>NC_138372.1:76140478-76201258 GCF_054177405.1 Leptonychotes weddellii | reverse complement strand
CATGGTTCATCTCCCCCTCCAATTCCCCCCCCCTTCATTTTCCCCTTCCTGCTATCTTCTTTTTTTTTCTTTTTTAACATAGAATGTATTATTTGCTTCAGAGGTACAGGTCTGTGATTCAACAGTCTTACACAATTCACAGTGCTCACCATAGCACAAATCACCTTATTCTTTTGATTGCACTGAATTCGTTATGTCTACACTTTGCCATGTTTGAGTTCTTCTAACATGAATCTGTGAGGTAAAAATATATGATGTCCTACAGATTTTTCATAATGAAATAAGACATAAAATAATATAGCCTATAAACTATGACCTATATATTACTAAATTTATTTTTCTTTTATATATGTTTCTTATCAACCATACCTTCTTACGTAAATGTTTGTATTTTCTTTGTAAACTGTTTTATAAACAATCCCTGTACATTTTCCTAATGTTTATTTTATTTTGAAAGAGATTCAGGTTCTATTTATTTGCTGATATTGCATGAAATTTAAGCCAAACTTGGTTTACTAAACTTTCTCTTTTACAGTTAATGTTTTCTGGTTTTGTTGCTATTCTGAATGAATATTAGAAACCCTGCCTTTTCATTTTCCACTTTCCAAATAAACTCTCTTGATTACTACCCTTTTCTCATTTCTTCATTTTGTATTTTGCACTCCCACATTTCCATTATAATTAAATAGACAAAGACTGCAGCTTAGACTTCAGTTAACTAGAATCTCTACTTCATGAGGGCAGTGATTTTGTCCCAAATTCCTCAGTATCCTCATTGTTTTTCCAGTTTCTAGGTCAGTGCCAGGCACAGAGTAGGCAGTCAGAAAATATTTTTGAAGGAATTAATTATGAAAAGCATTCTTAAGATCAGTTGACCACAAGTCTTCCCAAGGTGGATGCAGCAATAGTGCTAGCCCAGATGGTCTGCACCAAGATGAGCCTGGTGGGGTTTTGCCTAGTGGAGGTGAAAGCAATCTAAAGAGCCCTATCCCAAGTGGGAAGCTGGAGATCAGAGTTAGCATAAACTATCATTTTCCCAAGAGTGTGGATCAAGTGCCAGTTCATAGCCTCCTCCTCTATGTTCCATCCTGCTGTTATTTAAATGGGCATGCCCCATTAATTCCTAAGGCATGGCCATGGAAGAGCTGTATCCTATGATTTCACTGATCATAATGTAGATAAAGAGAAAAATCTAAATAGCAAGATCACATCTTATTTTTGAATCATACAAGTGACTTTTAAAGTATTACTGAGAAAACAAAAATTACCAGTGAAGTATGGTATTTGTTAAAATTAGAAGTAAGCCAGGAGCACGGGTCATTATTTAAAGATTGCACAGTAAGTTCTCAGCCCAGGTGATCTGGATATTTATTTCACCGAAAAAAACAATGTGTATATGAATTGAACCACATAACATCATCTTAAAATATATATAAGCCTCATGATGAACGTTTGAAATATTTGCTTTCTAAAGTTACATATTCTAATACAATATCCAACTACTCAGTGCACAAAAGGATATATGACATTGAAGTATTTGTATTTTATTGAAACTCTTTTTTATGCAGTGTGTGTATGTATTTACTGGAGACTCTTTAGCCCCTGGGATGTCTAACTTGGTATATTTTAGATATAACCTCCATGTGGCTGTATTAGTTTATTATGGTAATTGAAGCCAAAGTTTAAATTTAATATATGGTAAAGAAACCTACTTCTTTATTAAGGAGATTCAGATCGTGGTCTAGTCCTTAAGGAAACTGATTCACAGATGAGAATCCTATATATTGTTTCGATCTCTACCTTTGGTATTGCATGTAGCCTTGGACAACCATCTCTGCAGTTTGTTTATCTTTAGTGCCTATATTTGGAGAATCTTTTGCTAAGTGAATTCCACAAGTCCAATCAGGAGAGTTCTGTGATAAGATTCTGGTGGACACCAGCACAACTTATTCTTGCCATAATGAAAAAGGTTTTCTAGGACTTAAAAGACTAAATAAACTCTACCAGTGTGTTTGTGACTGGGAGCAATGGGAACAAAAGTCCTCCAATACTGGCAATGTGCAATACTCAAATCTCTAAATACTACTGACTTTTCTGTGACTGTAGGGTACAACTCTGAGTGAAAATCACGTGTGTTGGAAAAAGGGCATAGTCAAAAGAACAGTATAAGCCTATTCTGTACCATGTTTCAGGGTATTCAAAATAGCACAAAATATATTTAAAAGTGTGAGATTAAGTGCTAATGTAGAAAAAAAATCATGATGGAGTTATGTGTTAAGAACTCCTACTATCCTTCAAGGTCCGTTGTTGCCCTGGTCCATTTTCTAAAGCAGAGCACCTAGGAAGAGAGAACTATTCCTGTCTTTCTCTTCTTTTACATTGGCAATACTTAAAGTTTGGGATTTTTTTTAAAGATTTTATTTATTTATTTGAGAGAGAGAGAGAGAGAGCGCCCGAGAGAGGTACGAGCAGGGGGAGGGGCAGAGGGAGGGGCAGAGGGAGAAGCAGACTACCCCATGAGCAGAAAGCCAGATTCGGGACTAGATCCCAGGACCCTGGGATCATGACCCGAGCCAAAGGCAGACGCTTAACCAACTGAGCCACCCAGGAATCCCTAAAGTTTGGGATTAAGTCATTTATTCATACTCATGATGACAGTTGCCTAGCACATAAGAGACACACAGTGAATCTGACTAACTTATTGAACATACCAATTTTAGTTTTATCCTTGGAGTAATTTTTTAAAAATATGGGCTGATGCTGTATTGCAAGGGTCAGAAATTTATTTTATAAAAGGCTAGATAAGAAATATTTCAGCATCTGTGGGCCATATGGTCTCTGTGGCAACTTCTCAGCTCTTCCATTGTAGTGCAAAAGCCATCAGGGCGATACTTAAATGGATGACCTTGGCTGTGCGCCAATGAAACTTTATTTACAAGAACAGGCAGTGGGCTGGATTTGACCTGCAAGCTCTAGTCTGTCAACCTCTGCTTTAGTCTATTCTCTTTCTACTCCTTTGTCCTCATTTTTCTTTCTTCCTTCAATGTGTTTCCCTAATGCTACAATGAGTTTCTGCCCCCATTCTCCCTTTCTTTTTCATCTGATAAATACTTTCATAACCATTAAGACTGAGCTTGATGAGCCACTTCTTTATGAAATATTTCTTCACCTCCTAGAGAAGCATTGACTTTCTGTCCTTTGGGCTCCCACTGTGGTCCTGTTCTACAATGGATCACATCCAATGACGCTTGTGTAAATTGTTGTCCCTGGTTTTAGACTGAATGCCTGGTGATTAGAAATGAGTCTTACTCATTTGCATGTCTGCATTACCTAGCACATGCCTGATATGCAGTAGGTACTCGATAAATGTTTGAATTGTCAGAAATCATTGACTGTTACCTGGGATACAAGACACAGGCTTATAGAGACAGGTTATAAAACATGAATCTATAATTTCAAATAATATAATTTCACTTTTTTTTTTTACATTGCTATAGCCTCAAAATCAACAACTGGCTCATAATCTAACCACTTATGTCACGAAGCACCTGCATTTCAGTCTCTTTCACAGAAATCTTATTCTTTCACTAAAAAACATGTAACTGGGATAAAAGTGAATTCCACATCTGAGGGATAGCAATTAGCCAAATCAATGTCTGGGGCATTGCCTGTATGTAATTGGACTCATGGACTCTTGCCTGTAACAACTACAATAACGGTATCTAACATTTACCATGTTCAAGCTGCTTTGTGCAAAATAACCCATTAGAGCAGGCTTGGAGATCCAACAGCAACATACCACACCTCTTAGTCAACTGTGAGTTGTTGCCCATGCTGAATTTTATTGCTCCCGATGGACTGCACTATTCAATATCCTACATCCCACATTTGTGGCTTCATCTCTCAGAACAGAAAGGATACGCAGTGCTTACTTTCTTAGTCAAAAATGTTATTTTCAGTCTCGTCAGACCTACAAATTTTAGGACTTTTGAGACTGTGAGAAAGCGTTGAGCTTTTCTTTTCTATTAGTTTTTTCTTACGTACTGATGAGAAATTATGGTGTAATTCTGGCTGGGCCTCCACTATGGAAATGAAATGGATTTTGAAAGCTCTGCTAAGTACTAGCAGCTTGGTGCTGTTAAAAGATCTGGAAGGATCTTTCAAGTCTGATTTAAGCCAACACCCACCTCTGAACTCCTTAGACATGTCATTTATTTCTAGTTTCTACTACCAATTGTATTCAGGTGACTCAATCTATGTGTTTAGTCCTAATTACTCTCTGAGCACTAGACTAAATTTGGACACTATCATAAAGAAACTAATGCAGAACTGATTTAATCTCTTCCCAAAGTCAAACTGCATCTTTAAGATGTTCCTGGGAAAAAAGCCAATTCTGCCTTTCAAATTACAGATTAACTCTGTCACTCACTACCAAGAAAACACCTCCTGTGTCCTGTGAGACTCCCCATTACTGTTAAAATAGGCCCACCATCCTTCTAAGAGAGGGAGACAGTATATTTGTTAAGAGTGGACTCTGGAGCCAGTTGGATGGGTTGCGGTTGCCAGACAAAATATAGGAAAAATTTGAATTTTAGATAAATGATAAGTAATTTTTAGTAAAGTTTGTCCAAAATATTGCAAAGGACATATTTCTACAAAGAAATTATTCATTGTTTATCTGAAATTAAAATTAAAGTAGGTGTCCTGTATTTTAATTTGCTAAATTTGGCAATCCTAGATTCTACCACCAACATCTAACCTTGGCAAGTTACTCAGCTCTTCTGTTCAAGGGATATAATAACAGTATCTTCCTAATAGGGCTGTTCAAGGACTGAAATCATGTAACATTAGAACAGTGCCTGGCATATGGTAAATGTTAGTGAATTTTATTTTTTCTGATCATCCAGAGCAGGGATCAGCAAACTTTTTTGTAACAGGCAAGATAGTAAATATTTTGGACTTTGCAGGCCATATGGTCTCTGTTGCAACTGTTTGACTCTTCCATTATAGTGCAAAAGCAGCCATAGACAATCCCTAAACAAATGGGTATGGTCATGTTCCAAAAAAAAAAAATGTAGGCAATGGGCAGATTTGACCTGTGGACTATAGTTTGCTCTGATCTAGATTAAAGCCCTGTAGTAAATCTTCTACTATCCCTTATTGCATCCACCACCTTTTATTAAAATATTTATTCCTGCACTCATCCCCTTTCATTATAACATTTCCTATTTTAAAGAAACTACTGATGGCCCACTATCGCCTACTACTTAATAATTCTAATACTATTTAATATTTGTAGAGTGTGGCTCATTTTTTAAAGCATTTCATATGAATATATACGGTGATATTCTAATTATATATATATGTTATATAAATTTTTACAACAGCATCATAAAGTAGGTTAATAAAAATTTCCCAATGATATTTCTTGATTCTTTTCTTTTATAGATTCTACTCTTCTTCTGTGCATTATCTTTCACTTTCTTCCATGGTCCCCTGCAAGTTTCCTATGCTGCAATTTACCTGGACAATTTGCTCTACCCTGAATATCCCCCTGCTTTTCCTCTATAATTATGGATTTCTACATGTTCTCCCCTTATCACGATATGCTTTCTATCCCCTGTCTTCTTGTCAATAGACTGTATATTCATAGAATTAGTAGAAATGGAAAGATCAAGTTGTTAAAAATTTAAAAAACACTCTGTTGTCTCTACTCTGGTCATTTTATAATTGTGTGTATGGATGTATGTGTGTATGTGCGTGTGTGTGTGTGTGTGTGTGTGTGTGTTCCAACTGGTTTGTAACTTTCTCTTCATCTACTTTGAAGTCATATCACTTCTTTGCCCAATGCTTGGGAAATAACAACCAATGTGACTAAGACCCAATTTGGCCTCATGTTTCTTGACTCCACTCTGATTGCTGTTGTCGGTGAAGGACTTGTGGCTCAGCACACTAATAGCTCTTCAACAAAGCAGGCTTAAAACCAGAAGAGAGGGGGGTTCTTTAAAGAAAAAAAAATTATAACAGTTGAGAAATTAGAAGCCCTCTCTTATTATTGTATTGCTCTCCTTTCATCTTTAGACTTCTGATGTTTTCTTTTCATTTCTTCCTTGATGCCCTGAATGTATAACCAGACATTTTAATGAGATGTGGCTAGGTCCAGCCCTGGCCGATAATTAATTCCTTCCCCCCTATCAGGCTGTTAGCATTTTATGGCATTTCTAGCCTCTGGGAGTTTAAGCATAAGGCCCAAGTAAGAAAGTGTATATCACCTGCACAATTTCTAGGGATAAGCTGCTTTTAAATCATCAGTGAAGAATTCTACTTAAGAAGTCAACTTCAGATAGATTCTGGGGATGGGGAAACAGAAAGAGCAGGGAGATAGAGGCTCAAATATAAAGGCAATTTTTAGCCAGCTTGGAAGAAGTACGCTGTGACTTAAAGAGAAGATGAGGCCGGGAGAAGATTGCCACAACAATCACCACAAAGAACGAGAGACATATAGTTCCAAAGTCTCAAGTGAGACAAGGATTGAAAACATTATCTATAATCCTCCTCATCAGAAAGTAAATTTCACAAAGTGGGATGTGGAGTAGATAAAGTTCAAACTTCCAATACAGAAATCTATTTTTCCTCCAGAAATATAGGTTAAGGCTTTGACAAGTTTTGCCAAAGGTGTGCATGTGTTCTGTATCTCCACACTGCTCAGAAAGCACTGATTACACGACATTTTGAAATGGTTCAATTAGGTTGCTCAAAATGTCTGCAACATAAATTATACAACAAATATTGCTCAGAGAGTCTCCATTTTGGTTTTAAAACCTTGCCTGTTCTATTCCTTTTCTGTCTCCCAATGGCTGCACTTCCGCATGAACAGCACATTACTCTTCATCCTACACACACCTTAATGAAATCGTCACAGCATTTTGCCATTACATACAATTTTTAATAGCGGGGTCTCAGACTACTTTAGCAACAAGGAGCCCAACTGTCTTTATCTGCCCAAGATAAGGTTTGGAAGGGGACAAACCATCATATGATCAGGTCTTACCCTTCATCCACACCCTAAAACCTTTCTCTGTAAGATGATAGCTGAGGAAGGTGCCAGAGAACACACAGACTGCTGAGCCAAAGGGCTCAGAGTGATGAGACAAGAAAGAAGACTAACAGTTCCCAAAGTTCCCAAATCAAAAGTGTCCCTACAGGTCACAAGCACTTCCCTAGGAGAGCAACTCATCCCAGCAGCAAGAATAGCAGCACTGGGGAGGCATGGGGTCCCTAATGGTGATGCGGCCCATTTCCCTCGCTCCTGCTTTCCCTCCTCAATCCTATGTGTTGGAACTTCATTGATTGGTCTCCTGGCTTCCCCTTTCCCTTCTTCTCAGCACTTTCATTTATTTGGTGGGGAACAACCTCTTTCCAGGGGATAGATTCCAGTGTGGGGGAAATCAGGTGTCCTATCCAGTCACGTCTTAACCTAGATGCGGCCACTTGCCACAAGCTAGGTCAGTCAAATGGTTCTGGCTTAGAATGTGAATATGAGTACATGACACATGAGAGAAATGATGGTGGAGTCATTCATTCCAGCATCCCAGCAGCAGGCCTTGGGCGTACAGCTTTGTTGTGAGAACATCCCCATATTTGCAGGTTCTCAGCCAGTGGAAACACTGCAGCACAGATCCACTCCCAAGCCTGGTATCTGGCCTTTCTGCAGATTCTGTGAGCTTCTAATACCCCACAAGAATATTCCCTTTTTTGGGGCGCCTGGGTGGCTCAGTCATTAAGCGTCTGCCTTTGGCTCGGGTCATGATCCCAGGGTCCTGGGATCGAGCCCTGCATCGGGCTCCCTGCTCCGCGGGAAGCCTGCTTCTCCCTCTCCCACTCCCCCTGCTTGTGTTCCCTCTCTCGCTGTGTCTCTCTCTGTCAAAGAAATAAATAAAATCTTTAAAAAAAATAAGAATATTCCCTTTTGCTTAAGTTAGCCATGATCAGCTTTTCCTGCTACAAGAGGGAAACCGACTGCTAGATGCAAGTTGGTGGTTAGAAACTGCTGAGAAGAATTTACCATACTCTCGGGGAAATTTTGTGTGTGTATGTGTGTGCGTGTGCATGTGTTTCTATATGTATGTGTATGTGATGAGGAAAGAAAAATGGGTACATTGACACTTTGATCTGGTGATTGGAGAAACTAAAAGAGGTGAGACATTTTTTTCATGCTCTTCCCTATCCGGGCTAGCAACCACTATATATTTCTATGCTTCCCCATCAGACTATAAGGAAAAATTCATGGGGATGTGTTCTGCTGTATAAATGTCTCGTCTCTCTTCAAACACCACCAGGGACCCTTAGCAGCATATTTTTGGTTCTTAATATGGCAAACAGTAGTAGTAACTTGCAATCGAGTTATAGCTTACTGCCTGCCGCTAAGGCCATAGCAGGTAAAATCTTACGAGTGGTTATTGCTGTCTCCATATGCACCTACATTTCAATACCCTCTCTCCTTATGCCTGCCCTCCAAGCATCTCCCCAGGGTTGGAGAGCCAGAGTTCCTTCCACTCAGAGTGTTCACACCAAACCTCCACCTTTCCAGGCTGAACTTACTCTTCAAAGCTCCAAGCCTGAAACACAAAAGAAAATGAAATTCCAAACTTAAGCACACTCTTCTGATTGCTCTATCTCTTCCTGCCTAAGTTTGACTCAAGCAATCTGCTTTAAATGGTACTTTTTTTTTTTCTGGAAAAAAAAAATTGCTTAAGGAAGGAAATTGTTTAGAAACTCCAGATTCCTCTTAACTTTACCATTAATTGCTGTATAACTCTGAGTGATTCACTACTTCTAGAAAATGGGAGTGAAAATATTAAGCATAAATGAGAGTTTCCTAATGTGGCACTGAATTGTAATTCAGAGAATACTTGGAAAACTCCTGCCCATCTTTGGTTTAGAGTGGAAGACGGGAAGTGGCGGGAGCCAACCATAAAAGTATTTATGTAAAAATCGAACAAATTTCTGCTCACTTAGCATTCGAAGAACAGTTTGTGAAATATATTTAATATAGTTGGTAGAAACATATAATATATACATTATTCTTCAGGAAATTCCTAAGATAATATTAGTAAGATTGTTCACTGGGCCACATTTCAAAGGTTTCTGTAGTTATTTCAGGGAAGAAAGAGCACTAGGTCACTCCTTGCACTTCTAATCCCTAAAGCCATCCCCATGTTAGAGTTTGATATATGTTATTTTAGTGCCATTCTCAATTTTTTAACATAAAGCATGCAGCTGTATTATGTTTATATGTCGCATGTAATAATTCAATAATAATGATCTTAAATGTACAAGAACAAATCAGTATAAATAAATTATACTTTTATTAAAAAGGAATTTTGAGAAGTTTCTCCACCATGTTTCCTACTGATTTTTTAAAACATGTTTGGAGGTGTTATGAATACCTAAACTCCAGGGGAGCACTAAACCTCAACGTGCATGAGTTGTGGTAGAAGGTGTAAGGAATGGGGAAGAAAAAAGTCACAGAACATGGATAGAGGTGACCATTGTCTAGATCACCTTCCCCTGACCCCAGCTAGTGGCAGGAAACAAGCCCCTGTGTTAATGTGAGAATTGTTGCCCTGAGAAGACAAAAGCACACTGTCTTACAGGAGCCTCAGTTAGCAACAATGATTACGATTTCAAAGGGAAAAGAAGGAAAATTACACAAGCAAAACATTTTCAATGATGTCCTTCTCATAATGGTGATCAGGGAATGAATTTTGAGCATTATTTACTCTCTCACTCAACCATTTTCATCTGAAAGTTCTTAAAAATGAATCTTGCTCCATGTTTACAAATGGTCAAAGCAAAAAAGGAATAGCACTTTATTCTTATTTTGGAAATTTTAACTTACACACACACACACACACACACACACACACTGCATCAAGGTTCTGATAAGTGATCCCCTTTCTCTCCAACTCCATTTCTTGTTCTCACCTTCCTCTATGCTAATTAGACTTTAGTTGAGCACATTTCCCAAACTCCTTTTAAATTAGCAGTGGCCATGACCACTCCTTCTTCTTTTCCTTCTTTTTTTTTTTAAGATTTTATTTATTTATTTGAGAGAGAGAATGAGATAGAGAGAGCATGAGAGGGGAGAGGGTCAGAGGGAGAAGCAGACTCCCTGCTGAGCAGGGAGCCCGATGCGGGACTCGATCCCGGGACTCCAGGATCATGACCTGAGCCGAAGGCAGTCGCTTAACCAACTGAGCCACCCAGGCGCCCTCTCCTTCTTCTTTCTCTTACTCTTTGATTCTGCCTCCACACCTGAATGTGGTATAATTAAGAAATAAGTATAAAATTAGGGCTAAGAATAAGGAAGCAAGACAACTGATAAAAAATAAAACTGGAGGTCTTAGGGAAAAACAGCATCCTCCTCATTTATGTCTTGTGAGGATTATCCTGAATACAGTGAGTTCCTCACCTTGGATGCACAGTATGGCTCTTACATTATCTTTCCTGGGTAGTCTTGGTTGCCAAGTTAAACTGTAAATTAATCATGCTAGTAAACCACTACATAGCCATATTCTGTATATTCTGTATTTTTTTAAACATTTAGGATATTGATTCTAAAAAGCACATGCTGACCATATACTTGATGGTTGATTGATCGCTGATTGGTCCTATCAATGAACCAGGAGAAAGGCTAATGGATTTATGGATGAACAAAGAAATTGTATTACAGAAAGTCAGAGTTCTGGAAGATTGTATTTTAGAAGAACAAGCTTTTTATTCAATCATTCATTCATTCGACAAAGAGCTACCAAATTTATTATATTCCATTTAAAATATTTGATCCTAGAGTAAGATAAGGATGAAGAAGCATTCCTTATCTGTATTAAGGTAAATCCTGGAGGCTTATCCTCAGTGGTTGCATTAAAATGGCAACTGTTGGGGTGCTTGGGTGGCTCAGTTGGCTAAGCGTTTGCCTTTGGCTCAGGTCATGATCCCAGGGTCCTGGGATCGGGTCGCATATTGGGCTCCCTGCTCAGCAGGGAATCTGCTTCTCCCTCTCCCCACCCCCCCCCACCTGCTAGCTGTCATGTATATTATCAGAGGTAATCACAAAAGGCAGACTGAGGATGGTCATCCACAGAAGAACGGCTGGCCATCTTGAGAGTCACAACTGGGGAGGGCACTATAGATACCTCCAGTGAAATCATAAAAGCTTTTATAAGAGAAAGAGTTAGTATTAAACATCAGCCAAGTCCAGAGAGTATGAAGCCATCTTAGAATAGCACTTCTCAAAAATGAAGTATTTTCCTGATCACCGCGCCACAACCATATTGGAAAAGAGAGCAGCTAGCGCGAAGGGCTGAGGAGAGGGAATGAGGGAGGAGAACAACCATGCCCTCTTCCCAGAAGGCCGCTTAGCCAGTCCCAGGTCGGGGAGAGGGGGACTAGAGGTGAAGTGTTGATTAGTATACTTGACTAGACATTTAAAATTGAGACTAAAAGAAACAGTAGGGCTTTTTATTACCTGGATAATTAATGGAAAACTTGTGAGATTGTCCATGTTTCTATGGCAAGGTGAAGACAACTCACACTGAGGCCATTTAAAGGGTTCCTGAGAGAAAAAATTAAAGATGCTTTTCTGATTACTGCCTAGGAATCCTGCTTGTTCAATATTTAGTACACAAGCGTACTGCTTCTTCCTAAGGCATGAGATTTTCTTCTTTCTTGATTTGCTCTTTATACCCTCTCAATTGTACCCATAGCATAGAAAACATGACAATGTTTTCTCCACAATGAAAATTTCATTTTTCCAGTGTATTGACTTATTGCAGGTGTTAATTATGAAGCTGCACAAAGTTACAGTCACAAGTTTACAGTCCCAGAATTGCATAGGACCTGGCCCATGTGCTCAATCTTCTATCTGCAGCATGTAAAACTGGCTTAGAACAGTTTCATGAGCAAGAACTTTGAGCAATTTCTTGTATGTCTCCTGAGAAAGAACTTTAATTGACCTCCTCTTAAATGCTCCTATCCTGTTCCATGGGTTAGAATTCTTAAAAGAAGGAGGAGGAGGTGGAGGGGGGAGGAGGAGGAGGAGCAGGGTTTGTATCTCTAATTACCTTGCTTTAATAAGCAATTAAAAAATATACATAATATATACATCTAGGATTGGCTACAGGTTAGGCTGTTCCACTGTGACCAAAATAACTGTGATTTAAGCAAAATGAAAGTTTGTTTCTCTCACTTAGCAGTCTGAGCTTTAATAGTCCAGGTCTGATTGATGGCTCACTCCACGGAGTTGGGACTAAATTCCTTTTGCCCTGCCCTATGCCATCTTTAACACAGGGCTTCCACCTTTTGATCTAAGAGAAGTGATCCAATTCAGTCATCATGCTCAAACTCCAGCTAGTGAGAAGAAGAAAAGGAGTGAGGAGAAATTCTTTTTAAGTATGAGAATCAACAGTTATAAATCTCATTTCTGTTCACATTCCATTGGCCAGAACCTTGTCACATGGCTACTGCCAATTTAAAAGGAGTTTGGGAAATGTGCTCAGCTAAAGTCTTATTAGGATAGAGGAAGGGGAGAACAGAGAGATAATGGGGGAACAACTAGCCATCTCCCATTTATATACAAAGGCTTTAAAAAAAGTCTAGTATAAAAAAAATTCATTTCAAATAACGTACTTGTTTTGGAATAGGTCCTCCAGAAAGTAAAGCCTGGGGCAAGGCTTAAAATACCAATGCTTGGGTTGGAAGGTCCTGACTGAGGGTGTCGAGGGTGAAGCAAAAATGGGGAAATGAGGCAAGGAAAACCTCAAAGAAACGTGATTTGATACATTGCTATGGCTCAACATGTATTATTTTTTCATTATGCAGGACTTCTCCAAAGAACTGATAGGGAGAAATTGCATCTCAGAGCAGTGCACAATGGGAGAAAGCAAAGAAATATTATTTACCTGTTTCCTGCCCTTTTCTCACTTTCCAATAGTCAAAGTTTAACCCATTGGGAGCTAATGCTCTTGAACTTGTAAATTTTGTCATCTGGCCCCTTGAAAGTTGAAAGCCAAGCTGGTGTGGTTATAGCAATTGAAAAAAAAAGGGAAAGAGAGGCAGTTGAGGGATTCTAAGAAGGTGCACCTAATATAATACATTAAGGCAAGAAATCTAATTCTTGGCCTCCATATCCTGATTCTCTTTTCAGCAGAAGGATTTCCCTTAGAATCACAGTTTTTGCCTTTCTCCCAACTTTCTCACTTACTGATCCCCATGGAAAGGGGAGTGATTTATCTGACAGGTAAATGTGGATGAAGGGACTGGGCAATATGTGGCTCAGCCACATCCCCACATTTTTTGGTGACCTGCCTATTTGCAGAAAGTTCTCTGAGCAGCTTGGTGCCACCCAGGAAAGCGGTGGTAGAGGCCCCGCCCCTGAAGATGCTGGAAGGCCTGCGGTTGTCTGGTGCCGACTCTAACCAAGGAGAGAGTCAGTTTCATTCTGAAGCTGAGTGCTGTGAGGTCTATTAATGCCTTGGAATTAAACTACACTCTCCAGTATCTGCTTTATCAGTAGGAAAGCTGCTAATTTTATTTCCATCTGCCTTCCTCTGTCTACCTCAGTACTTTTCCTGGATAAAAGAGAGTTGATCCAGGGCGCCTGGGTGGCTCAGTTGGTTGGGCGACTGCCTTCGGCTCAGGTCATGATCCTGGAGTCCCGGGATCGAGTCCCGCATCGGGCTCCCTGCTCGGCGGGGAGTCTGCTTCTCCCTCTGACCCTCCTCCCTCTCGTGCTCTCTGTCTCTCATTCTCTCTGTCTCAAATAAATAAATAAAATCTTTAAAAAAAAAAAAAAAAAGAGAGTTGATCCATTAGCTCACTAAAAATTCAACAGAAAGAAAGAAAGAAAAACAACAACAACAATCATTTTCTCCATAGGCTCTTTGCTGCTATTTATTTTATTTTATTTTTTTAAAGATTTTATTTATTTATTTGACAGAGAGAGACACAGCGAGAGAGGGAACACAAGCAGGGGGAGTGGGAGAGGGAGAAGCAGGCTCCCCACGGAGCAGGGAGCCTGATGTGGGGCTCAATCCCAGGACCCTGGGATTATGACCTGAGCAGAGGGCAGACGCTTAACAACTGAGCCACCCAGGTGCCCCTATGTGCTGCTATTTAAAAGAGGAAAAATTACATATGGTCACTGTACTTTTATTATCACCATAGCTATAATTTATTGAGATCACAGGGTATTCCAAGCACTGTGGGAAGCACTGTAGGAACAACATTTCACTTCATCCCTACAACAGACCTGAAGGGTTTGCAGAGAAACAAACTGAGACCTACTTCTAAGGACTCATCAACTTATTCAACATATTGCCTATCTACTATGTGCCAGGACTAAATGAAAAGGCAGGCAGGTTTACCCTCATGTAGTATGGGGTTTCATTGGGAGACATATATTAATTATTCAAACAAAGAATTGCAAAATGGCAATAGTGATGAGTGGCATCCAAGAGAGGTACGGCGCGCAATATGGACAATGAAAAAGCAGTGACCAAACCGGGCTTGAGGCATGAGAGTAAGAGCGAATGAAAGGAAGTGTGTGCCCGGTGTGGTGGGCTGGGAGATGGGAGTGGCAAAGAGGACAGGACTCCAGGGGCAGGGACAGCATGTACAAAGGCCCTTGTGCTGGAAGGAAGTATGCAGAAGACAGAAGACCCTTGAAAATGGCCATTCTGGCTGGAGTAAAGAGAATAAGAGGAAGATTGAGTAGAGGCAAGGTCAGACTGGACAGGGGCCAGCTTGTGTCTTTAGGTTTGTTAAAGCACTTTTACTTTATTCTAAAAAGAATCAGGGTGGTTTACAAGTGTGTTGTGATGCAGTGAAACTCAATCTGATTCTAATTTGGAGAGTAGATCAGAGTGAAAGAATGGATGCTTTTATTAGTTAAGGAGCTTTTGTCAGCATCCAGGTGAGACAAGCTGGTGACTGTAACAGAAAGACATGTATAAATTAGAAAAATATGTACAGGATAGAATGGATGATATATGAGGCATGAGGGAAACCAAGGTGTCAAGGATGACACTCAGGTGTAAAGATAAGGTAACTAGCCAAGAGTCAAGAACTTGGTGCGTCTATTTACAAATGCAAGCTCTTCCCATTATAAGATAACCATAAACATTTCTGCTTCAAAACAGAGTTTCACTTAGAGAAAAAGAATCCAGCAATCTGCTCAACCAGGTTTATGAGAGATTCCTTCTCTCCTTGTTTGCAATATCTGCCTTTTAAAATCAGAACCATTTCCCTTTAAGAATTTTCCCAAACATGTGTTACTGAGACAGAAATCAATACAAAATTGCCCTGAGATACAGTTAAAACCTTGTCAAAACCATATGGTTATGCTGCATTTCAGATATATTCCTTCCTATGATAATTAAATATTTTTGATGACCAGATATACTTCGTGGACTTGCTAGACAGCACTACTTAATGTGACTACAGTTTTGAATATTTGGTGAGATTTTTCACATTAACCAAAGTTCTAGTAGCTTATTAGTGCCTGTGAAAGGTACGAAAGAAAGGAAAGGTGTAGTTAGCCAAAGGCTGGTTTTTATTTAGTGGATCCTATTTTTGTATCTTCTTTTCTCACACTGCAGATCCCTAAGACAGATATAACTTTACCAAAATACCTATTGTGCTTTGCAGCTGTGTGATACATGCTTTCCTAGTTATGGATTCACAAATACCATGTCTTAGCTTAGCTAACAAGGCTTTTTTTTTTTTTTTCTTAAATGAGGCAGAATAGTTAAGTGAAAGCCCCTTAATTTGAGCATGAGTGCTTCATTCCAATTAAGCTTGAAGAATCAAAGAAAAGAGAGTTGATTTCATTTTTTTTCTGAAGTGAAAAGTAGGCAGCACACTCAAAGATGAAAACGGTACAGTAGCATCTGCAAATCACACATGTTTATTTAGAACTTAGGTCAAATGTGAAAAACTCTATAAAGTATGGTATGAAAAAATGAAACTAATACAAAATATAGTAACGCATTAACAAGTAAATGGGATGTATTTGGCCAATGTATGTGTTATTGGCCTTAAAATCACAGGTGTTCAAAAGCCATCAATGGCACCATTTCACGATTGGCAACAATGTGCTATGCACCACTTTGTAATACTGGAAAGTAGCATACAATTGCCATCACTTTTATTAATGTTTCTTCTGACCCTGTTGATAAAGTCATCATTTCTAGAAACAATTCTACTGTTTGAGAAATGTAGACCTATAGCCAGTTAATCTGCTACCACCTGTGTGGTTGGCTTAGTCCTATTGAGTTAATTACTACTGTGTCTAATTAGCCAAGGACATTAGTTAGGGTAGACTAGGACATGCTGGAGAAATATATTCACTCAGAAATCTCAGTCACTTTACACAAGCAGCATATATTTCTCACTCATGTTATATGTACAGGTCTGGTTGGGGATGGGTGGGCAGTGGGCCACTAAGGGACTCAGGCTGACACTCTTGCAACTATCTGGTGATGCTCCCATCCCAACAAGTAGCTTCCAGGGCCTGCCTCTAAGTACCTCAGACCTACGTCATTTCCACTGCCAGCCAGAACTCATCATCCAACTTCAAACTAATTTCAAGGGATGCTGGGAAAAGTAGGGAGCACATAGAATATTTAGTAAGCACTATTGCATTTGTTACACTCCATTAGCCAGGTCTCTACAATAGAAGATTGACCAGATGGAAAACTTTGACTGAAATTTTTTTTAAAAAAGAATCTTGAGCATGATTTCACAAGAGGAACGTCATGAAGTTTCAGCATTAAGAAGAGATTCTGTCTAGGCTGAAGAGGGAACACAATGGCCATGGTTATTACAGAAGATTGATGTAAAGTAATGAAGTAGTAGAAGGAAAAAAAGAAGAACAATCTAAGATTCCACACCCATGGAAGAAGGAAGCTAAATAAACTAATTAACAAAGATGACCTTGAAAGAATAAAGAAAAAATGAAAATGGAATATAACATCTCAGCGCCTTGGTTTCCTCATGAGAAGATTTGACATCACATGATGAATCACAGGATAATTCTGAATAAAGCAATGATACATCTGCAGGGAACTGAAGGCAATTCCAACTATGGCATTTTAAACCAAGGAAAATCCAGGTCATATCAAGGGGATACAATAACCTGGGAATTTGTGAAGGATTTGAAAATAGAGACGAAGGTGTACATTAAAAAGATAAAACATAATTTGGGCGATTTAATGGATGTAAATGTAAATCAAAGAGTAGGAATGAACCACAATGACCCTGAAAGCTGTGTTACCATGGCGTGTGGGCATTTGAGGAAAAAAAAGGAGAGAGAATGCTGAATGTAGAGAACATAGGAGAAAAAAGAGTATGAAGGAAAGAACATTCGCTTCTTATATTTTTAAATTTGGCAACATGCATCTATATATGAATGGTGCAATACATTTTCCTCTATTTTACTTTTCATCACAATAATAGTGAAATAGCAATAATTTAAGTTGATTGTAAAGCTCTATGTAATTACTGAACATACATTATATAATTTTACATTCACAATATATTATGATCCAACTTATTATGACAAATTATGGCTTACAAATGACAAGCAACTTACCAAGATCAAACAGTTCATAAACTGGATTTAAGCCAGGTTTATTGAAACCAGAGACTGTCAATAGAACTTTTCCTCTTGACCTCTCTATTTTCTATTTTTCTTTTATCCCCATTTCCTTTTTTCCAACTTTTTCCCATCTATATATGCCACACTCTAGAGTTCTGAAAGCACCTATCCCCATAAAAAATAAAAATCAGGCTATATTGTACAAATTAAATTTGAGGGAGACAACCTAGGGAGTAAATGTGCAGGTCCTAATTTTTTCCATTTCAAATCCTATCACAAAGCTTATTGGGTTTACTAGGGAAATGAAACAAAGAATGAAGGGAGAACACAAAGACCTCCATATTCAACTCAGACATCAAACCATGACTTCACAATTACTAAACAACTAGTTGAAAAGCAAAATGGCAGCTTATCAATTAAGTAGAAATGGGTAGGGCCACACAATCCCTACACACATTATCAATTCTGGGAAATGGAAAGTAATAGATCATCTTGGGATTTTAATTGTAGAGAAATTACAAGGTACTTTTCTCTTTTTTTCCTAGTCTCATCCAGGATTTCATATTTTCAGGCATTTGTCTGGTATTTTAAGTTTTCATCTCATAACTTAAGCTCTATGGAATAATATTTCATTTCATTCTGTTGTTTATTATTGCAAAATATAATATTACCCAGAGTATTTCAACTGCCTGATTAATTTCCGCTTGAAGTCTCCTGGATATTACTTTAAAATTACTAAAAATGACTTACAGACTTCAATGAAATCCTACCTCCCTTTGCCCAACCCCAACTCCTGCTTTTCTCTTCCTTTGTTTATTGAACCTCAAAGTCAATAACAACCATGACAAATATGGCATATGCAATGGACACAATCTGATAAAGATGGCAGAAACCTTGTTGTCAGGGTCCTTCATAATACCGGGAAGTACAGCAAGATGTTTGGAAACCCCAAAGAGGAAAAGTGATTTTTACAAGTAGGTTACAATTTTTATTGACCTCCATCCTGAGTCCAATATCTTTGTTCTAAAGAGTGGAACTAGCCCTTATGAAAGAAAATCTCTTCATGTTAGAAATCCCAGCTGCCTTGTTTTCCCCAACTAAGTTATGTGTAAAACATAAAGAGAATTCTTAGATCTGCTGGGATATAGGGTTGCTAGGGTGACTGTTAAAGAAAGTGAGCCCGAGACTATCAGAGATCAATAAGAAAGGGAAGGCACTAGGGGCTAAAGTTAGAAATATTAAATCTTTGGACAAGACCTTTTTCTCTAAAGCTTAGAGATCTAATTGGTTTTCTTGGTTTTATCTCTCAGCAATGGTTACCTAACAGACGGACACCTCTTTTCAGATCATACACTTGTTATCTATCTCCTTTTTTTTTTTTTTTTTGTATTTCTTCAAGACAGACATGAGATGAGTAAAAATTCATAACCAGGAAAGAGGTGCTGTTTCATATTCTATAACTCCCGTTATCTCCTCATTGGGTCCTAAAATTTATCTTCTTTGCTTATTTCTTTCCTATAGTCCCTTCAAGAAAAAGAAAAAAGCCCCTAAACTTCAAACTAAAACCTCCTCACACTATACACAGACATCCCCAAGTACATAAATAATAATGAACTGAAACTGAAAATATCCTAACACTATTGTAAAACTGTATTTGTCACTCTATGCAGTGTTTCTATGTGGGAAGGGGGAAAAAAGAGGAAAAGGAATGAGAAGGCATTACCTACCTCTTAAAATCCCTGACTAGAAGTGACTCATATAAATTCCATTGATAAGAACTCAGCACTTGACCATACCTGGATATAAGAGGGGCTGGGACTTACGGTCCCTGGTTGGGCGGCTGCATCGCAGTAATAACTTCATAGTGTACAGTCTATAACATAGATTCTATAGCATGAACAGGAAATCACAGATTCTGGTGGATAGCTGGCTATCTACAATATTATTTAAATATTAACATAAATATAAATAAGTAAATAACCATAAATAAAATATAATAAATATGCAATTAAATCTATAATGTTATGCTACGGTTTGATTTATTTTTCTTGGCTGATTCCACCAAAGGTTTATTTATTGTAAGCTTATAATGTGATTAGACATTCTTCTAGGTATTGGAGATACAGTAATGAATAAAATAGACAAAAATTGCATACTGCATGAAGCTTGCATCTTAGTAAGGTATAAGCAGAAACTAAGGAAAATCTATAGTAAATTCTATAGTAGAATTTAAAGAGATAAGTACCAGGAAGAAAAAATGAAGTGGAGAAAAGGGATAGGAAATGTGGGAAGTGACTTTTGTAGGATAGTCAGGAAGGGCTACTGAAAAGGTTCTATTCGAATAGACCTGATTAGGAAGACAGCCATGTGCCATCAGGATAACAGCGCCCAAGTGCAGCTGGTATGTACAAGGAGCACGGAGGTCTTGTGTGGCTAGAGTGGAGTAAATAAAAAGGAGGGTTCTAGGAGATAAATTCATGAAGAGAGAGAGTACACCATAAGGTCTTATACCTAGATAAGGACTTTGGCTTTGACTGTGAAGGTTTTGAGCAAAAGAGTGGCATGTTCTGCTTTACATCTTAACAGAATCACTCCGGGGGTAGAGCTGAAAACAGATGTAAGCAAGACAAGGTGGAAGCCTGTAGACCAGTTGGGGGAGTATTAAAATAATCCAGGTAGGCAATGATGGTAGTTTCGATCAGGATGTCAGCACAAGCGGTGGTGAGACGTGGTTGGGTCCTTGGTATGTTTTCATAGCGCCGGAACGGTTTTCTGAGCATTCAGATGTGGGCATGAAGTAAATCAAAGAGTCTAATGATTTTTGATCTAAGCAACTGAAAGACAGTGTTGCCATTGAGCGAAGAGAAAAGCTGTTTCAACCAGGTTTGGGGGGTGATAGAAAAAGATCTATTTTGAACACATTGAGGTGCTTATTAATCATCAAAGTGGGGATGTAGTCTAACAAACTCGTTATACAAATCTGAAGTTCAGGGGGGAGCAACTGGAGATTAAATTTGGGGATTTCTAAGTTCTAGCAGGTCTTTACCTCCATGAGACTGGATAAAATCACCCAAGGACTGACTGGGTGAAGGAAGAGAGCCAGAGCTCAGCAAGGAAGGACACCAATGCCAGCAAACTGGGGGGAATGACAAAATAGGTGTCTGATTCTGCCGATCTGGAAAAGTGGACTCAGCATAACCAAAGGTTCCCAACATTCCGATGATACGCCCATTCTTAAGAAAAGTACTCAGAACAATTGCAGTTAAGAAAAGTAAATGAATTACATGCATTATTTTGGCAAACCTGTAAATGTTAGAATACATACAATTAATTAGAGTTACATAATTTCTTGGACTTCATTTTATTTAAGGAATTCAGAGTTCTGACAAATTATGACTTTCAATGGACTTACTATTGATCCATTTTTATTTCGACTAACAGGGAATTTCCCACCACTAGCTTACCACCACAAATATGGCAAATTTCCACAAGGTGGACGCTCTAGTACACTCATTTTCTATGATGCCATAATATGGATGAAGAAGAGAGCAAAAAGAGAACAGATTTGCCAGGCAGAGATACAAGAATAAAATCACCATCTATAAAATTTAGAGGATTCCAGGGGTGCCTGGGTGGCTCAGTCAGTTAAGTGTCTGCCTTCGGCTCAGGTCATGATCCCAGGGTCCTGGGATCAAGCCCCATGTCGGGCTCCCTGCTCAGCAAGGAGTCTGCTTCTCCCTCTTCCTCTGTCGCTCACCCTGCTCATGCTCTCTCTCTCTCTCCCTCAAATAAATAAATAAAATCCTTAAAAAGTAAAAAATATATAAAATTTAGAGGATTCCAGTCTAAAAACTTTAATCTTAAAAAATCCTATTAACTATTCATTTTACCAAATTCCATTTTTCCTTCCTAAATATTACATATTTTTCTACTTTCCTCTATATCTCCAATTAGTGAAACTTTAAGACAGAAATACCCATGTGGAAAATGCTGTGGGCATTAAATCACAAACAAGGATACTCATGCTATTTTAAATAAAATTTTAAAAAGAGACTGGGAAAAGTATGTAATAATAATAGTATTATAGCTAGTACTTACATAATGCTTTCTATGTGTTAGGTACTTTTCTCTTGGGAAGAGTATTTCTTCTTCTTCTTCTTATAACTAGTACTTACACAATGTTTTTTTATATTAGGCCTTTTTCTTAATACTTTATATCTATTTAATATAATCTTCATAATAATTCCACAAGAAGGTATGATCTGTATTTTGCAGATCAAGAAACTGAGGCACAAAGGGGTTTAGTAATCTTTCTAAGATCTCACGCTCATAAGAAATCAGGATTTGGGCCCAGACAGTCTTGCTCCCAAATCCCAGCTTTTATCCACCATGGTTTGCTGCCTCTGAGACATCACTATCCTCAAGTTTTTCATTATTTCATTTACTCCCCATTTTTAAATCCTGTTCTTGACCTAATAATTCTTTCTACCTGTTGATTAAAAGTAAGATTTCCTTGAAAGACTTCTAGTATTTTTGTCATTCATTGTCACAACAGATGGGTCCATTGACCATAATTCATTAACTTCATTCACCCATCCAATTAAAAAGAAAATACTGACTATCCAAAACAAAACAAAACAAAACAAAAAACCAAAAAACCCAAACAAACAAACAAAACACCCAACTACTGACTATCCAATTTGTGAAAGAAATTGAATTAGGTAATAGGATTCTTCAGTCAAAAGAGTGTAAAGGGGTGTTAGGCATGTAAATGTGATTGGAATTTAGTTTGAGAGGAGATAAACATCTACACTGGATCCTTTGGGACCAAAAAGAGGAGGGACAAAAATAAATTATTCCAATCCTAGTCCTAGAACTAGGAGAGGAGTCAGCCATTTGAGGGAGGTGGAAACATAAAGGCAAAGACAATGGAGTCAGCAAAGAAATGGAAGCATAAACAATTACACTGAATTAGAAAAATCCCAAGTAGTTCAGCTTTATTGATACTCATATTCGTAATCGAAGTTACTGAGTACCCACTAGGTGCCATACACTGTGGTAATATTGAAGATTCAAAGAATAAGACACAGTCTCTAACCTCAGAAATTTATAATCAAGTCATGGGTAACTCTTTAGAAGGGACATAGCGTCTTTTAGCATAAATCTCTTAAGACATTTTCAATTGTCCCTGTTTAATTCTAGCTTCTCTTGAGTGGCGAAAATCAGTACATTATAATATTTGGGGATGTAGTCCTTGTTTGGAGAATATTCACATTTCCACTTAGTGGTCTTCCCAAGACAAGAAGGAGACAAGGACTTAACTTGCAGGGACTCTGTGACCATGGCTATGGGGCTTTGATCTCATCCTGATGGCAAGGGGAGACTTTGAAGGACTTACACCTGGGACTGACATGAGATGGAAATGTCCCATGCTTTCTGTGTTTTAATGTGCTGCTTCTTTAGCTATAATGTCCCTCTTAAAAAGAGTTTAAATTCTGCAAAATGGATATCAGAATCATAAAACTTCATATAGCTATTTACTGTAAAACAGAAGCTTAGATATAAAATGATGAGAGAAAGATAAAGTAGGCACAGAAGTTACCCTTAACATCTGTGCTGAATAAAGTTAAAATACTGGAATTTCAGATGCTGAGACTAACAATTGTGTTTGCTAGTCAAGAGTCTGCTTTGGTCCATTTGAGAAAAGCATGTCAGTCATTCTTAATGGGCTCTGCAAAACCCTAACCCTGTCTTTGCCAAGACTCTCATGTAATAGTTACATGATAAGCCCCACTGTGCTTCACAGTAAATCAGGGAGTTCTGCAGCTAAGTTTCACAATAAGCCTTGCTATATTGAACAGTAAATCACGGAATTCCTCAATAAAGTTACACACTAAAACTCCCTAGCTTATTTATTTATTTATTTTTTCTTTATGGTATTATCTCCCAGTGGTGCATAAAGGTCAGCAATATGGCTTCTGCTCACCTGTTTCCCATTATTCCTTTGGTGTACACATTTCTATCACATCTAGAGAACGGTGAATATTAAACTTGACAGGAACCCAAAAGATCTCAGAAGTGGAGTCCACATTGATGGCTTGGTGCGGATGGGAATGGGGATGTGCAGAAATGGCGTGTGAAGTGAGAACTCCACAGAAGAAGCAAAAACTGCGAAGCCTTAACATACATTTTGTTCCTGCGGAATCAATGGAATATGAGGTAACAGTAACATCAGTAAACATTCTCTAATGATAATGTAATGTTTAGAAATTATTACTTTGTCAAAATGAAGTTTTGTTTCCCTAAAGATATTACAGACATTACTTAAGGCATACCCGAAGATACCCAGCACTTTATCCAAGTGTGACAGGATACTAAGGGAGCCTGGGAAAAAGAGTAACGATAGTCTGTCCACTTTCTCTGCCTCCTCCCCAGGATACAGAATGATCACAGAAATAATAAACTACACTACTAGGTAGCAGGAAACACAGACCAGCATGAATTTGTGGACTAGTGAGGCCTTTTATCACAAGAGTATATACACTTCGAGATACATTTCATTCTGTTTAGTTATACATAACTCACATGCACAAATATGGTAGCATAAAATAAATACAGTATACTGAGATATGAATATGGCAAACTAGTGTGCACTCAAACCTTACTAAGTCTCAAATGTAATTATCAATTTAAAAAATTAGATATTACATCTAGCTTCTCAGAAAAGATTTGCAAGCAGAGTAATGCATTGCCTGCTCATATTACTAAAACTTCATTACTCTACAAAATAGCCTACAGTACATTTGTAAGTATACTATTATCATAAATAATTAAACCCAAACAATGCTGGTCAAAATAAATAACCAAAGTACATTCTGTATTTTAATAATCTTGTTTTGACTGTGGGTTTTTTGGGAATTTTGGGGGGGTTTGTTTTATTTGATTCTTATCTGCTTAAGTGTTAATTCCCTCATATTGGTAACCCACATTTTTTTTTCTCAGTTGTCAATTAAATTTAATAAGGACATATTGTGGAGACAAATGATCTTATCTAAAATACTGTTAGTGCAGCAGTACAAGAAAGAAACTTAATAGGAATTTCAAGTTTGACAAATTCAATGGTAAACACATTTTTACCTAGAATGTATGTGTGTATGGTTTTTTTTTCTATTATTTATAAGCATGCCTCGAAAACCCAGTCCATTTAAGTGAAGGTCTTTAAAAAGCTTATACTGTATTTTTATTTCAGAAAAAAAAAATAATGTGCTTAATTTCAATGATCCACATATAGGAAACAGTAATTAGGAGACATGCAACGAGATAAAGATTCAGCTTTAGTATTACATGTCTCTCTGATTTTCTGGATGGATGGAGGGATAGATGGCTGGACAAACAGATGCTCTTAGTTGACAAAAACAAAAATAATCCAAAAGAAGAAATAAGTACAATTTATTCGGAATCTAATGGGTCAAGATCTGACCTATGTGTGATATACATAATCTTTAACCTTCATAACTACACATCAGTCACATTTTTGCACATGGTCAAACAGGTCCAGGGAAATTAATTTTTCTAGGCTCACATAGCTAATGAGAATCAGAGCCAGGATTTAATTTAAATTTATAAGTATCTAGGTACAAAACCTGTGTCTTTCCCCTATACTACACTTTCCATTAGATGTGAGAAAGTGGTCCCACGGTCTCCCTCTGAATAGATCAGATCTCTTAAAGATGGACCAGGGCCTCCCATTAACAGTCTGGCTCCAAAGACCAGTGGGAAGACAAATTCATTTGCTTTCCTTATTTGACGGGCTGGCTGCTACAAATTACATCAAAAAGGGAGGCTGAGTTGTTATCTGGCGCTACTATTTAATAGTTTTCTTCTAAACAGGGTGCTTACGGTACATAGTGAAAACAAACAAAAATAAACCAAAAAGCAAAATAGAAAAAAAAAAAAAGCATCACATCTTACAAAATTTCCTAATTTGGGGAAAGACTTTCTAGTTAAAGAATCTTTTTCTTACATTTCTTCTTTCTTTTTGGTATGTTTAGAGTAGTTAGCTTATCTGTATTCAGATTCAGATTGTTTTCTTAACCATGTGGCTTTGGGTGAGAATATGGGAGGAAAGGTGAAATATGTAGAAATTGTTTCTTTAGTAATTCAAATTTCTATGTACTGAGTTGTTTACTCATCTACATTCAAAGCAGATTTTTCCTTGCATGCACCACTAGTTCAAAAATAGCCATCATCAGGACACTCCTGGGACTGGCCTAGAATGCAATGGGGTGTTTTTTGCAAGGCTCTTAGCCATCTCTGGAATTTGTAAAAGAAGGCTAGTAGATGTCTTTTTTATTTTAAATTTAATTATTTTCCTCACTGCAACCTTGTAAGCTTAGTGAAAGTTTCACTGCCACGGATGATGTCTGGCTACCTGGGAGTCTCACACTACTTCTGACTCTTGGCAATGCAATGAAAATCTCCTCTACCTGGAGAGGTAATATGAGGTGAAGAGAGAACTTGATCCTTGTCATCCCTTACTTTAACAATTAGATCCCAGGAGCAGTATTTGGAGGTCTGTGCTTCAAAATGAGCAATATATTAAAGGGTAGATTACTTCATTAAGTAAACTGAAGACTTCTCTCTGACATTCCAAGTAGTATGTCTCTTGTCCCTTGTATTGAAGAATGTGCACCTGCTGCTATCAGAGGGAGGAAGAGAGGAGTCTGGGAATGTCAGAGCAAAGATCCTTAGCTTTGGTGCAGAAGGCAGAAAGGGAAACCAGTTGGTGTACACCCTCTTCTCAGGTGAGGGGAGTTACTGCTGTAAATGACAAGAGCAGAGCAGACTAGCACCTTTCTAGCACTGTGTGTGGATAATGCAGAAGGACTAGGGATAACCAGATTTTCTGGAAGATATGCATTCCCCAGAATGCTTTTAGAAGTATATTTGCCAGGAAGAAAAGAGAGGAGCGATGGCAGAACCAGATGGCAGATCTTAACATCGCGTGAGCAAGTGGCTTACGTCAATTCCACTTCGATGTGATTGGCCAAAGTAAGTCACGTGGGCAAGGCCTAATGTCAGTGGGTGGGTGGAGAATATAAAGCTTTTACGAGACGGATAGCAAATCATTGGAAACCATAATACAATCCAGCACAATTTATTTATACATGTTTTATAATGGGATGGAGGGTGCCCCCTGAGGTCTCCTCTCTTGATTCGATAAGAACCTTTGGTCTCTGAATCCTGATTAGCCTCTCTTCAAGAGGCTCCTCGTTTTGGCTGATCTAATCCTGACCACTTTATAACAGCTTTTAGCTTCACAGGTAGAGAGCCTCAGTGCATTGATTTCTTTGTCCTTGCCGCTTGGGGTCCTGTGAGTAGGGGAGCTGCACTAGCTCTGAGCTCAGGCCAATTGGGAAACGTGACTGCAAGCTTCTTCCAAAAGATTGTCACTCCCAGGAGCCAAGCCCTTTCTTACCTTCTGGTTGTGTACTGCTGCCCAGCCCCAAAAGGCTCCCAGGACACATGCCATGGTGTCTGCTGGATTCCAAAGCATATTTTCTCCACATCCTGGACTTACTGATTCGTGACTAAAACACCCAGTTGTGCTATTTACAGAAACTCCCAGGTTCAGTCCTCTCCGACTCTGTGTCCAGATCCATGGCGTTTAGCACACACCCTAACGCAGAGGTTCTGCCACTTGCCTGTGCGTAAGAATCACCCTGGAGGTTTTTTCAAATGTTCTATTTATTTATTCATGAGAGCCAGAGAGAGAGAGAGAGAGAGGCAGAGGCAGAGGGAGAAGCAGGCTCCCAAGGAGCAGGGAGCCCGATGCGGGACTCGATCCCAGGACCCTGGGATCATGACCTGAGCCGAAGGCAGATGCTTAACCATCTGAGCCACCCAAGCGCCCTATTTTTTTTTTTTAATGTTTTATTTACCTGGAGGCTTTTTCAAAAGCACACTCCCCAGATACTCCTATTCAGATGGTTTGAGACTGGGCCCAGGAGTCTGCATTTAACAATCTCTGGAGGCACCTGCCGCGCTGAGGGAGTTTGCAATGGTTGTAACAGTCTAGATGGCGATCTACTGCAAGGGCAGGAGCCAGAAAATGGCTGCCCAGTGCAGAAGGAGCTTGGGGAGGCCGTGTCCCGGTCCAAAACGGGCATGCTCAGGGGCTGGCTGTACGGTCAGTCATGAGACATCTTAAGCAACGGAATGACTACACGCTCTCCTGCTTGTCTCCACAACACTTCTCAAGAGCAGCTAATAATGACTCACATCACCAAACCCAAAGGCCTATTCTGAGAGTTCAGACAGCTCCACTTTTGGCAGGTGCTCCAGTTTTAGCCCCTTCTTGCGGGGCTGGTGTGTAATCCTGATTCTACATGAATTCTTTATTTCCTTTGCCACTTCCTTTTCTGCTTCCCACACTCCACACAGTCTAGAAATCCGCAGGGTTTTTTCTAGGTCAGCTTTTATAAAACTATAATAGATTTTGTCCTCACTATAAAAGTAATATAACTTACTGTAGAGGATTTAGAAAATGTAGATATGCAAAAATAAGAAAACAAAGACCATCCATAACACTACCACCCAAAGAGAAACTATGTGGTATTACTTCTTTTTCTCTGATTATATAGTCATATGTTTTTATCAAAAATGAGATCACATTGTATATTGTGGTCTTGTAACTTGCTTTCAGTACAGTGAACATTTTTCTGTTATGTTCTTCTAAAGCATCATTTTTTGTGGCTGTGCTATATTCCATTGTATATTCCATTTATTTAACCAATTCTCCATTGTGGGACATTTAGTTTCTACTTGCTTTTAATTATAAACCACGCCTCAGTGAAAAAAAAAAAAGAAGTAGTATATCAGCCAGAAAGCTTTAAATGTTAAAATTTTCCTTCCAAGACTAACTAAGTCCTTACACACAACTGCCATATTACTTGACTGGAAAAATTAGCTTTGTTATGCCACTTTCCTGCCTTAGAAATCTTTAGTGTTTTTTATGCACATAGATGCTTCAGTTTGGCATTCAAAGTGTTTCATTCTCAGGACAATCTATACACTCAGCTTTATACTCTACCTGTGCTGCCCAAATTCATCCACTACAATCATATTCATCTATTCACTGTTCCTTGAAAACCTGGCTGTTCTCATTTCCATAGCTTTGTTTATGCCATTTTCCTCTCCTTATTCGTTCTTCACCCTCCTCTTTGCTTCCTTCAAGGGTGCAGAGACTCCATAAAGTCTTGTGTGAACTCACACCCCTGAACAGGTTTCTCCCACTTCTGAGCTTCTGTAGTATTTAATGCTACTTGCTGCCCTTTGTTGTTTATCTTTTTGTAAATAGTTATATTCTTTCCTGAGATTTTGTAAGCATTTTTCTACTCAAGGCTATCACTTTTCTTTTTTGTTGTTAATTCCCCTGCTTCTAGCACCTAGCGTAGTCTCTTGCATTCAATAGATGCTCAATAATGCTCAGAAAGAAATTAATTTAAACATTTTTAATAGTTATTAAGTTCAGTTTGACAACCATTCTTTCATGTAATTTCCAAAACAGCTCTGAGAGGTGCGTAATATTATTACAGCTTTACATGTGGGGGAAGTGAAGCTCAGAGATGAAAAGGACATGCTAATATTTACACAGTCCAAAGGACATTGTATCTGTCTTGTTCACCTCTAGATTTTGAATGCCCCATACATTCCCTTGCACATAAATAATTTCTTTGCAATAAGTTTGTGACAGTGTTGAAGTTCTGTTTGCCTCTGAATCTCAGGATCTGTATTTATGATATCAAAGAGTTTATGGATTTGGTAAATTCTAACATATTTGTCATGCAGAAGTAACTTAAAGCTAGTTTGCTTCTCATGAAATTTGAAAGAAGTATTAACTCTAAACAACAGGGAAGTACTAGAAGCATTTCTGTCCCAACAGGGGATATAAGACAAATATATGCAGCTTCGATATTGATTTAGGTCACTATTTTCCAAAATTCCACCCAAGGAACTTCTGCAGGATATCATTAAGTGTTCTGTTTCTTACCTTTCTTTCATTCTTTCTTTGTTGTGTGTGTGGTTGGGGTGTTCTGCAATCAAATGTGTTTGGAAAATGCTGGTTTAAACAAAGTCTTTTTATTATGCCCTTAAATGTGCTAAGACAGATTATGAGGTCTGCCCTTCTCCAGGGATGGACATAATAAGGAGCATTTCTCAACAGAATTTAGTCATAGAACCTTTCTCTCACAACTCCAAGATTAGAAGTCCATAAAACAGGCTTTGGGAAACAGACTTATGAGTAAAATTATACATGCGATATTTCTTATGGAATCCTATAGGAAGTATGGGTGTGCTGTGATCAATTCCTAAAATTAAGAATACTGTCAAAATAGATTATCTGTATGCTCTTTAGTTGATTGGAGGGATTGGGCAGTATGACCTGGGTATCATCCATGATAATGTTTATACTCTCATATCTTGAAGCTTAATATTTTCTGCTTCATTATCAAGTTCTCTTCCATTCATTTGGGAATCTGTTTCAAGTGAGACAACTCAGATGTATGTTTACTATGTGCAGTGAGTATTTATTGTGCTTTTCGCACAATAGCCCCCTCCCCATTCTTCTGATATCAGCACCCAATTTCTTTGGGAAACTCCTCATCCCTGTGTGATTCTACAGGGCCTACCAAATACACGGCTATGGGCTGAGCAAGTGACACAGGCCTGGCAAATCAGGATTTACATTCACCTTGCCAGTAATTAGTCTAGTAGAGGGCAGGTAGTCCAAGCTCAGCCAATCAGAGTCTGTCCCAAAGCTCTTTCAATTTGGACTGGAGAAGAGGTCTTTCATGTTATGTTCTAGAAGCTGGAAAACTACGTCTCTAGGAGCTACCAGTAACCACATCTCCCATATATCAACAAATGAAAAAAAAGACAGCTAACCATAAGGAAAACTAAAGCTGTTCAGAGACAAATAGGGATGAGAGGAAAGGAGAGAAGAACAGGAAGCATGAGAGAAAGAATGAGCACATGCAAGAGAGCAGAACAAGGGCTGACCATTTTCTGAATTTCTGCTTTTGGTCCTACCTGAAGCTTGTGTTACCTTGGACTCTCAGTTATGTGACTCAATGAATCTTTTTTTTTTTTTGCCTCCCTAGCTTAAGTTAAGCTACCCGTACTAACAGCAAGAACAAAGCTGATCACTACAACATCAGGGCGGTTTTACATAGTGCGCCAGGGAAAATGCATTTTCTTACTTAATCTGGTAGGTATCTTGGTCCTGAGGGCAGTGTGAATGACAAGACACTGTAAGTTTTTAAATTTATAAAATAGTACTATTAAGACAAGACCTTGAGAAAAAATATAATCCAACTCCCTGATTTTGCAGGTGAAAAAACCTGAGGCACAGAAAGCTGAAGTGACCTGTCTAAAAATGTAACATCAACTGAAGTACCACAACCAGGATTCCACTCAAGTCCATGTTCTTTTCCATTGTAATGTATTTTCCAATTTGGTCCTCATCTTGTTCCTTCCCACAACGAGAGTGAGTAGGACATGGCACTATGTATTGGGAGGCTGTTTATGTTGGTAGAGAGAATATTAGACTTGGAGCAAAAAGTCCGAGTTTGAATCCCAGGCAGGTCTGTCATTTCCTTAGGCAAGTTACTTAACCTCACTGAACCCGAATACTCTTACACAGAAAATGAGACTAATAATATATACCCTGCATAATTCAAATGATGATTTTTGTAAAAGCGCTTTGCAAACTCTACAACACGATTCAAGAGATATTCTAAAAGTTCTTCTCTGTCATCATAAATATGCTTTATTTTCCTATTTTGTAAAATGAGGTTTTTATAACTCATTTCAGGGGCAGTTACCCCTTTATCCATATAGGGTAATGACCTTATATTTTGCAGTAACTATTTCATCTTACTTTCACACTGAGAAATACAGCCAACCTAATAGCCATAGGGTATGCTTAATTCTAGATGTGCATTTCAGGATGGTAGTATAAACACATGCTACAATTGATAGGACCTATCCAATTTTTCTGATCCATATTCCTGAGGGGCAGGGTCAATTGACAGAATTTTGTTTTCTCAACAACCCCAGCACACTGATCGAGGCTTGATTTTTCTAAATAAAAAGTCATTTTTATTGAGTTCTTTTCTACTATAAAAATCAGCAATGATAATTCTCCTTTTAAGATTAGCAGAGGGAGGATGGGGTGCAAGCCCTCAGCCTAAATCCCCTCAAAAAACTTTCATTCATATATCTCAATCTCAAATTATATAACCATAGAAAAACTTCAGGATATGTGTATGTGGGGAGTAGGCAAATTTCATTACTGTTTCCGAGAGCGGTTGCCTTTTCCACAGATTATTCCTCTCTATACCAGTAACATCAGAATTGACTTTGTGACTTCCTTTGACCAATAAAATTTAAGCTGAAGTGACACATGACACTTTTAAGTAGAAGCTTTAAGAACCATCAAGTGATTCTGCACTCTTTCTTTTTCCCTCTGCCATGACACTAACAACATCTCAGATTGAAGATATTCCTTCAGCCCAAGTCCCAGAGTGAAGAGCCAACCCTCAGCAAAGATGTAACATAACTATGAAATACACCTTCATTAATGTGAGCCTCCACATTCTGAGGTCTTTCGTTACTGAAGAATAACTTAGCCCAAGCTCCCAGACACAGTGTGTGAGGATATGTTAAATATACTGAGAGCTACCACACATCAGAGATATTTCCTTCTCAGCACAGACAGAGCAACTATAATATGAGAAAGAAACCCAAACAAGAGGAAAGTAAAGAAACATACTCTAAGGAAAGTACATGCTTGTCAGTAACTTACTGCTCATCCTTTTCATACTTCAGTTTATTTTGAAATAGATAAAATTCGAAGACTCTTAATGATGATCCTAAATATTTTACAACTTCCAGTTATGCAATAAAGGTATCCAAGCCCTGCTAAATTGAACACTCTAATACCAATCCAAAGACACTCTTTAAAGTGAAAAATAAATCATAATCACTCAGTGGCACTATTGACTTTTATTGTATTTTACCAGAAAGAGTAACTGAAATTGCCCTTGTGAATTCATTCCCCCACCATAAATTCCTTCACTGGGCCACCTTTCCTCTCTCTTGCAAGTACATTTGTACAACGTCATTTGGCCATCAAGAACTTCCTCCAAAGTTTTACTCACCAAACAGCATGCAGATTCTAATGGACATTAAATTTAAAATCCAATTTGAATAGTTATCAATTTCACAATGTATATTTGATCGCACTATTATCTGTTCTTTGTCTCTCATTAAAAAGCAAAGGATGAATATGCTTTCCCTGCCCCCAGACGAAAATTGATTTAAAACATAAAGTACAAAGTTTGCCTCAAATGCCCTTTAAATTGTGTATCTCCAAGAAAATCCACAAATAGAAATAATGAGGAATATGTGAAACAATTTCCAGTATAACCTAACTTACTTCTTAATCTCTCTGTCCCGTGGCATAATATCAGCTCACCACAAATTATGCCTGATTTATACAATTTAGGCATATTCCATTCTAATTTGTTTATAGATTATATCAAGGAAAAAAACATGGAATCATTAACGATAAAGAAGCACCAACCCTCTGAGCTCCTTTGTTGTATTTATATCTTAAGAAATTGTGTCTTTAGTTGCGAATTAAAAATGAGTTGTCAGGTTCCCTTAATAATTAATGTTGAAATGAACAACTGTTTCAAGTACAACACATTCTATTTAATGTTAAACAGCGTTATATTTACTGTAATTCCACCTTTCATCCTAATGTCAACTTCTAAATCTTTAATGCTTTAATCACACTTCTTGTTCTGATATCCCTTGTGAGTTCCTCAAACCAATGCCCACTCCTTTGCGATAAGGTGGGCATTTTATGTTGCAAGGGTTAGTCAGCAGCAATTGTTAATTATTAAGGAAAACAAAATGCAGCTGCTGGAAAATTGTGTTTGTTCCCAGCAGGGCATGTTACCTTTAATCTCTACTGACACCGAGGCAAGCGAAGTCATAAAAGGGAGATAATGCATTTCAAGAACATGGCCCCACAGAAAATTAAAGAATTTCCTATAAAATTAATGAGCCTAATTACCAGATTATGTCTGCAGATGCCTTTCAGTAAGTTATCTGCCTTTCTGATAGAGAGCTGGAAAGAGGGGAAACCATGGAGTGAGGCCCCAAGGAGCAGCTTAGGGGCTGGATGGGTGGAGCCAGGAGAGATGAAGAGAAAGTCAAACTTTGTTCCACAAGGCTTCTGTTTCTCCCGAACTGATGAGAGGATGAAGAGCGAATATGCAGTAAGCATGTGCTGTCTGCGAGGTCATGCTCTAGGCGATGTGTATTACAGCTCTGTCACTGACCGTGTTTGGGGCCTGGAACTGTAACTCACCTGAGCTTTAATTACCTCACCTTTAACATGGGTTATTTTGAGGATTAGTTCAAGATATTTTGTGTAAAGCACTTAGTACAATGCTTGCAACCAATCATGCACTCAGTCTTACCAAATAGTTACTTAATTGTCACTGTAATTCTGAGAATGAGATACTATTATCTCCACTATCATTACCTCTCAGTTCAAACAACTAGTATGTAAAGAATACAAAATGTGAACTTGCATCTCTCAGGCTACAAAGACTGAACTAAAATTATGTCTTAGATATGTTAGATGGACCATTCCCTCCTAAAACAGATGAATAATTGAATAAAGATTTACTCCCCTCTTCAGTGGGTACATTTTGTTTCTAACTTAGTGTTTATAGAAATTCAAGTGGGAAAAGTGGCTATATGGCAATTTCAAGAAGGAGAGCCTCGATGAATAGACCCTCAATGCAGCCTGAATTTCCATAACATATAAATATCTACTTTGCACTGCTCAAAACCTACAGCCTCATTCAGGAGTCAAAAGCCACAATTATCATCCAAAAATGAATCCTGAGTAGTAAAATAAGGGCAATTGTACAAAGCCTAAAAATGCTTCAAAAAGTTTTTCAGAGTTAACAGCACTTCATAGTGCTTCTGGGGAGGGGGTTATTACGGGGACAGACTCCTTCGGAGTCAAAAATTGATAAGAATCCTCAGAATAGTCCTAAGGTAAAATATTCCATAACCATTGTTGGTTCATAAACCACTTTGAAAATGTGTTGAATCCTATGGCTATTCTACTGAGAAAGAAATGCATATATGTACTTCAGGTTAAGAATCTGATTTGGATTTTGCTTTTGACCCAGAGAACTTTAAGAGTCTAAAGTCTAAGTTAGATTCTTTGAAACCAAAATCCGAGACAACTATAAGCCAGAGCAAGTCTTTTTATACTATCCTCATCTCATGAGGCTTCCCTGGGGACTGGGGTTGACCCTGATGTGCTCAGTGGTCCACAGCTAGTTGTTGAGTGATCACCGGGAGGCTGGGGGTGCCAAGAGCACGGTATCTGCTCAGAACTGAATTGGCACTTACTGCCCTGGGATATCTGGCCCAGCCTAATGGTGAGGACCCCTCAGAAGCTGTATCTTTTCAGCCCTCCGCATATGCTGGTCAGATGCATTACTCCTAATAGTAGATCTTACATGAAATATATCTTAATATGAATTTTCTATTCCCACGAGATTAAGTAGATATGAAGGCATTTTTATAAATTATCAGGTACTATATGCAAACCATAGTTAAAATTCCTTGATCTTTTTATTTCCAGAGAAAGTGGAGAAAAGACAAGGAAATTAGTCTTTTCCATTATTTCATGTAATGCAGCAACTCTCAATAACAATTCTGTTTTACATTTAAGGAAATACACTAAGGAAAGTTTCTCCTTAATCTCCTAAAAATGTTTACCACCATTTCTCCATGATGCAAAGATTAAATAAGTTGCTGAGGTATGAAACTTGGGCAGAATATTCCTTAATGAAGATATTTCTTACCGACTTTAGATCGATGTTGTGCCAATAAGGGGAAAAGCGCATTCAGCAGCTGCACTTTCTCAGTTGTAGAAGAATATTCCATAATGATCAGAACCTGTGTAACACAACAGGACAACAAATCTTAGTCATTAAAATCATAATCTTCCAATTCAGACACACCTGGATTCAAATCCCATTTCCACTGACTAAGTGTGTGACCTTGGAAAATTTACTTAATGTCTCAGAGCCCCATTTGCTTCATTAGTAAGAAGGAAACATATTTCTCATGAGGCTGTCATGTAGATTAAGGAAGAGATGCAGGTTAAGTGCTTAGCATAGGTCTGATACATAGTAAGCCATCTGTGTATGTTATCATTTGTTCTGCCATTTATCATGTATTTATTACATACCTCTTATGAATCCCTTTACTGTTTGTGGAAAACTGACATTCCAGGGGGGTTGAAGTAACCCATCATAATAGGCTACTCTTTCTTTAGTTTTAACCCCTTTTTCTTGAGCTTTCTCCCTTGGCTCTACCTCTACTCACATTGCGCATTTCTTCCTTTCATTTCTCCAAACAGGCTTTCCCTTTTTTCTTAAGGGGAACAGAGATAAATAAATAATGCCAAGTACCTGCCCTGATGACCTCAATGTAAATAAGGCCAAGCCCCTGCCCTGATGACCTTAATGTTTAGCGAGACAGAGCAGAAAACATCAGTGTGATTACCTTATATGGGGTGCTGTTGGGGCCCAGAGAAGGAGCAGAGAGCTCATCCCCTTTGCTGGCATGGGTGAGGAGCTACAGGCAGTCTAACACAAGAAACAAAGTATTATGTACAGATATGCTTGCCGGTGAGGCCGAGTGAGGTAGTCACACGGCAAACATGAAGGCATAAAAACCTCAAGAAACTGGATTTCACTCTGAAGGAAATGAAGAATTAACAGTGTGGGGAGGGAATGATGTAAGGGAGAGGGAAGTGTAGAACTGATGACTTTCAAGGGTGAGGCTGGAGTCACAGAGGTGGGGAACACCAGCCCTGAGCTAGATATACACACGGAAGAACAGATTTAGGGAAAGAGAATGACTTGTTTGGAACACTGATCTGGAGGTGTGTAAGGATACTGAGAGGCCCTGGCTTCTTTTTTTCTATCTAAAAAGGGAGTCTGAGGTATGGAGCCCACTATTTGTGTCCCAAGCCTACCGTAACAGTACAACAAACTTGGGGGCTTAACATAATAGAAATTTATTCTCTCACAGTTGTTGAGGCCAGAAGTACGAAATCAATGTGTTGTTAGGACATGCTCCCCTCTGAAGACTCTAGGGGAGAATTGTTCTTTGCCTTTTCCTAGCTTCTGGTGGTTGTCAGAAATCCTCAGTGGTCTTAGCCTTGTAGACGAATCACTCCTGTCTCTGCCTCCATCTTCACAGGGCATCTCCTTTCCTATGTCTTTGTGTCCAAATTTCCCTTGTCTTATACAGGTACCAGTCATTGGGTTAGGGCCCACCTTAATCCAGCATGACTTCATTTAACTTGGTTATATCTACAAAGACCCTATTTCCAAATAAGATCATCTTCATAGGTTCAAATGCACACAAATTTTGGGGTGACACTATTTCACCCAGTAAAACCCCTGCATCCCATTTATGAGGGTGTCATCAGTGGCTGATGGGCTTTGAGGACCCAAGGACACCATGCACACCACCTATGCAAGACTAACAGCTGGTAGTAGAGGTCACCAGAAGCACAGAGACCAGAATGAGCAAGAGCCTGCCTAGTAGCATAAGAAAATCTCAGCCTGCCCTGTTCATCCTCTTGCTTAAACTGAGTAGACCTTAGGGACAGGGATGTCCCAGAGGTTTACGTAAACCCTTGGAGTAAGAGAGGGAAAGTAAGAAGGTTGACTAAAGCCACCCTCCTCACTTAGATAGTGGAGGAGAGAGTTTTGAATGAAATATGGGATTGAGGTTATAAATAGATTAGGCTAAATTTTAATAACTGTCACTGGCTGAAAAGTTATGGAACCTTCTCAGATGTCATGAGGGAGCAAAAAGAGAGACTTAACATAGTAAAGTGGAGTCAATTATTGCAAAATAAAATTCACATCCACACCCTAAAATATGGATAGAAGGCTCCTGTGATTACAGGCATTTGGGAGGTGTCTAATTAGGCTGAGAAGTCACAATGAAGTCATGGTCAAAGGCCTTAACTGAATGAACTCATGGGAATAGAAGATACCTCTACAAGGCGATCTAGTGTACCATTTCTATGAAGCAGGACCTAAATGTAGCCACAGAGAGAATTTCAGTCAGAATGAAAATAAGAAAAGTTGTCATGTTCGGGAAGCCAAAGCAAGCCCCAGAGGACTTGTATCACACGGACCTCCTTCTCTATGTGTGCCTTTTTCTTGTCCTTTTATCATCTGCCAAGGAATTTAAGTTTTACACAATAATATTCTCTTTTCCTCCTCAAAGTGCTCCCTTTCTCCAATCCAGTCATGACAGTTTCTGGCAGAAACCATTCGTCCTTTTTAAAATACTCAGTGTCATTTTTCAAATAGCTTCCTTATCCCTACCCTTCCTGCCCCCGCCAGCCAACCACATTCTCTGAAGACACTGTTTGCAGAACAGGTATTAAGAGCCAAACAGGGAAATGGGAAAGTGAAAAAGAATATTGGGAGTTGATCAAAATGAGGAAACTTCACTTAGCCATGGTTTCAGTCCCCTCTGGTCATCTGAGTAGGTATTCCGAGCATACTGTTTGAACTGGGGTTCATCATGAGCTACATTTTTAAAAGTCTGCTTTTCCAGTATAATCATGCCCAGCTAGAGTTACTTATTTCATTCCAGCTCAGTAGGAATCCACAGGCTGCATAAAAATACATTAAGGAATATTTATAAGATGGCAAACGGGACCAAATGTATGGGAAAGAATAATATTGTGCATTGCTCATTACAAACATGATTATTTTGTGTATGCAACGGATGTGTTGTTAAGGCACAGTGGGTTGTTTGAAGTTTACAAGTTTGTTATGGATTGATTTATTCATGAAATGCTTTGTTTCTATGACAACTTTATTGGTTTGCCTGTGGTCTAAATACATATAGGCATGGCAGGAATTCCACGGTACAAAACAAATTACACACTCCCCCCTGAATCACTTGCTGCCTTTAGGGAGTGTAGCGAAAGGATTTCCAACCAGGGCAGACATCACCATACACAGGGCCAGCATTAGAGAGATCACATAATAAGGGGGAAAAAGGCTTTTTAAAAAGAACAACTTAAAAGTCTCCAATGGCCTCCAACTCTGTAATATAAGGAAAGATGGAAATGAGCAACGAAATGCCCAACATAAGAGAAACACAATCTACCCACAGTGCATGAGGTTTTTATTTAAGAAAAAACACTGATCAAAGACCCATATTTCCTGCTATAAATAATACCCCTTGAAGGATACCATTAATATTCACAACAGTTGTGTAACTACAAAAGAAACTGAGAATTGTTGTTTAGAGAAAATAATAATGGGTTTTTGGAAGATAAAAGGAAAAGGTGGAAGAGAAGAAAGGGAAAGAAAAAGAAAGATATTTACTGTGGACCAAGGATAATCAAGGAAGGAATGGCTCTTAGTTATCCAGTGAAACTTAAGTCAGGGAAATCATGCCCGAGCAGACTTAGACATTCTGAAAGCTGGAAAAGAGAAAGTAGAATTGAAATAATGTTCCTCATATTACCCCAGAAATGCATACCTCTGTATACGTCAGAGGAAAAATTAAAACTAGGAAGATTATTCAGAATAAAACTGTTCCTCTTCATAAATTCAAAGAATGTATGATACATAAGGAAATATATATAGTCTTATATATAGTGAGATAGTGTGTATTTTGATAAAAAGTTTACATGAAGCAAGATGCATTTTCCCCAAATCATTATTTTATGTTTATTGTTACAGATATTTTTTTGTGCTGGTAAATGGAGAAGATTGATTTTGAGGTATGTGACTGCCCACACAACCTTCTCTTGGAATCAGTTCCTCTCCCCATTTGCCTGCTAAGGGGCTGGATTAGACAACTTTACATCCACCACTTGACTCCGCCATCATGGCCACTGCGGATGAACGTCAGTCAGTGGTAAAAATTCAACCAGTGTGAGTGTCATTGATTTTTGTCACAGCTAAACAATGCTGTATACATTTTATATATTACACAGGGCATAATAGTCTCTATTTATTGCATCTGATAGTGTCTAAGTCAATGAAATTTGGTAGAGGTAACACCCTAGAAACCATCTCTTTCTAAAAAATTAGAACATATGGGCATCTATAGTGTCATTTACATAAACTGTATTATTTGTGTGATTGAATCAGGAATATGTTCACATACAATAATTGAACGTTCCATGTTTTGACCTTGGGCTGCAGGGTGTTTGCTGTGATACCACGAGGAGCTTGCACATCAGAGTCTTACGAGGCCACTACTCCCACAAGTATTAAGAAATTGTCACTTATGTGGCAACACGTTTCTCTTGAATGCAAACCTTTCTCAAATTTGAAAAGAAATCAGTAAATACACTGACTGCCTCCCATCAAAATTGGTTTCACAATTTGACTCAAAAGCACAGGAAAAAAAAAATGAGCAGACTTCCAGGTGAACTGAATACTGAATTTTTCTTGGGAAAATTGAAGTGCTGTGATCAATCAGTTATTCACGTATTCTTTTAAAAAAGATTGTCTGAGGTCCTACAATATTTACACACTTCCCCCACCTCATAGATTACCCATCCTTGGGTGAGCCAGACAATAAATAAGTAAATAAATCAATAAGATACTGACAAGTGGTGATAAGTGCTATGTGGGAAACCAATGTGGAGCTGAGACAGGTACAAATAGAGAGAGAGGAGAGAAACTACTTTAGCTAAAACAGTTAGGCAGTGATTTTTAAGCTGGGGCCTGGAGGGTAAAAAAAAAAAAAAAATTAAGCTATGGACGGTAAGGGTATGGAAAGGGGAGAAACACGCTAAGATAGAGGGAAACCGTAGCTTTAAAAAAAAAAAAAAGTCTTGTGGCAAAAAGGAGCTTAGTATGTTCAAGAATAATAATAGTGATATTCAGAGCTAAAACTGTTCCAAGTGCTTTACTTCCATTATGTCATTTAACTTACAGAAGGCCAGGGTGTCTGGCCTATGAAAAGTTTTTAATATATATTAATTGAATTAATGGCTTTTTAAAATAACTTTCTACATCCTATAGAAGTCTAATTATTTATCCATGTGATGCGAAAGATAGGACTGGAAAGGGGCCTAGCATGTGAATATTGAAAAAGGTACTCAGGATGTTAACTAGACTTACTGCAGTGATCTTTTTTTCAACTTAAACATAAAAATAACAAATCATTATATCGTACACCTGAAACTAATATAATGTCACATGTCAATCATACCTCCATAGGAAAAAAAAGGCGGAAAAAGATACTCAGATGACACTGATGTGCACCCCTGCTATTTAAACAAATACCACTACTCTAAGTAATGAGTCTATTTTCAAGGTGCCGCTTCTGGAGTATGTATCTTTTACTTCATTTTACAACAAGGAAATTTATCTGGATAAAAGGCCACGGCATTGCACAACTCCAGGGGGCACCATTCACGTCAGCTTCTTTGTGAATGGTGCCCCCTGGAATTTTGTAATGCAGTGGTCTTGCTGATTAATCTGTATTTCCACAGAGGTCACTGGGATACAAAGTAGATGTGTCTAGCTTACATAATTGCACTTACCTCTGAAGATAAAAAAGAAAAGAGAAGAAAAGTTGAATCTCCTTAGAAGAGGCTCACAGAGAATCCTTCTGGGGAACACATACCATACGAACATTTTATCTCAACACTTTAGTGCCTGAACCATTTTGCTAATTTGACATGGGAAGCGCTAATAAGATAAAAAGCTCAGGCGTCCTTATCCCATTAGCACTTCCTCTATAGTTTTTCTGACCCACATTCTGACCTGATCTCTCCCATATTCCCCATGGCTTGTATTGTACTGATTAAAACCTTCATCCTTTTGAAAAGATGTTGGGGAATTGACTGGATTTAACTAAAATTTCCAGCTTAAATTACTGTGTGATTTTTAGCTGATCAGAATCCATTTAGCATAGGCGGCAGTGGCCAAGTCAGGGGATAGACGACAGAGTAGAGAAAGGATATAAACAGAAGGAGCCAGTTAATAGGCAATTAAAGCTTCACTGCCTTCCACCACCACAAAGCTTCTTATCTAGACTCACAAACGCAAGGAAGAAAGCCAGCCAGTTGAAATCGCTGTTTATTTTGCTTAGCCTTTTCAGAGTTTTCTTTCTGTTTTGTTTTTATTTTTGTTTTTCAGATTCATCTGCATTCACTCAGAACTCGTATTTCTAACCCGCTAGCCTCATCTCTCACTAAACTCTTTTAGAATTTCCCTTATTAGAAACATTTAGTTTTCTCTATATTAGAAACACCCCAGTGTAGTTTACAGAAAAAATAATTAAGGGATATGGTTGCATTCATCCCTATCACTCTAAGTGAGACATAATCTCTCTTTGCTCTTCCCCCTGCCAGGATCCATACCCAGGCTTCAGTTATTTCCTGTTTTAATGACCACAACCACCTACTTCTTGGCCTTTGGTTCCCATCTTTTCTCCTTCTTGTTCTGTTTAAATCATTCCTGCCAAGTCAATTTTCCTTTCATGCTAGGACCACGTCCATGTATTCCCTGGATCTTGACACAAGCTTCTTTAATATTTATATAAGCCTCAACTTTGATTCTGTCAGCTTCAAGATTCCTTTCTTCTACCAGCACCTTGTTTTCTGCTTCTCCATTCAACTTGGGCATTAGTTCCTTAGCACCTTGTCTTGTCTTTCTTCCTGTTCCCCAATTTGATGGTATCTTATATAGGTAGGAGGCCTGCCCATCCTTATTCTATTTGTCAAGTGGAGTGCGGTACCACTGAAGAGGAGACCTAGAGACCATCTAGCCTGAGTGTTCATTTCACAGAGGACCAAACGGGCACAGGAAGCTCAGGTAGCTGGTTCACAACCATCCTGTAGCAGATGGAGCAAAAGCCAAGGTAGATCTAAGTTTCCTGATTCTCCCTTGTGGTTCTTCCTCTTTACCCGTGGTTCCTAATGTTTCCAAGCAAGAGATCTTGACATTAAAAATCTTTAAAGAGACCTCTGGCTAGATATGGTAGCTTGAGAACATTTGTTTATCTTCTTCTTAACAGAAATCCATCTAAAATTATAGATGAATGGATAAAGAAGATGTAGGATATGTATATACACAGTGGAATATTACTCAGCCATAAAAAATGAAATCTTGCAATTTGCAATGACATGGACACAACTAGAGTGTATTATGCTAAGCGAAATGAGTCAATCAGAGAAAGACAATTATATGATCTCACTGATACGTGGAATTTGAGAAATAAGGCAGAGGATCACAGGGGAGGAGAGGAAAAAATGAAACAAGATGAAACCAGAAAGGGAGACAAACCATAAGAGACTCTTAATCTCAGGAAACAAACTGAGGGTTGCTGGAGTTGAGGGTGGGAGGGATGGGTGGCTGGGTGATGGACATTGGGGAGGGTATGTGTTGTGGTGAGCTCTGTGTATTGTGTAAGACTGATGAATCACAGACCTGTACCCCTGAAACAAATAATACATTATATGTTAATAATAAAATAAAAATAAAAATAAATAAAATTATTGTAAAGAATACAAAGATGTTAAATCCATAATACCTGGCAAAGAAAAAGAAGGTATCACTGAATGACAGAATTTCACCAAATTCTGGAAAATGGAGAGTGGTTTGAAGAATAATTACTGATAAGGGGCAGAAACAGAACAGTTGGAATAGTTAGCTTTCTAAGCAACCACATAACCATTGTTTTAATAAAAAAATAAAAACAATATTTAAAGAAAAAGGCACTATTTTTAAATTGAGCAATTCTGTATAATAAAAATCACATTTTTAATTTTGAGTGATTAAATGCTCAAAAGATTAGTTCAAATTCAGGAATATTTTAAAATAAATTTCTAATTTCTCAAATAGTATCTGCATACATGGGAAACACAGTGTATGAAATGTCATTTTGTTAATATATAGATACTATCTGATAGCCAAATGGTTGACCAAACTGCTTGCAATAACTTGTTAGCTATTGCACTTCGGGAACCATAACTTCAACTCTGTCAATCTGTTAGAGAGCTTAATGACTAACTGCTTGAATCCAGTCAGGATTAGAAAACACTAGAGCGTCGATTCTTCTTGGCAAACCATGATACTTCGGTGGAAAAAGACAATATTTCTTTGTAGGACCCAGTACCAGTAGAAGATTTACTTGGGTTAGAGGAGATTTGAACATTTGAGGAAGAATGTAGAAGCAAAGGACCCAGGGAGCAGAGAGGTTATTTACCTATGGAAGAGTAAAATTCAAAAACAAAACAATGTATTTGAACAATGCAGAGAAGGCTCATCAAGGTCATATTTAGGGGACTGGGCTTGATTGGTGCCAAGTCAGGCTCCACTTCCTGTTTTTAAATAATTTTAATAACTCAATTTTTGACTTCTATTCATGTATATAATAATAATTTTAGTTATTTAGGTAGTTTTAGAAAAAATTTTTTCCTGAATAAATTAGGTAACTGTCTTCATTCTACAATCGATTATGGGAGACAAGCTTATATCAACAGTGAATAACACTAGGCAGTATTCCCATTTTCTCCTACACTTTCAGTCAGGCCCAACCTTTTTCTATACCCAGTGTATAAGGGACCTTTGTCCAGCCAGCCAGCTCCAGTTCTAGCTTCTTGAACTCATTGTTTTGGAACCCTTGTATTTTCACCATCTTTGTAATGTTAGGTCTATCTTGATAGCTTCCAGATCTTGAAACTTTCTTAGTTTAGGAATATTGACTAAAATGGCTTAATTCTGTATTTTTCAAAAAATAACACATTTTTGGGGGCCGCTGGGTGGCTCAGTCAGTTAAGTGCCTGCCTTTGGCTCAGGTCATGATCCCAGGGTCCTGGGATCGAGCCCTGCATCGGGCTCCCTGCTCCGCGGGAAGCCTGCTTCTCCCTCTCCCACTCCCCCTGCTTGTGTTCCTGCTCTTGCTATCTCTCTCTCTGTCAAATAAATAAATAAATAAATAAATAAATCTTTAAAAAAAATTTTTTTTTCAAAAGAAGAAAACCTCTCAGATATGGAAAATCTTTATATACCTTGTCTCTGATGCAACTCTGAGTTACTATTACTTTCAACTTCTTTGAAAGCACATTCCTCTCTTTCCCCCTTTCCCTCTCCCTGTCTCATCTCTACTTCTCACTGTCTTAATTTTTTGGCTCTCAAATTTCAACGTGAGTTATGAGGGCTATGATCATGTTGGAATTTTGAATTTTTTTTTCCACAGTGGTGACTAGGTCCAACTTAATCAGCAGCCTTCTAATGAGCAGAGTTTTAGGTAAGTGCAACTAGCAAATAAGAAAATAAGTAACACCCAAACTCCACACTTATTAGATTTTAAGACATAAGTTGGTTCTTTTTTTAAAATTATTCTTTTAAGTAGGCTCCATGTCCGGCGTGGAGCACAGTGTGGAGTTGAACATGGAGCATGAACTCATGACCCTGAGGTCAAGACCTGAGCTGAGACTGAGTTGGTCATTTAATCGACTGAGCCATCCAGGTTCCCCAGATATGAGTTGTTTACCATCAGACCAATAGATAAAAGGAGACCATCTGAAGGACCAACTCAGTGAGCTGAACTTAAAGAAATGGAATTTTTAGGAAAAGTTACTATGTTAGCAAATATTTTCTCCTTGTAGATGACAATTGCCAACAAAAAAATGAAGATGAGTAGTATGGAGCAGAAGTCCAACTGTGGGCATAGCAGTAAGTGTTATGCTATTGTACTGGTATCATTTTCTGGAAAAAAAAAGTATTTTGGAAATACTTTACTATTGTTTTTTATCAGTCAAGACCAGCTATGGTAACAAAGAGAAAAAAACAAAAGAAATTAATTCTTTTTCATGCCACAAGTCCAGTGTGGGTCTGTGGATTGGGTTTGGAGGGCACACATTCTACTCATCATAGCGACTCAGCGATTCAGGATGATGGAAGCTCTAACTCAACACATACTTCCATGCTCACCTCAGCAGGAAGAAGGATGCACACTGGCTAGGAAGGTTATTCCTAGAAATGACACATTACACTCCCACTCGGGATTATTCTAGAAAATGTTCATCACCCAGATTTTTGAGGGGAAAAAAACCCACACTAATATGTAGTGTTTGCAAATATCTGAGTATAAATACTCCCGCTGTGACTGATTTCAAGTTACCAACATGATTACCATGGAGTAAGGAAGAAATACAGACCATCATAAAGCATTTTCACCACATAGACAATAGACCAGAATACCCTCAAAAACGTACATGATAGTAAAATGTACTGAAATAATTAGGAAGTGATGCATTTGGGTATTTATTATCTTTGTTTTAAATTTTAAATTATTTCTTAGTTTATGTAATTTAGTTGTTAATAATGGCTATTTTCATCTATAGGCTCACCAAATTTGTGCTGGTAAAAGCCAGTATAAGCTCCAGGACACCACTGGGTCCACTTCACTGGGAAAAGCAGGTACGGCCAATCCTATCTTTAAAGGGAGCAGGGAATGCAATCCTGCCTTGAACGTAGAATGACTACTTCAGTTTCCATGGAAGCCTTGACAAGCAATTTTAAATCATATTTATTTTTCAAAATTCTAGTGAAAAATTGAAGACAGGTTAATTAGACTTAGGCAGAAGAGCAGATATTTTAGGATTACTCAGTGAATTGCTCAGTTACCTAACACTAATCTATCAGCTACTTGAGGACCAGGAGTAGATTTATTCATCTTTGAACTCTTAGTCTCTAGTGCAATCAATACCTGGCATACACAGGTTCTTAATAAGTATTTGTATGAATGAACTAAAGTTAGCAGTATATACGATTTTCTGATTCATGTTTAATCTATTCTATATGCAATAAAGGTGCTAAAATAGCGTTATGCAGATGTATTATTAAGATGCTGAAATATCAAATGCTATGAGTACTTTAGAATGAAGGAACAATTTCTTTGGCTCTTTGAACAATGAGAAGACTAATTTTTATTATTATCAATCTCAGATATTGCAATTAGTATGGGTGGGAATGTGTCTTGTCCTCCTGTGATTGTAAATATGAATGCTTTATCATCCAATGTAAGCACAGATGTGGTGCATGCATTTGCTAAAGTAACAATGGAAGGGAGTGTAAACTTTGGTTTGCTTCTAACCTGGGCTGCATTCATTTTCTCAACATATTGTCTAAAGTTGTCATAGCTTGGCGACAGAAAGATCATTTGACTAAAATCTAGACACTTTTTTCATCAGTGATGCCTTTTAAAGCCTTTGAAACTTGACATCGATTCACTGAAATGATATTTTAGTGAAATGGTGTGTTTTTCTTTAATGGTCCCTTTCTCTTCTAAGATACAACAATTTCTGCCTGTGGAGTCAACAGTGCTCAAATTGTCATAGTTAGTTAATTGAAAGTGTTTTCTTTTTTGGAATCTCTAAGATACCCTCTTCCCTAAAAACAAAACAAAACAAAACAAAACAACAACAACAACAAAACCCCCCCGAAGTTTAAAAAAAAAAAACCTCTCCTTCCAAAATATTTTTCATATTTCATAACTAGTCATTTGGTATATTTTAAAATTAGTCATTACATATGGTGCTCTTTTTCAAAACAATTTTCCTCCTCTCCTCACTCCCTTCCTTCCTCTTTCCTTTCTTCCTTCCTCCCCCCCCACCCTTTCTTTTACTTTTATTCCTATCATTCTGCACAGATTTTGCTAGCATACTAGTGTTACAAAGTTTTTTGAACTTCTAGGAGTTAACAGGCCCATGAACCTGACCTTACTCTTTCCATAACTCTAGTAAGAGCCCAGTTTTCTCTTAAATAAAGCATTAATATCATAGGATATTTTTTTCTACAAATAAAGGTGCATTTGTTCCCCTCAACAGTAGCAAAGCAATTTTCTATAGATGAAAACAAGTATTTTGTTATACGTGGCAATCAGGGTTCATTAAGAGAAGCAGAATCACTAGGGGCTATATATAGATATCTCATATATCTTTGCATATAAAGGGAACTATAATAGGGATTTAACCTTATACAATTGAGAGAGCTGGTCAAACATTCTCTATAAATAAGGCTGCTGTCTTTGTGTCTGATGTTAGGGCTTAAAGTCCACAGGGCCGGCAGTCATGAAGGGAAGGTGGGTGTAACATCAGATATCAGGCAAAAGCTAGAGACCCTCATATCATTTCTTGTTACCTTTGACTTTGATGGTATGGGTGGCATGCAGAAGCCAGGGCCCTGTATCGTATTGCTATGAACTTGGCCCAAGAGCTGTAGAAGCTGAAGAAGGATCTACAGGCAAGTTGAGCAGTTGCAGGCCCAGCCCCTGCCTCACGCCAAGGAGGTGACTCAGCAGATTAGCGATAATGCGTGTGAGCTACAAATGGCTTCCTTTCTGCCTACCAAATCTCCCAAGAATTTCTCTGTGGCCTACCCTAACTACAAACATCCACAAAGGGGAATCTGGGAACTGAATCTGGTGTAGCCAAGTTGACACATGACAAAGCCACAACAGTTTGTAAAGGAGTCATTCTTGTAGTCAACCTTTGCTCAACCCCACATCCACTCTCACACAAGTTCTATCAGTTCTACCTCCAAAGCGTATTTTTGAATTCATCTTTTCCTTTCCACCTCTATTTCCACTTTCTAGAGCAAGCCACCATTTTCTCCGACTTGGGACTTCCTGTAATCAGTTTTACTGTTCTGCCTTCATTCACTCTCATATATCCCCAGCTATTCTCTAAAAAGCAGCCAAAGTTGGGCATGCCTCTGCCCTCTTTAAAACCTATCAAATCTTGTTACCCCTAAAATAAAATCCACATTCCATGACAACACAATGCCTAACATGCCACATGATCTCACTCCAGCTTCATCTCCAGTCATTTCCTCCTTGTTCACTAAACTCCAGTCACACCAATGTGGTCTTGCTTCATTCCTTAAACCCTCTTAGCAAGTTCCCACTTCAGGCCTTGGCACATATAATTCACTTTGCCTGTAATCGTATTCTCTCAGATTTTCATTATTCTGTCTTCTTTTAGTCTTTCAGAAATGACACATTCTCAGAAAAGTGTTCTCCCTTAACACAATTATAAATAAGTACTACTCTCTAATTCTTCAAATGTTTCTTCTCATAATGCTATGTTTTTTTTTCACTCATAACATTGTTATAATCTGAAATTCTATAGGAATTTGTATTCACTTTTTAAATATCTGTCCCTGCTTTCTCCCGTAAGACCATACATTTTTGTAAGGACAGAAGCCACAATTTTTCTTTTCACCACTATAAACTTAGAATGTAACTCAGTACCTGGCAGTACATAGTCAATAAATGTGTGCAGGATCCATGAATGAATGTGACATTCCTAAACCAAGTGAATCTGTACCAAATAACCAGCTTAATTTCACACGGGAAAAAAAAAAAATAAGGAGGAGATATATTTACAATTATAATAGGAACAGCAGAGATTTCAGAGATTTATGGCACATCCACTAAATGATTATGTTATACAATCATTAAAATGATGGTTTTTATTTAAAAAATCATATGGAAATAGAGAAACTACTTATGAAATAGTGTTAAATTAAAAACAAGGGTAAAATATATTTAATATGATTTTAACCAGGTTGTAAAAGATGTATGAGAAAGCAAGGGAAAAGAAATGTATCAATATGCTAATATTGCTTTATTGGAATGTAAGATTATGATACTTTCTCTTTTTTTCCAAAAGGCAAAAATAGAAATGTCTAATATTTTTATGTCATCAGTTTATGGAATAGTTTCACAAATATTATTTTAAATGATACTCAATAATCCTATAGGATGTCTAGAACTGTACGTGAAACTCCATTTTACAATCAAGAAACAGAAGATGAGAGATTGTTAGTTGCCGAAATCATGCAATGGCAGTGGGAGAGAGCCCACACTCTAACCAAGCTAGATTCCTATCTCTACAGTTCCAAAGCCCTTTCTATGTTTTCCTGCTGCCTTCTAGTGTATGGATGCCATACAATAGGGCAGTGAACACTGAGGACCGAGGGCTAGTATAGGAACTGCAGTTATGGTGCCATTTCCCACGTCTACACTAGAGGAGAAACTGCTGATCCATTGTGGTACTCTTTCCTGCTGAGCCTGGAGGTAACTTCAGAATCCCTCCTAACAAAACTCCAGCAATGATGTGATACGTGATCACTACTGAGAATTCAAACCCATCTAAAAAAGAAGAAAACAAAAGCAGTGCAACTGGATAAAAGAGTATGACTAAGGCCAAAAAATATGGTCAAACTTGTTGGAAACGAAAGCAAGTAAACTTAGTGACCAAGAGATTTAAGAAATCATCATTTGGGCTCTACTGAGATAATGGGACTAATAATCAAACAGTATTGAAATACTGAAATGTAATGGTTGAGATGTACTGAGGAGTGGCCAAGGTATTAGCAACTATAAATTATGTAAGATGGGAAACATATGTTAAATAGTATATGTTATATGTGTTAAAAGTTGAGACAGGGATTGAAAATCAGTGATAAGAAAAATGAGTGCTATAGAATATGATGAAGTTCAGAAAATGGAGAATTCATTGTGATAATCTGGAATGCTCTTATGGGTATACTGGAACGTGAGGCAGAAACATTATTCAAACAGGAAATAAGAAAAAAAGAGAGACAATCCAGGTGACGGAAATGGCATATAGTGTGTGTAGTGTGAATTCAACTCTCTAAAAGTAGAATAAGATATTCTTGGAATAATGAGTAGAACTCTAGATTTTGCAATCATAGAATTTAAGACTGTGGAGGAATTCCATGTACTATGACCATTATCCTTGAACCCATCCCCTGATATCATGAACGAGTCTGAAAAATCAGAGAGATTGCACTATTTGCCAGTGATTGTATCCAGTCAGAAACCAAGTCAATAATATAATCCAGTTCTCTTAATTCCCATTCCAAGGCTTCTTCCACTTTCCCACATGACTTTCAGTTTAGCTGCACAGAAAGAATTGCAGGAGAAGGGGTAGCAATTCCTGAAGCAGATAAAGAGTTTGATTTTTGTTCTTTAACTAATGGAGAACTATTGAATATTTTAGAGCACCACAGTGATACAGTGAAAATTTTTATTTTAGACAGATTATTCTGAAAGTGGTATTCTGGGCGTTTAAGGATCAGGGAGAGGACTTTGAAGATTTTCCGACTGTTCGGGTCTGAAATGGCATTTGCCTTAAATAGGTAGTTGCAAATATCGAAAAATAGAGCAGATAAAATACAAGAAATACATCTACGAGCCCTGTAAGACCTGGGAATTGGTTGGATATTGGAAATCAACAGAAAGGGGAATTCAAATTCAAGTAAAAAAAATGTGTGTGTGTGTGTGTGTGTGTATTAGTAGTGTATGTGTGTATATATATATATATATATATATATATATATATAGTGTATATATAAATAGGTATTAGTATGCTATGGGATCAAAAGTAGCAAGGATCTATTTGGTTATGAATGGCCAGGAAGACGGTGAATTTGTTTCTGACATATTTTGATTGGGATAAATTTGCCACACTCAGTAAGAAATGTGGACTCTGTTAAAAGAATAACAAGATTGAAGGCGGATTTGAGATGAAATGAGGTCTTAGCTAAAGTAGAATCTAGAAGACATTATTAGTAGACCACTGAAAGTGCCTTAGGACAAAAGTACACTGAAAGAGTATGGGGGCTTCTAAAGTAAAAAAGCACAAGTTCTGTAAGCATTTGGGAGCTCAATAAAAAAAATTGATTTATTTTTCAGCACCTTACTGGGGTAGAGAAAACTATATTAGTTTGAGGTAAAATGACAACATTAGAAGGCTCTGCTCTTCATACAGACATTTTACAACTCCAAATGTCTCTTCCATCTGTCACTAAAGTGGGTGGAACATACTGTACCATCTTAGAAATTTGAGGGCATTTATATAAAAAGTACTTGGGCAAATGGCAATTTCTATCACAGAAGAAACATATGTAAAATTTTGTATAGTACTCTGGGAGGCTCACAACATTTTTCCTTAGAATACATATGCTGGAGCAGAGGTCAGAAATCTGAACCCAGCAGAGGAGTTTCTAAGTCATATTTACTTAAAGGATATAAATCCTTTAGGGCACCTGGGTGGCTCAGTCACTTAAGCGACTGCCTTCGGCTCAGGTGATGATCCCGGAGTCCCGGGATCGAGTCCCGCATCGGACTCCCTGCTCCACGGGGAGTCTGCTTCTCCCTCTGACCCTCCCCCCTCTTTTGGCTCTCTCTCTCTCTCTCAAATAAATAAAATAAAATCTTTTTTAAAAAAATAAAGGATATAAACCCTTTATTGCATTTTGATCCAGAAGAATAGGGACAGAGTTGGCAGTGAGAAGGAGGGAAAGACCAGGGAAAGCTATTTCCAGGGTGAAAGTTTTGGAACTGAGGTGGAAAAATTGATTGAATTGTGCCTCTCTTCAAGGGCGTGTGAGGTAGAGGAAGCTACAGTTCCAGTACATTGGCTCAGGGACCCGATACTGGGAAAACTGTCCAGTCTCTCTTTACTTTCCCAGGGGACGGAGTAGTTGACAGACTTCTATTCTTTCCTTAAACGTAGAGTTTCTCTTCAGTCTTTCACTAACATTGAATTTAACCTAAATTTCCAGTGAAAGGCAGGTCAGTATATGTGAGGAAAAAATAGAAAAAAGGGAAACATTTCATTTCCGGTATAGATTTCTTTTTGATTCATATTTGGTTATTTAGAATGTTGGCTATACCTCTGCCTTCTTTGTTTTAATTCCTCCTAAGTTTTAAAAGCATTTCTTATGGGCTATTTTTTTTAAATTAATTCAGAAAGTTTGACCCACTTTTAAGTCAAGTTCCCTTTTATTTTTCTCTGGAAACTAAAATGAGATGTTTGGATTTCTGTTTAATAAACACAAATATTCAGGAGTGTGGTTTGTACATGAGCAACAACTTCTGTTTGGTAATTGGCATTTTTCCTCTCTCTGGTGAATCACATTTGTACAGCTGAATTTAGAAACACTTTACTAGAAACACTGCCAACCTTAATATTATACTTTTTAATATTTTAAAAAGCCACTGATTTAAAATAGTAGAAAGAAAAAGTCATGACAACTAAAAATGACACTGAGGTGAAATAGCTGGAATCGCTTTGCCTTTTCTCTTGAACAGATAGTAAAAACGACATTTGGATCAGAGAGGCCTCATTCAGATTTGATAAGCTCTAGATCTTAAAGGATGTTCTAAATGTATTTCCATTTATTTCTGATGGAATGGTGACTATATCCTAGGAGTTCAATAAATATTTTTAGAATAAAAAAAGGGAGAAGAGAATCGAGATATAATATATATATATATATATAACAATTTTTAAAGTGGAAATATACAGATTGAGTTTTCTTTTTAAAGACAAGAAACTCAAAAAATCAAAATGAAAGCTTTGTCAGGTGTAAACCTCATAATGAAATGTGTAGCTTGATGCCAAGTCCAATGTGCTGCCAATTCACTTATCTGTGTTAGCAACTCTATTTTTTTTTTTTAAAGAAGACACCTTTTTTAATGTTTCCTTTTATTCATCCACTTGTCCTGAAAATGAAACCTGGGGGATTGCTGCGTGACCGACAGCTCTGGGGTAAACTAGAAGGCTGAAACATCCACTCGTGTCCTATCACGTGCCCAAAGCACCACAACCTGCCATGTAACTACACAGCCACAGTTGGCCACAGCACAGACTCACTGCTCAGCTCTAGTAGCAGGAGGCTGTTAGCTGAAACCAAAGGCTGACATTATCCTTACAAGTGTGCCTTAATCCTGTGCCTACAAATATAAGACACGGTGGGTGATTGTGTGCAGAGGTTGTGGAAAGGTCTTTCTGGAGTTCATATTCACATTTGCAGTTCATGTAGCTTATGTATTTACAAGCACAAGTATGTGCAAACTTTGTTTTATGTGTGTATCTATAGAGAGAGAGATACAGATATATATGTTTTTTTTTTTTTATTTTTTAACTAAGGAAAAAGGTTTTACACATTTTTTTTCTCTTTAGGTTACAGCTGTCAATTTGGACTCGAGTGCCAGGTTGGTGTCTCTGTCTGGTGTTTTGCCATTTTACAGAAACAGCCATAAAATGAGCTTTCAGATTCTCACATAGGGAGGGTTGCAGATCCCTGGGGACGTTACGTCCAGGAACCTTTTGTGCTGCCTATAAAATATAGACCTAGTAATTCAGGAACTTGGAGCTGTCATCAACAAGAGAGGGAGACCTAGAAGGAAGGGGAATGAATATTCATATAACAAATGCTGCCTAGAGAAGCCGGGAAAATAACTGATAAACCAATATATTTGGCTGAGGTATTTCACACGATTGAAAGAAAAGATATTAAAATATGGATGGGTGGAAGGCATTTCAGGAGGAACTAGTCACCAGATGGTAAGTAATTCTAAAGCTCTTTTTCTTTGTATCTATGACTTAGAAAAATGGTCATCAACCTCTGAGAAGGATGCTTTTTTAGAGGATTTGCAAATAAAGAGTAAGTTCATGATGGTGCCCCTCAAAAGGTTAAGCAACACATTTGACTCATTTTTATCCAAGGTACCAAATTCTTTGAAAATCAGTACATAGAAAGAGCTATTTCTGTGAAAAAGTCAGCCACATTTATTGTTTATGGAGGGAAATAGCATGATACAAAAGAGATGTAAACTAAGACTTTACCTAATGATTCTAGAAGCTTGTTTCCCACAGAGAGTTTTGGCCCAAGGCATTTTAAAATTAACTGACTGGGTCAAGGGAAAGGTACCTTTATAGCCTGCACTGCCTAAAACTGGTCATAAACAAGCCTGTGATGGCATAATAAACTTCCATTCAAAGCCACTAGGCCAAGTAACTAGATTGTGAAAGTTACATTATACTCAGGTCTCGAGTTCAGAAGCAAACAAGACACTGTGGACTTTATTCCCTGGAGAAATTATCAACTTTGGGTTCATATTAATTTGTGGGAGGCATGCATTATAGGATTCAGGGTTCACATTATGTCAGTTTGGGGGAATCAAATCCTGTTCAGCAATAGGCTGGGAGCCCCTTCTAATAACTGTTACAGGATTAGGAAATTGCCCCACTGCCCCGATGCTTTTTATACCTAGGGTTGCACAGAGCTTTGGTGGCCGTGGATTTTTTGGCTATGGCCACCAAACTAATATCCATCACATCTTTTTGATCCATCTAACTAAGCTTCTGCTAGGCCTCTAGCTTCTAGAAATCAAACCAATCCATACTAGAATAGGAGCCTGGCCCTTGTTCCTTTTCTCAACCTGGTATTTGCTTCCGGTGTTTTTGCAGCTATTCAGGCACCAATGTGAGGCTGAAATCTGCCATCCCTCAGAAGCCCACTGTTGTGCCTGCCCTCCTCCTCAGATTGGCCTCCACTGGAGAACATCCCTAGCCTAGAACTTTGTCAAGTTTGCTACTGGCCTTGGAACTGTTGACTTGGACTGTTGGTCCCTACAAAGGTTTATACATGTGTTAAGAGAATTTTTTAAGTTCCCACTGAGAAAGGTATCAACTTTCTTCATCTACTCACTGGGAACTTCCAAAACATTTTGGAGTCAGAGTAAGCCCAGCTATATCAGATTGAAAATCGGTAGAACTGGGTTTTGATCCTGACCTTGGTACCAACTGTGCAATCTAAGAAAGTTCCATAAAATTCTCGAGCTTCAATTTCCTCATCCATATAAACACTAAATCCCCAGCGAGGTTCCTTCCCATTTCCAAATTTCTTTGATTTTGTGCTTACATACCAATGGTTAAGATTAGTCACAAGAACTGAACTTTTAGAAAAGGGCCTATTTAAGTAGATCTTCCTTAGAGGTGAACAGAAACATCAAAGGAGGTTTCCTTTGAGTGTGTGCAGTCAAATAAATCCAAGCATGACCTGAAATTTTTAGAAACATGATTACAGACATCACTGTCCTTTGTATTTGAAGAGAGTGCTACTGACAGTGATTGCTATGTCTCTGGATGGGAAACTGGAATCATCTAAATGTGCTCAATAACCCTTTTCAAACACAGAGAAAGGTTAACCCTATTTGCAGAGCTTATCACTGAAGGTAACTTCTGCCAACAGTATGAACCACCTTACCCTTCTATTACTGACCACCAAGTAAATCTGTCTAAAGCTATTGTTTGCAACTGCCCAAAGCTACTACGTGATTGGAAATAGCTTTTCAGTATGTCTCAAAGTCATTTTAAACTGTTTTTATGGGGTGCCCGGGTGGCTCAGTCGTTAAGTGTCTGCCTTCAGCTCACGTCACGATCCCAGGGTCCTGGGATCGAGCCCCACATCGGGCTCCCTGCTCAGCAGGAAGCCTGCTTCTCCCTCTCCCACTCTCTCTGCTTGTGTTCCCTCTCTTGCTATGTCTCTCTCTGTCAAATAAATTAAAAAAAAAAATCTTAAAAAAAATAAACTGTTTTTACTAGAGGTGTTACATTAATCTTATTGTTAATGGCATTATCACTATTAGTATTCAATTGTCTTGTTTTGGGTCACTGGTAATTTTAAGCCTAACTAAACCAAAGATTTAAGCCTAAATAAGTAAGAGAATTGCTTGAAATAAACAGCTTCAAAGATATTACTGAACAAAAGCGGTCTACGAAGTTTTTGGTCTGATTTAGAAAGTTGTCAAAAAATTTATTGAGTTCCCAGTTCTTGTAGAACTAGCTTCTTCTTCTTGAAGAACTAGTTCTTCCATTTTCATAGACCCCAAAACATTGAAATAATTTTAACTTTCTCTTTTATTCCTATCAGCGGGGAAGGCATATCCATCAATTAAGCCTTACTAACTTGCTTAATCTTTCTATCAACTGTTTTTAGCAATGAGGAAACTGAGTATCTGATAGAATAAGGAACTTTAACTCACATAGCTAAAAATGCTAGTTTTTATTCTAATAAAAAACCTAATTAATTCCAAGTTTTAATTTTCAACCAGACTGTAATTTTGTCATTCATTCTTTTGCTTACTTAATTATAGAGTACTATTCAATTACAGCAACTATACTAAGTTATGAGACTGTGAAGATAAGCAGGACAGAATCCTTGCCCTTCCAGAGATAACAGCTTAGTGGGGGAGACATTCAGCAAAGTAATTTCCATCACAGTGTGGTGAGGGCTACGAAGGAGGGAACAGCATGGGAGGAGAATGTAACTCAGACAGGAGGGATGAAGGATGTACCAGCTGTCTTCAAATATTGAGAAGATATTAGCATGGAGGAAGAAAAGCAGGAGGAGAGAATGGAGTCATAGGGGCCGTGTAGATCATGCAAACAGTTCTGTATAAGAGGAGCACTGGGGGGCGCCTGGGTGGCTCAGTCATTAAGCGTCTGCCTTTGGCTCAGGTCATGGTCCCAGGGTCCTGGGATCAAGCCCCACATTGGGCTCCCCGCTCCGCAGGAAGTCTGCTTCTCCCTCTCCCGCTCCCCCTGCTTGTGTTCCCTCTCTCGCTGTGTCTCTCTGTCAAATAAATAAATAAAATCTTTAAAAAAAAAAAAAAAAAGAGGAGCATTGGGTATAAGTTGGGAAAATGATTTGGAAAGCCAGGCTAGGGTCAATCCTAGGAGTATCTTATACAATGGTGATAAATTTGGATGTTATTTGGAGGGCAATGATGAGATATTGATGGATTTTAATCAGTCATGACAGTATGGAGAATAGTTTTCACAGGAAAGAGCTAAAAACAAGATAAGCTAAGAGCCTACAGAAATCAGATGATTAAATGATTAGATTCTGAAATGAAGGCAAAAGGTCATGGGAGAATGGACACATTTCACCATGTCAAAAAGTTACAACACATAGGATTTGGATACTGAGTGAGATATTTATAAAAGAATAGGGATACCTGGACAGACATTTATGAACATTTTAGGTTCCTAGTTAGCTATGGTAGAACAGAGGGAGCAAGTTACTCTTGAGGTACCCCCAAAAGATCTAAATCTTGGTAAGCCTGAGAAACAAATCTACTCAAAGCATCTGAATGTTAAGAGTCTGGTACGGATAGACCTCTGGGAATTGTCAGGAATAGATAAGAGAAGAAACTCCAGAGAGAACTTATTAGTGAGAAAAGAGCCATATACACAGTCCTGAGGAACAGGAAGATATGTGTTTGTTGGAGAAAAGGAGGCTATTAATGGCAAGTAATGACAAGAGAATACCTGCCTCTAATATTTGCAGGACAAGAGTACAGAATAAGTTTGTATAAGACCTTACAACCTTCTCTTTTCAATCCTGGGTTCCATCTGTTATATGTGCATGTGTGTGGATTGCAGATACCTCAGCCTGCAAATCCAAGTTCCATCAAAACCTCCTCCCCTACACATGTCACTTTTTGCCACTTGTTGGGCCTCGAGGGAGTGCATTCTGGTAAGACACTCCTCGGGGAGGACAGACGAAGGGAAGAGGCCCAGTTTGGTCACAGAAGCAGGCTCAGAGCCATCTAGGAAAAGAAATATGGTGGCTCAAGTACCTAGAGTATGATAAGTGGGTGGGAAAGAAGGTATAATATGTGGGCGTGTCCCTTTGGTTCTGTCACCCCTCACCCCTCCTTAGAGGGACACATTAAAAGAAAGACACAAAGAGTGGTCGCTAATGTACAAAAACAAAGGCAAGATATCCCACCTAGCCTGATCTAGGGGTAGTAATGCAGAATGAAAACTCAGAATTTTTTTATGGAGCAACACAAAGAGATTTTAAGATATTAATGTAAATCGCTACAGAGATGTCAAGTGAAAGATAAGGGTTAAAAAACAGGAATATCATGTGAAAGATGAAGTGTTCATCTCTTGTAAGGTTATTTGATAATATGAAGTCTTGGTTAATTTTTTAGGTGTGATAATGATATTATGATTATTCAAAAATGTTTATCTTTTAGGGATTGATACAAAAGTATTAATTATGTACAACATGTTATGGTGTATAGGATTTTGCTTTACACTAATCTTACTGGGGTAGTGGGTGAGGTCATAGATGAAACAGGATTGTCTATACATTGATAAGAGGAGTGCATTATATTACTCTCTTCACCTCTGGATGTTTTTAACGTTCTCCATAATAAAAAATAAAATAAATGTTTGTGGAATTTGGCAGCTATTAAGGCATTGGTAACATCAACAAGAGAGAATGTTCTGAATAGTGCTAAAGGTAAATATGAGAGTGAAATCAGTTTCGGAAAGAATGAGTAAGGAAAAGTAGAGATGGCAAGGGTAAAAATGAATCTCTTCCAGTAAAAAGGAGGTAGGGTGGTGGACAAATAGGAATGCAGAGTCAAAAGATGGGTGGGTTAACTTTGAATTCATTTATATGCTGAAGCAAAAGAGCCTAAAATGAGAGAAGAGTCCACCAAGAGGAGACAGACCGTGGCCCACATCTTTCCCTGTGGGCAGGGTGCCCATTTTTAGCCATGTTGGCCCCTGCCTTCCCCACGACCATTCAGCTACTTCCATTTCCTGGTGGGACAGCAGTTATAAAAGTGTGGATGCCAGAGCCAATCTGCCCTAGGCTAAAGCCCTGCTCTCTCACTTGTTTTCAATAAATCCCTGCTCTCTCACTTGCTTTCGATAAATCCCTGCTCTCTCACTTGCTTTCTATGACATCTTCATCAAGTGTCAATCATCTCATTTGAAAAACAGCATTAATAGTAGCTACCTCATAGAGTTAGCATGAGGATTACTTAATATATACGAAGCACTAAAAACAGTATCTAGAACCTGGTAAGTAATATGTAAGTGCAGTATTATTATTATTATTGAACACACTGCTCAAGATAGGAAATACTTTAATGGTTTATCTCAGTCAGGATCATGGGATTAAGAATTAGCCATACTTCACTAATCCTATGGTCCTTTGAAATCTCCCACCAACTTGCTCAGTAAATCATGTTGGCTCAGTCCATACAGTTGTTTTTCTGCCAGAATTTCCCATTTATCAGTCTTTTTTCTCCAAAAGAACTGGAGTTTGTTCTGTACCCCTAATCCCTTTTCTGAGGCCCTGACAAGCTCTTAAACTGCAACCCCAGAGGTTTCAATCCTGTTTCTGAAGCCTGTGGTGCCTGGCTTGTTTCTCCACAGAATATAGTTACCCCCAGAACTGTGACACTCACACTCTGCCTGAATTAGACAATGTCTGCTGGTTACATTTTAATGTTCCGCCCTCTTGTGATGTGACAGCAAAATCCAGAATGTGACTATCTAAGGTAAGGATTAGTAGAGTTTAATTTAAAAAAGAAAAAAAAAATGGATGACCTTAGGATATATCTATATCTACATCGGGAGAGAGAGACAGAGAAAGGAAACTCTCAAGGACAAAATCTGCCATAGTGGGACCGATGGAGAGATCCTTTTCTAGAATGTGTGCCTTTACCCAACTGATATATAGATGACATATATATATCAGTTGGGTATGTGTGTATATATATATATGACAAAAAATCAGAACAGTTCATAGGGTTGATATTTGACGTGTTTCTTCTGAAGTGCTTGGAGTAGTGCATTATGCATATTAATACCCAACAGATATCAGTGGGTGATATGTGAGCCCATGGGGAATATTTTAATAACAGAAGGCATTCCCTTGTAGAAGGATGGAGTACCGGGGCCCCTGGGTATTGCAGTTGGTTAAGCTCTTGGTTTCAGCTCAGGTCATGATCAGCGTCGTGAGATCGAGCCCTGCATCAGGCTCTGTGCTGAGCGCAGAGTCTGCTTGGGTTTCTCTTTCCCTCTCCCTTTGCCCCTCCCCACCACGTGCTCTCTCTCTCTCTCTCTCAAATAAATAAAAATAAATCTTTAAAAGAAATAAAAAAAGGGGCGCCTGGGTGGCTCAGTTGGTTGGGCGGCTGCCTTCGGCTCAGGTCATGATCCTGGAGTCCCGGGATCGAGTCCCACATCGGGCTCCCTGCTCGGCAGGGAGTCTGCTTCTCCCTCTGACCCTCCCCCCTCTCAT
>NC_138372.1:76099362-76139978 GCF_054177405.1 Leptonychotes weddellii | reverse complement strand
CAGAGGGAGAAGCAGACTCCCTGCCGAGCAGGGAGCCCGATGCGGGACTCGATCCTGGGACTCCAGGATCATGACCTGAGCCGAAGGCAGTCGCTTAACCAACTGAGCCACCCAGGCGCCCTAAAAAAAATCTTTAAAAAAAAAAGAAATTAAAAAAGGATGGAGTCCAATATTTCTAAGAATGCCATAACATGAAGCTATTTCTAGGGTAACCAAGCGTTCTGGTTTACCTTGAACTTTAACAGTTTTAGCACTGAAAATCCACATCTGAGGAAATCTTAGTCCTGAGCAAACCAAGACAGCTGGTCACCCTATATCTGACCTATATATTATGCATATATGTCCAAAATTATTTTTCTAGGGTCAATAATCTTTTAGAAAAATGCCAGATTATCCAGATGAATTTATCCTTTCTCTCTCCCAAAACCCAAAATGAGAGGAAGGAATTTTTTTTTTTAATTTTTAAAAATGCAACATCTCACAGGGATAAAGAAAATCACCAAAGGCAGGAAAAAATATTTTTAAAAGGTTTTAGAAGCTAGAAAGTAGACTGAGAAATAATTCCCGCTTTAGCAGAGCCAAGGAAGCTATAAGGAAATGCCAGCAGGAGAGCACACCAAGGAGACATGTGCTATGAACCCCTGAAAGTATCAGGACTTTGAGGCACCAGATAAAGCAAGTTGGGATTGGGGCAGGGCTTGGAATGGAGAAAGTACTGGAAGTTTATATATTGACAGTAAGCAGTCTTTCCTGTGCCACCTAGCTCAGTAATAGCATCCTTCCCCACCTTCCAACACATCCCCAGAAAAAAATAAGGTATATTCTCTATATAATTTAAACTGAAGATGTTCAGGATTTAGGTACACTAGAGGTGGTGGGCATACGGGTGAAATTTCATGCTGACAAAAGAATCAAATGATAGTCCGCCTATCAATGGAAAATACCCATAGTATCATTCTCTCCACTACTTTCAGAAAAAATAATTGAGTATCAGACTAGAATAAAGTTATTTTCTGACATGCAAAGACTCAGTATATTTACCCCCATATACCTCCTCCTAGAAAGGTACTGGAGTGTGTGCGCCAGTAAAATTTCTCTTTCACCAAGAAAATGAAAAACATGGGGTCCAGGAAACAGCTGATTCAACATAGGATTAAGGTTAAAGGAAGCCAGGATAACAGCTGTGTAGCAGACCTAAAAATTAACCAGTACAGATTTTAGTAAAAATATTTTTTTAAAAAAGGGAAAAATTAGACTGATAGATTTATGATAGGTCTTGACATTTGGAAAAAATAGCTCAGTGATAAATGCATGATAGATCCAATAAAGACATTTAAAATGTTCTAATATATATTTATAGTATAGTACACATGTGGAAAAATAAGTCTTTTCGTCATCTCAGGAGAAAATTGCAAGGTATGAAACATTAATACATTACTCTTCTATGCAGTGAACAATATTTACATAAACAAAATAATGTAAACACTACTGTTTTAACTACAAATTGTTAGAGTACAAACTCTAGATTCGAAGAGAGTAGGCTGGAGTGTGTAGGAGAACAAAGTCATCATCCACCACGACAAGAAAAGCACAGATGGTATCTGAAAATAATAAATAAGGTATAATCGTGAGCACAAAGTCTCTTCTGGGCCTTAGAGCTATGAATCAAAATAGCCTGAGGAGCCGAAGGAAGCCAAGCAGTGAGGACTTGATAGAAGGTGGGGCGATGTGGGCAGGTGGAGCGCTGTGCAGGCAGAGTGAGCCCTGGGGTCAGGCCCTGGGCCAGAGACAATGTGATGAGGAGTCTGTGCATCTTGGTTTGAGGTGAGCGTAGAACTGTACAGAGAGGTAAAACCTTGGGGGCTTTTTCCAAGCACGTGGAGATTATTACTTTAACCTTGGGAGTACATCCATTAAATAAGTTATACACCATGTGGTCTGAGGACCCCCGAAAGTCCTTGGGGCTCTCTCAGGGGGTCCCAGGAGTCAGAACAGTGTTCATAATAATTCTAAAACACCACTCACCTTTTACACAACCTCTCTTTAACAGTGTATAGTGGAGACTTCCAAGGCTACAAAGACGATGAAGATGTCATTTTTTGGATGGCTATGTGTATTTTTGTGTTTTCTCAAGATGTAAATATGTATATTTTCAGAGGTAAATTCTGTTCATTATCAGTATTTCTACTGCACTTTTACCAGCTATTTTTGGTTACACTGGCTATGATTCTGTGACCTCATTATCGTTCAACAAATTATTTTTTTTTTAAAGATTTTATTTATTTATTTGACAGGGAGAAACACAGCGAGAGAGGGAATACAGCAGGGGGAGTGGGAGAGGGAGAAGCAGGCTTCCCGCCGAGCAGGGAGCCCGATGCGGGGCTCGATCCCAGGACCCTGGAATCATGACCTGAGCCGAAGGCAGACGCTTAACGACTGAGCCACCCAGGCGCCCCTCAATAAATTATTTTGAAATCCTAAAGTTTTCTTTCAACCTGTGCAGAAACACATAAAGAACTAAGAATACTTTCATGTCTTGTTTTACAATATGTTTTTAAATTTTGAAACCTTTTCTAAGTTGATTTTTTTTCTGTTTCTATTTTATAGTTAAGTATTTTATTCTAAAATAAAGTAAGCTTATTTACAATATATTTTTATTATATTTTAGGATGGATCATTGACTTCAAAAGAGAGATTAGAAGACTTGTTTTCATAACCTGTAGCTACACTATCTAGGTGTAAACATGCCCAAAACGATGAAACTAACATATCAGACTTCTCTGATTCATGGAAGAGAAGAATCTACTCCAAGGAAACTGAACAAAATTATAAATAAAAAATGAGGGGCGCCTGGGTGGCTCAGTTGGTTAAGCGACTGCCTTTGGCTCAGGTCATGATCCCAGGGTCCTGGGATCAAGCCCCACATTAGGCGCCCTGCTTGGCAGGGGGCCTGCTTCTCCCTCTTCCTCTGCCACTCCCACTGCTTGTGCTCTCCTGCTCTCTCTGTCAGATAAATAAATAAAATCTTATAAATAAATAAATAAATAATGAAAATATGACAAAAGTTACCTTTATCTCAGCTTTATAGGTGTTAAAAATATTTGCCCTACAGTGTCTTCTGTAACAGAACTTCTGGAATAGTATTATGATGCCAGTAAAATTATGGCATCATTTTGAGATCAATCATTTAAAGAAAAAGGAATTGAATATTTTATATATTGGAAAAATGAACTTTTATTTTTTTAATTTCTTTAAAGATTTTATTTATTTATTTGAGAGAGAGAGAGAGAGCACAAGCAGGGGGAGTAGCAGAGGGAGAGGGAGAAGCAGGTTCCCCACTGAGCAGGGAGCCCGATGCGGGGCTTGATCCCAGGACTCTGAGATCATGACCTGAGCCCAAGGCAGATGCTTAGCCACCCAGGCGCCCCGGGCAAAAATGAACTTTTAGAGACAAAAATGGCTCACCAGTCTGCATACCAGAAATGAAAAAGTCACTAAAGCATTTTAGAGTTAAGTTATATTTTGCATTGGATGAAGACAAGCACACACCAGTTAAAAGAACTATCAAAGCCTTGTAGAGTTGGCACTGCTGAATACCTGTTGGATGAAAAGGCAATAAAAGAAATCATGGCACTGACGTTCCCAACTACACAGTATTGTGTTGAATTAAAGACCTAACTGCAAACATAGAGACTGAGTTTATATCTGCTCTGTAGAATTGTATTTTTGCCTTATCAGTGGACCAATACACAGATGTGTTTGGACTGTTGTTTTGTTTGTGTGTGTCAAGACCAACTAATCATTGAAGAAAATTTATTTTATGTGAATTCTTCAGCACAAATCCAAGCGGTACTGATATATTCAGAGTTGAATACTTCTTGAGAATTTTATGGTTTATTCTGCAACAAGCTGTACTGACATTCACGTGGACCATGCAAAAGCAATGGCGGGAAAGCCACTAGTCCTTAGCATGAATCAAGGCTGTGGCACCAACGTATACTAATATTGTGTTCTCCAATGTACTCCCAGAGAGGAGGGAGGGAAAGCCAATTTCACTTAAGAACATCCTGGTAGGGCGCCTGGGTGGCTCAGTTGGTTAAGTGACTGCTTTCAGCTCAGGTCATGATCCTGGAGTCCCTGGATGGAGTCCCGCATCGGGCTCCCTGCTCAGCGGGGAGTCTGCTTCTCCCTCTGACCCTCCCCCCTCTCATGTGCTCTCTCTCTCTCTCTCATTCTCTCTGTCTCAAATAAATAAATAATAATAATAAAAAATCTTAAAAAAAAAAAAAGAACATCCTGGTAAAGTAGTAAAAATGATCACTTCTATTAAATATCAACCTTTGAGTATACATCTTCTAAATATTCTGTGTATGAACTGAGAAGTAAAGCACTTCGGGTGCATACCCAAGTATAATAGTTGTCTCGAGGAAAAGCATTTGTGCAGTTATTTGAGTTGCGAGCTGAATTGGCTGCTCTTTTCACAGAATACCATTTTTACTTGAAAGAAAGACTTGTAGACAAACTAGGGTTATTCAGACCTGGTATGTGGCAATCATTTTATCAAAAATGAACTAAGTGAGCCTGTCACTTCAAGCAAAACGCTGATTGTTATAAATGATAAAGTTAGAGGTTTCAAGTGAATTCTGGAAAATTTATATCTACTACCATGAGCTTCACAGGTTCCTAACACATAGAGACCTTTGATACGTAAAGTAGAGATAGTAACAAATGTGACATTTTGATATTGTGTAATGAAATGTGTCAACATTGGGAAGATCTATATAACTCAGTGAGTTATATATTCATTTTCCAAATGAATGCATGATGTTTAAAATCACTCATGGGTAAAAGATCCATTCACAATGCTAGAAAGACCAATGAATTTTAATGTATCAGAGTACAAAAAGTTCATGGGTGTGTTTTCAGATTCCACAATGCAACTAGTCTTTAAGAAACATTTTGGTGTAATGAAAGTTCAAGAGCACCTTTTTTTTTTCCTTAAAAAACTAAAATCTGCAGAACAGAAGTTTTAGTATAGTAGCAAAAAGACGATCTTAAATAATTAAATAAAAAAACAAATATTTAAGAATGAGATTTATAAAGTCTTTTTCATAGTTAAAAAAAGACTATCTGAAGAGACTATTACGATACTCGTCCCTTTTCAAACTACTTATCTCTCAGATGCAGGATTTTCTTCACATGCTTCAATGAAAATGATATATTGTAATAGATTGAATGCAGAAGAGAATATGAGAACCCATCTACCCTCTATTAATCTAGACCTTAAAGACATTTGCAAAATGTAAAAGAATGCTGCTCTTGCCATTACTTGTTTTGGAAAATAGTTATTTTTCATTAAAAAAAGTTACAGACATTATAATGTGTTTGCTATTGTTGTTCTATATGATTTAATAAATAAATATATTTTCACTTTCTCAGTTTTAATTTCTAATACAGTAAATATCAATAGATATACCCACATGAACAAAAAAATTGAGGGGACTGTAAATAATTTTAAGAGCATGAAGGAGGACTCCCGGGCCACAACAGTTTAAGAACCGCTGCATTGAACATGTTATGAAAGAGTATCATGATTAGATTTATTCATTAAGAATAGTTTGCGCAAGGGCACCTGGGTGGGGCTCAGTTGGTTAAGCCACTGTCTTTGACTCAGGTCATGATCCCGGGGTCCTGAGATCGAATCCAGCATTGGGCTCCCCCTGCGCTGCGGGGAACCTGCTTTTTCCTCTCCCTCTCCCTGCCACTCCCCCAGCTTGTGCTCTCCCTCTGTCAAATAAATAAATAAAATCCTTAAAAAAATAAAAACAAAAAAAAGAACAGTTTGTGCAAGATAGAGTAGGATAAGGGGATACTCATTAAGAGGCCCTTGCAGTATCCAGGCTACAGGTGATGGTAAATTAAGCTGGTTTCAGTGGAGATTGAGAGTAGTAAACAGATTTGAGAACTACTACCTGATAACTATTACCTGATAAATCTAAGATTTGGAGAAGGATTGGTTGTGAGTTAATTAGGGAATCATAGGTGAGGAAGATACAATGTCAAGGAATACTCCCAGGTTTCTGATTCTTGTAAAAGAATGGATCATCTCCCAATCTATAAAACAAAGGAAGATAAGAAAAGGGAAAGGAGAGAGATGATTTTTTTTTTTTTTTTGGTCATGTTGGGCTTGAATTTCCCCTGTAATAGTCAGCTAAATTGTATGCAGTTTTCCCCCATAATTTATCTCAAAGTACAATTGACTTGGAAATGATCTTGAGTTAACAGGTAGAGCAAAATGATTTGTAATTCTGAAGATCTGTTTAGAAGGCATAAAAATATTTGAGTAGCAAGGCTAGTAAGTGGCAAAATTTGGTGGTTGGACTTGCTAACCACAAAACATTCTCTCTTTATTGATGGGGTGATTGCATTTTTCAGTGAACCAGTCCCCATAACTGCTGAGAGTGTGCCCTTTTCAAATTGCTAAATCGTTTTCCGGGTGTACTGCCCCTGACTCTGATGCTGAGATACGATGTGGGTGGGATAATCATCATGTTATCTTTGGTAATACATTCTGTTAACTTGACAAATTAAAAATAGTTGACAAATGCATACTGCTAGTAACTTTTCTTGGCTATTTTTCATGGTATATAAACTATTTTAAAATACAAATATATTATTGATATATTATGGTCAACGGCATCCCTTTGCATCAAAAGGATAGGGGAATTGTCACAACACAACAATGCGATTTTAATCTGTAGTATACATTTTCTTTTCTTTTTTTTAAGATTTTATTCATTTATTTGACAGACAGAGAGAGATAGATACAGCGAGAGAGGGAACACAAGCAGGGGTGGGTGGGAGAGGGAGAAGCAGGCTTCCCGCGGAGCAGGGAGCCCGATGAGGGGCTCGATCCCAGGACCCTGGGACCGTGACCTGAGCCGAAGGCAGATGCTCATCGACTGAGCCACCCAGGTGCCCCTGTAGTATATATTTTCTTATAACAAGTTCAAAATTTATATCAAATGATCCTTTGTTTATCCTGAGAACACCCCCAACTTGGTATTTATCTTATGTGCCTGTATTAGCTCACTGACTTCCTGAAAATCATATGCTAATCATTAAAGCATTCCACCTTGGTGAGAGAGAAAAACAGAAACTATGCGGGAACTAACAAATAGCCTGATTAGTACATTCCAGACATTCATGGTGGGCAATTGTATGTGAGAAGAATGAAAAAATAAATAACAAGTACACTCCCCCTTAATTTCCAAGGACTGCTATCCCCATTGAAACCCCCTGTGTGGGTGTGTTTGTACACACACATGAGTTATAAGCAAGAACCTTTTTCATTAAGGGTGCGGTGTTTTTCATGCTAGTGCAGCACCTATCTATCTTCTTCCTGGCAGGGCTGTCTGCTTTTTGGTCAGCATCTGACTAAAGATCAATGAGAGAAAGCTTTTTGAAGGTGCTTTCAGGTCCTGCGGCAAGGGAGATGATCAGAAAGCTGCCATAAGCTTCAGACCCACTTGACAAATTAGGAACTATTTTGGTGCTCTATAAACTGCTGTCACATCAGCTACAAACACTAATTAGAGATGCAATACTTTGATAGTGAAAGTGTCCAGTGCATTAAATACCACTTTTGCTTGCTGCAATTAGCTTATACATTGACTTACCCTTTGTAGTGTAAGACAGTCAGAGATTAAAATGCATCAACCATTATTAAAAAATTTATAAGGTAAATCTGAGCTAACTGTCAAATAGCTTTTTTCCTGTTGCCCTTTGACCCTCCCAGTTCTTATTTTTCAATGCTTTTGCACACAATTTTTCCCAACCAGTTTTAATTTGTCTGGACTAAATGTCATGTCTTCTGATAGCCAAACATCCAGCATCAATTAATCAAGTTCTGCATTCTGAGAATGAGTTGTATAAGAAATACTACCTCTGGGTTTTATGGAGCAATTAGCCATTGGGCCATTATAGCATCCGGCAGTCCCAAACAAATAGAATTTTGTTTTTTCAGTGCAGTCTCAGTGATGGGATATTATTGATGAACAAACATTTAAAAATCCATCACGTTGATTTTTGAAAAACTACTTTAAAGTTTTTTTTTTTTTTAATGGCATTTCCATTTTGGTATAGGGCTAAGTCTGCATTTTAAAAAAAAATATCTAGCAATAACTGACAGAAGTGGTATGTTTTTAACACAAGGAAAGAGTGGGAAAAAATGTCAGGATTTTGGTGCTGATTATTTCTAGAGTTCCAAGAATGCTTTTTTTTTCCCCTTTAACTTTGTGTGTGTGTGTGCATGTGTATTTATGTTGGGAAGATATATTTGAAATCTTTTCAAAGATGAAAAAGTGTGTGAAATATAAACCTCAACTGATTTATGATGCATTTCTGAGATGGCATATAAAGCATTATTTTAACGTATACATTGGCTTCGGCTTCTAAAATAAATAAATTAATCACTCTTGCCTTCCCTTACTCACCCAGTGCAGCCCCGAGGCCAGTGTGTTGCAGGTAGCTGTTCCAACAGTGTTTGTTGAAATACTAATTCAATAACAATCTAAGTAGGAAGCAAAGGTAAGGTAACAAATGGGCTCAAAAGAAAAAATAAGAGTCAAAGTAACAGATATTTAAAAAAAAAAAAAAGTAAGAAACCTGACAGTGATGGGTGAAATGGACAGAGTTCAAACAATCCCTTTCAAACTACTTTGCGCAGTAGCTTACATATATACCTTACAATGAAGAAACGAAGTCGTCCATTTCAAATGCCTAAACAGCAAATGTTGCTTAATTTTATGGCAACAAGCTCTGGGATCCAAATCTCTCAGTTCTCTTCCCACTTCAGTTTATATCAGGGAGACAGCATATGGTGGAGGACAGCCGAAGGCCTGCAAGTCACCCCTGCAGAAATGGTTTCAATGGCAACACTTTGAAATCCGGTCTAGAAAATGGATGCAATAATGCTCATCACTTCTCTACTTCAAAGACGGCTGAAAGGATTAGAGAGATAGTGCTCCAAATTCAAATTCACATTTTCCTCCAAACCTCAGCGGACTTCCCTGTCATCCCAACAGAGATGATCTGAGTGAGAGGTACCATTAAGGAAATGGTAGCACACTCAGTAGAGCTCCAGAGGGATTCAGAAGAGCTCTGGCAGAAGTTCTGGGCTAGATAAAAACTCAGCCCAGTGCTCATAAAGCACGTTGAAATTCTCAAGTGATAGGCACTACCTGGGAACAAATCATTCTTAATTTAAGAGATAAACATGCCATATCCAGAACTAATAATGAAGGGGCTGGAATAAATATAAGACCATAATGATTATGATCGTTCATCCCTAAATCTGGCTTAGTCTCTCAGTGACAGCTGGAAATACTATGACAGTTGTCTGTCCTGTGCTATACAATGCTGACCACGTTCAAGGATTCTGATGTTGCTCTGACTGTCGCTAAAACAAAACCAACTAAGCAACATTGATCAGTCTGCAATAAGCCCAACCCTCTTTCAGCACCTGTAGAAACATGCTTTTCACCCAGCTTTAGCAATTAGGAAAAGCTCATATGATTTCCAACCTGTACACCTGCTCTATATGTTTCCTTAGCTAGACATTCAAGAGGCAAAATGTGTACAGTATCAGGTCACCAGTGTTCAATGTCAGCAATCACACTTATCTACATCTATAAGAATAATGAAATTTACAAGGTGGGAAGAATTCCAATCTACTTCTTATAATTTGCCATCTAACTTTTTCAGGAAAATGTTATTTTCTCTTAATATAAGTTGCTGTTTCAGAAGACATGTGCTGTAAAAGATTATTTATTCATCATGCTAAAGTTAAAAATATAAAATGTTTTAAGAACAAAATCATCTCTTCCCATAAGTTGTGCTCACATGATGAATCTTGCAACATCACTTGTGTAAGATAATTTTTTGTTTTCTGTACCAAATGGAAAAGTGTGGAAATGTATATAGAATTTGACTACAAAGCAATGGTGTTGGTTCTGATTTAAATCAATCTGCTAATCAATAGTTTGGATATAGTCCACTTACCATGTTCGACCTCATCCATTCTATACTACTATTTCATTGTTATTTATTCCTTTCCACAAGCTTGCCCAGTGACTTGCTGAAATTCAGGTACTCTGGGCCTACAAATTTTTCTATCTACAAATTTAGTCATCCTAGTCTCAGTGAAATTTCTTGCGTGTAAAATGGGTTGTTTTCAGTTCTTTAGTTAGGCCACACTGGTTCTCACTAAACTACATGTTAAAAAGTCATTCATTCATTCATTCATTCTAGAACCAACTGGCCATTGATAAAACAGATTGAGGTCTGATAATGTGAATGGCCTTTCATCTTTATATGAAATGTTTCACCATTAAGCTAATACATCCCATATGTTGTCAATGCAACATATTGAATTAAAATCATATAATTTTTATACCCCAAAGATTATTAACTGTATTCTAACCTGAGTAAGTTATGTTTCCAAGGTGAAGATGGTGGTTGGAGGGGCTAGGTGTCTTCCCTTACTGATTATCACATACTCTTAGTATGAATGAGAGGAAAGAACATGGCTTAAGGTCAGGATTTTTTTTTAAAGATTTTATTTACTTATTTATTCATTCATTCATTCATTTATTTTAGAGAGTGAGAGAGAATGAGAGTATGCATGCAGGGGGAGAAGCAGAGGGAAAGGGACAAACAGACTCTCTACACTGAGCACAGAGCCTGACACGGGACTCTAGGTGGGGGCTCGATCTCACCACCCTGAGATCATGACCCATGACCTGAGCCAAAACCAAGAGTCAGACATTTAACCGAATGAGCCATCCAGGCGCCTCTTAGGGTCAGGATTTAAATTTGCCTCTTACCACCTGAATGACATTAAGCTTGTCACTAAAATATTATTACTACTCCTTTCTTAATTTTTTCAAGTAGAGCTACAACATACACCTATTTGATAGAAATATATATAATATATATAATATGATATATTTTATTTGAATAGGAATATTGTTTAAGTTTAATACACATACACACACACTTATTAAATATCAAAATATAGTGCTTAACCTTAGATGTTTGCTTCTTCCTACTTCATGCTTTGAAAATGTAAAATTGACAAGGTTCATCAAGTGTTATCAAACTCATTTTTAACCAAAGGAAGAAAACTGTGTCACCTCAGATTTATAAGATTTTTTCATCTAATTGGCCAATTACTTTCTACTCTTTTTAAAAAGCAAAGCTTCATTGATTTGCATGAGGTTCACTGTGAGTAACAGAAATCTCCAAATAACACTGACCTTAATCTCTTAAAAAGAAAGAACCGCATTTCTCTTTCATCCAAAGTCAGAAGGAGGAGTAGGCTGGAAGACAGAGAAAGAGAGGAGGACCGTAGGCTCATCTCGTCCCAGAAACACAACAAGGTAACTATCAAATCATCTTAAATATCCCAGAAAATGCCCTGAAGACTGGCAGAATAAACTCCACAACTATTTATGTAAAAAAAGTCAGTCAAAGAACTCACAAAATAAAAGGATGTAAAATATGACAACATATACTTAAAATGTGGGGAGAAGAGGAGTAAAGAATGGGTTTAAATTTAAATGACCATCAACTTAATATAGACTGCTATATGTAGAAGAGGTTATATACAAACTGATGGTAAACATAGATCAAAAACCACTAATAAACATGCAAATAATAAAGAGAAAGAAATCCAAATATATCACTAAAAAAATCAGTAAGTTATGAAAGACAGAAAAGGATTAGACAAAATCTTCAGAAACAACAAAACAAATTACAAAATGACAATAAATACATATCTATCAATAACTGCTTTGAATGTAAATGGACTAAATGCTGTAATCAAAAGATATAAAATGATAGAAGGGATAAAAAAAAGTCCATCTAAATGCTGCCTACAAGAGACTCATTTTAGACCTAAAAACACCTGCAGATTGAAAGTGAGGGGTTGTAGAAACATCTATCATGCAAATGGAAGTCAAAAAAAGCCAAAGTAGTAACACTTATATCAGACAAAAGACTTTAAAACAAAGACTGGGACAAGAGACAAAAAAGGACACTATATACTAATAAAGGTGACAACCTGAAAAGAAGATATAACAATTGTAAATATTTATCCACCCAACATTAGGAGCACCCAAATACATAAAACAATCAATAACAAACATAAAGGAACTAATCGATAATAATACAATAATGGTAAAGGATTTTTAATATCCCACTTAGATCAATGGACAGATCATCTAGACAGAAAATCAACAAGGAAACAATGGCTTTGAATGACAAGCTGGAACAAATGTATTTAACAGATATACTCAGAACATTCCATCCTAAAACAGCAGAATACACATTCTTTACAAGTGCATAGGGAACATTCTCCAGAATAGATCACATATTAGGCCACAAAACAGGCCTCAACAAGGACAAAAAGATTGAAATCATACCATACATAGTTTCTGACCACAATGCTATGAAACTGGAAGTAAACCACAAGAAAAATTCTGGAAAGACCACAAATACATGGAAGTTAAATAACATGTTACTAAATAATGAATAGGTCAACCAGGAAATCAAAGAAGAACTAAAAAAGTACATGGAAGGATGCCTGGGTGGCTCAGTCAGTTGAGTGTCTGCCTTTGGCTCAGGTCATGATCCCAGAATAAAATCCATATCCGGGTCCCCGCTCAGCAGGGATCCTGCTTCTCTCTCTGCCTGCCACTTCCCCCTACTTGTGTGCACGCTCTCTCTCTTACAAATAAATAAATAAAATATTTTTTTAAAAAGTACATGGAAACAAATGAAAATGAAAACACAATGATCCAAAGTCTTTAGGATGCAGCAAGAGCGGTTCTAAGAGGGAAGTTTATAGCAATACAGGCCTACCTCAAGAAGCAAGAAAAATGTCAAATAAACAACCTAAAGTTACACCTAGAGGAGCTAGAAAAAGAACAACAAGCAAAGCCAAAAACCAATAGAAGGAAGGAAATAATATCAGATTAGAGCATATAGAAACAAACAAAAAAGAACGAACAATGAAACCAAGAGCTGGTTCTGAAAAACAAATCAATAAAGTTGGTAAGCTTCTAGCCAGACTTAATCAAGAAAAAAAAAGATAAAGGATTCAAATAAATAAAATCATAAATAAGAGAGGAGAAATAACAAACACCACAGAAATACAAACAATCATAAGACAGTATTATGAAAAACTATATACTGACAAACTGGACAACCTGGAAATGGATAAATTACTAGAAACACATAAACTACAACTCTGAAACAAGAAGAAATAGAAAATTTTAACAGACCAATAACTGGCAAAGAAATTGAATCAGTAATCAAAAAACTCACAACATATAACAGTCTAGGACCAAATGGCTTCACAGGTGCATTCTACCAAACACTTAAAGAAAAGCTAATACCTATTCTTCTAAAACTATTCCAAAAAAAAAGAAAAGGAAGGAAAACTTCCAAATTCATTCTTTGAGGCCAGAATTACCCTGATACCAAAATCAGATAAAGATACCACTAAACAGAGAACTATAGGCCAATATCCCGATGAACATATAGATGCAAAAATCCTCAACAAAATACTAGCAATAGCAAACTGAATCCAACAATTCATTAAAAAAAATATTTCACCATGATCATTATTCCTGGGTTGCAAGGGTGGTACATTATTCGCAAATCAATCAACATGATACATCACATCAATAAGAGAAAGGATAAGAACCATAGGATCATTTCAGTAGGTACAGAAAAAGCATTTGACAAAGTAAAGGGGGTTTAGAGAGAACATACCTCAACATTATATCAGCCATATATGAAAAACCCAGTTAACATCATCCTTTTTTCATTTTATCTTAATTTATTCCTTCTCCAGTGTTCTTCCTTTCTTTCTGTAGATCTGAATTTTGACCTATATCACATTTTCCTTCTCTCCAAAGAGTTTTTGTCTTTATTTTTTTATTAATTATTCTTTATTTTAATTTAAATTCAATTAATTAACATATAATGTATTATTTGTTTCAGGGGTACAGGTCTGTGATTCATCAGTCTTATATAATACCCAGTGCTCATTACAACACATACCCTCCCCAGACACCCCATCCCCCTAACCCCCTCCCCTCCAGCAACCCTTAGTTTGTTTCCTAAGATTAAGAGTCTCTTATAGTTTGTCTCCCTCTCTGGTTTTGTCTTGTTTCATTTTTTCCTCTCTTCCCCTATGATCCTTTGCCTTGTCTCTTAAATTCCATATGATATCATATGATAAGTATCATATGATAACTGTCTTTCTCTGACTTATTTTGCTTAGTTAGCACAATACCCTCTAGTTCTATCTATGTCATTGCAAATGGCAAGATTTCATTTTTTGATGGCTGTGTAATATTCCATTGTGTATATATACCACATCTTTTTTATCCATTCATCTGTTGATGGACATCTGGGCTCTTTCCATAGTTTGGCTATTGTGAACATTGCTACTATAAACATTGGGGTGCAGGTGACCCTTCAGATCACTACATTTGTATATTTGGGGTAAATACCCAGTAGTGCAATTCCTGGGTCATAGGGTGGCTCTATTTTCAACTTTCTGAGGAACCTCCATACTGTTTTCCAGAGTGGCTGCACCAGCTTTCACTCCCACCAACAGTGTAGGAGGGCTCCCCTTTCTCCACATCCCCACCAACATCTGTCATTTCCCGATTTGTTAATTTTAGCCATTCTGATTGGTGTGAGGTGGTATCTCATTGAGGTTTTGATTTGGATTTCCCTGATGCCGAGTGACGTTGAACGCTTTTTCATGTGTCTGTTGGCCATTTGGATGTCTCTTTTGCAGAAATGTCTGTTCATGTCTTCTGCCCATTTCTTGATCATCCTAAATGGGGAAAAACTGAGAGCTTTTCCCCTAAGGTCAGAAACAAGACAAGGTTGTCCACTCTCACCACTTTTATTCAACATATTATGGGAAGTCCAGCAATCAAACAACAAAAAGAAATAAAAGGTATCTAAATCAGTAAGGAAGAAGTAAATCTTTCACTGTTTTCATGTGACATGATACTATATATAGATGATTTGAAAGACTTCACCAAAAAACTTCAAGAACTGATGAATGCATTCAGTAGAGTCACAGGATACAAAATCAATGGTAGAAATATGTTGCATTTCTATACACCAATAATGAAGTAGCAGAAAGAGAAATTAAGAAACCATCCCACTGGGGCACCTGGCTGGCTCAGTCAGTAGAGCATGTGACTCTTCATCTCGGGATTGTGAGTTCAAGCCCCACATTGGGTGTAGAGATTACTTAAAAATAAAATTAAAAAAAAAATCCCATTTACAATTTCATCAAAAATAATAAGATACCTAGGAATAAACCTATATGTATGTTTATGTTTATTAAATATACATTTATATATAAATATATATATAATATTTATTATTTATTATATATATATTTATTCAGCCATAAAAAATAATGAAATCTTGCCATTTGCAATGACATGGTTGGAGCTTGAGAGTATAATGCTAAATGAAGTAAGTCAGACAAAGACAAATACTATATGATCCCACTCATACGTGGAATTTAAGAAACAAAACAAGCAAAGGGAAAAAGAGAGAGGGAGAAAGAGAGAGGGGTGGGTTAAGTAGGTGATGGGGACTAAGGAGCACATTTGTCATGAGCACCAGGTAATATATGGGCTTGTTGAATCACTATATTGTATACCTGAAACTGATAAAACATTGTATGTTAAAAGAAAAGGAAGAAAGTCAGAAGGACTTTGAAGGCCATGAAGAGCTGTTCTGTAGCTCTGAGATTCATGCTTCTCCCAACTTTCCATTCTAATGCTCAGTTATCCATGGCTCAGCGTGAACTCCAGCATCACACCCATGCTCCACACTTCTGCATGGAGAAAGGGGCTGAGAAGGGGCAAATATTGCCAAGTGCTGTCTTTCTTTAATTTAACAACTATTTCATAAGCACCCACTATGTGTTAGGCCTTATTCCAGGTTGTGGCAATACAACACTAAAGAGAATAGATAAAAGTATCTGCCCTCATGAAGCTTCCTTTACAGATTTATCCTACATAAGGAAAATCCCAGAAGCTTCCATCTGACACGTGTCCAGGTAAGATTCTATAGAAAATAAAGAAAGAAAATATATTTTCACTTTTAAAACTATTAAAGAAATCTATACTTGACCACTCAAGATCCATATGGTTACATAAATAAAGGCTGGCAGGTTTCTTTAAAAATCCAGAATATTTTAGCGCCACCTGGGTGGCTTAGTCAGCTGAGTGTCCGACTCCTGGTTTCAGCTCAGGTCCTGATCTCATGGCCCATGGGATCGAGCCCCACATCGGGCTCCATACTCTGTGGGAGTCAGCTTGGATATTCACTCCCTCTGCCCCTTCCCGCACTTGTGCTCTCTCTCTCTAAGTAAATGAATAAATCTTTTTTAAAATCCAGACTATTTTAATAGTATGTTTATATTTTTTAAACAAGTGGCCAAGATTAAGACAAAAAAATTATTCAAAATAAAAAGAAAAGTTATTAACAGGAAAATAATCACCCACACTCAACTGGGAATTGAAAGTGGGAACGTATTTAGATGAATATTGGAATTAAGACAGATGCACAGCATCCTAACAAAAGAGGACACACTAAAGTAAATTATAAATAAAATTTTAAAAATTCAAAATTATTTAAAATAGGAATTTTAAGGTAAATATGGTTTGACAGGCCCCTATTGCCATGCATTAGAGAAATTTCTAATAATTTCTGAAGTAAAATATTTTATCTAATGTCCATTCCCTGATAATGCTAGGCTTCCTCTTCTTTTCTCCCTTCCTTCCTCCTCCTTCCCTTCCTTCCTTTCATCTCTCATCTTTCTTTTCTCTCTCCAAACTTTTAATATAAATTTAAAGCATCTGTCAAATTCAGTAGATTCAAGTCTGAGATAAATTCTCACTTCACAAAGTTTGAGGGGCTTGGATACTCACTGGTAATTTACCTAACTTTATTTTATACAGTTTTCACCAGAGTGGAATGTTATGTAAGGAGACATAGAAAATTGAAAAATAATAATAATAAAGAAGAAAAAGCATTTCCTTCTTTTATGAATTATAATTTAAATTTGAAAAACTGACAGCCTGCCTCTAAAATTCTGCAATGTGTTGTGGTGGAAAAAATCCTGGACAGGCAGTGAGGGAGATGTTTCAATTCCAGGGAAGCTTCTTTGTATCTACATCACCCTAGGGATATTATTTAACATCCTTGAACCTCAGTTTCCACATCCTCAAAATGAAGGAGTTGAATATGATGACCATTACTATGGCTTATGATTCTACAATTCTGTTATGCTAATTCAATATCTTACTTGGAAATATATTCTTTAATAAGGAATGATCTGTATGTGTGAGAGAAAGTGGAGAAATCCCACTCACGTTACTGGATGACATTACATTGAGAGTGACCAGACTCTCCAGACTGTTTATCATAGCTCAGTCCAGACTATTTTAACAATGAATCAACCAATCAAGCAAAGAAAAGCCAGGCATGCCTTACTATACAGAAAAGCAGCAATGACATTTTTAAATCAGGAAACTGACATGATAGCAGGAGACAGATAATTCACTGTATAAAATTTTCATGTATTATTCTTTTTGTTCTAGAAAACAGTAGACAATGCTATATTTGGAATTATCATCTCTGCTGTTTTTCTGTGCATAAGGAACAAGACCTTTATAACCCAAGTGTGGTATATAAAGAAAACACATTTTTTAAGGAAAGCTAAGTGGATTTTTAGTCCAATTCAGTGCAAGTGATCTGTTTTTTTCCTCCTGTTTTTTTGATTATTATGCCAAAGTAAGCCTGAAATTTTTCATTATCATTTCACAATTTAGTGTTTTATGTATGTGCTCCTCATAGTGCCTAGCACAGTGTATAACACATAATAAATATTTTGAAAAAGTTGCTAAAACAATGATTTCCCCAAGCCATTATCTGTCCCTTTAATTTATCTATGTTTTGTAACCAACAATCAAAGAAAAAAAAAATCAGAGGAGTAAGTGAGAATGTTCATCAATAACAAACCAAATATTTCTCTTCAAGTTGACGGACTTAAACTGTTTTACTATTGAGAGGACACACCAAATATAATATCTGCTTTGTTAGAGAATAGAGAAAAAAAAAATTTCTACTTTATGTTAGGATCTGGGGAGGGGGCAGAGCAGCAGGTTGATTGGCTGTATCTTCAAAATCAAAATCAGAAAATGTGAGTGACTATCAGAAACTTTAATTAATTTATTCCTGCTTTATCAAAAATATTTTGTAAGCTATGAATTGAATATTAATTTCTCATATAATGATAAATACTTCAGACCAATAGCTGACATCAATGTAAAAAGAAGTTAGTAATACAAGAAGGGTACCCGCTCTTACTACCAATACTTACTATTGTTCTAAAATTTCTCAACACTGCATTATTAAAGAGAAATATAGATAAAGTACAACAGTAGGGAAGAATAAAATAGAATCATTCTATTTCCAAATGATATTATAGCCTAACTAGAAAAACCATCAGTGTGACCCGAAAAGTGACTGGAAGTTAAAGAACACATAACGGTCCCCAGATACAGAGTAAATATACAAATCAATAGCTCTCTCTTATGTTATAATCAATCATAAGAAATAATAAAAAATTAACATAACAACAAAAATGTAAAAGGGTTAAGAAAAATATTAAGACTTAGGGAAATTTTTAGAATTAATGAGAAAAATATGAGACACAAGTAAAACTTGAATAAATACTGAAATATGTTACTTGATGGAAAATCCAATTACTCATGGAAAAATGTCAGTTCTTCCCCAAAATTAGCTTACAGATTCAATCCAATTCCAGTCATAATCTCAATGTTTAATATGGAAACTAACAAAATAATCTTACAGTTTTTCAGGAGAAAATGTCTGAGACTAGCCAAGACAAAAAATAATAAACATATGCACGAATGGAAGCCAAAGGGTGCTGTGTTACCAGGTACTGCTTCCAATGCTAGATTTGTTTCCTTTTTTTCTCCCTCCCTTCTTTCACAATTAACAAGCCTAATCTAATGGACATATATGAACAACCTTGAGAAAACATTTAGAGAATCTCTCTGTTCCATATTTGAGGCTGTAATTGTGAAATGTCTATAGGCTTAGTACTGTTGCATCTTTCTGGTGAATTAATTTATATTTTGGTGACCCACTTCTTTATTCTATTAAAGAGTTGGACTCTCATTCATTCTGTTTTGTTTATATGGCCACACCTGCTTTGTTCTAATTAAGATTTCCCCAATCAAACTTTTTCCATGCTTTTACTTTCATGTCAGCCTTTCCAGTCACTATTTTTTAATTGTATCTCTTGCTAATAGCAAATAATTGGATATATGCATATACAAATACAATCTGTCAGTCTTAATATTTTAACTAGTTTTTTTTCTATTGTCAGTGTGATTACTGATATCTAGACATATGCTTATCATATTATGCTGTGATTTTATTTACAATAGTTTCTCTATGTTTCTCTCTTTTTCCCTTCCTGAAATTTTTTGGATCAATGACATTTCTTTAATCCTTTCCCCCATTTTATTTATTTTCATTCTACTTCTAATTTTTTCAGTCATTCACCTTAAATTTTTAACATTATATATTTGATATTGTTGGAAATAAAATTAATCCTCTTCCTACTTTCCTATGATACAAGTCTTCTTCATTGCCATCTTCTGTGTCATTTTTGCCTATAATTTAGATCTTCCTTATTTTTTCACTACATAAATGAGTTATTATCATTCTTATTTATAGTCTGTATCAACTTAGATTTGCCTACATGTTTTTCAGTTCTTTGCTCATCATTGCCCCTTGATTCTTACTCTCGTCCTTGTGGATTCAAGCTCTTTCTTAGTGAAAACTGTACTTCATAATTTTTCTAGTAAGTCCTGTGAGTGGCACTTCGTCTTTGTTTCCCTAAAATGTCACTTTGAATTTATTCTTGAAGGACAGATTATTTAATTTTAGGCTTCTATGTTGACAGTTTTTTCTCATTTTAGTACTTTGAAGTTGTGACTCTACTGTTTTCCAGCCTCTGTGGTTGAGGTCGAAGGCCTATTTTTAGTCTAATTGTTGGGACTTTGTAATTAATTAAATTTTTCTGATATCAAAATTTCTCTTTGCTTTTGATGTTATTCACTTAATTATGATATTTAGGCATGAGTTACCATTTATTATTATTATTATTATTTCTGGAAATTGTGCATTTTAGGCTTGGATATATATGACTTGTATCAATTCTGGAAAATTCTGAGTCATCCTCTTTATTTCCTCTGGAAATATTACTAACAGATATTGAAAGCACTCTTTCATATCCCTATCTCTTTGTCTCTCTCTGCTACATTATGGTATCTCCCCCACCACACACACACATTTCCATTCCAGTTCACTTTTTCTCTCATACTCTGGGGACACTTTATCTGCTTTTTAGGTCATTCATTAAGTTTTAAACTACAATGACTATGTTTTTCTATTTTTAGAATTTGTATTTGGTCCCTTTTCAAAACTGCACCTATTTATTTTTTTAATCAGTTTTCTATCATCTTGTTTTCTATATTTTATCCCATGAATTTTAAATACACTTATTCTATAGTCTCTTTAATAGTACTGTTCTGTGTTCCCATGTTTTGCAGGTGTTAGTTAATTCTCTCTTTTGTCTAAATCCTATTCATGGTGAATTGTTTCATCTTGTGTGTTGCAATTTTTTTGATATTACCTTATCTTATATAAGCATGTTGCTATTATGGGAATTCCATGCATCTCAGCTTTAAAAATCTTTCTCCAGAGAGCTCTGCATTTGCTTCCAACAGACACCAGAGATGTGTCCATGACCAGAGACTAATTTCCATGTTTATTTCTCAGCATGGGGTTTCTTAAAGTACCTAAATAGTGTAAAATTGGGCTCCAATTAATTGGAGCCACAGGTTGTAGATTTTTAATTCTCAGAGGAGATGCTTTGTAGCACCCAGAGTCAAAACAAAGGCTCGCTCCATGATAGCCATTCACAACCCGCCTTTCCATGGGACGCAGAAGTCAAGCTGGGTGGCAATACTGTATCCTGTACACCATCTCCATCATACCTGGTCTGCCATATCATTAGCTGACATGACCACTGCTCTGTCTCTCAGCTACTTCTGTGCTCCTAGTGCGTGGGGTTTCCCTTTCTTGCAAGCTTGATAGGTTCAGCCATCTTAGTTGTATGTTTGTTTAATTCTGAATATCAGGATGACAAATTTGCAAAGCTAATATAGTCAATCATTTGATGAAATAGAATTCTGAGACCTTGCAAATTAAATAAGGACACAGGAAAAGGGCATTAAAGAATACAAATGACTAATAAAAATGGAAAATTCTATTATTAACCAAAAAAAGACAAAATAAAATGTTATTTGTTCACTCATCAAAGATAGAAAACACTGAAAAGGATAATAAAGTGTAAAAAACATGGGCACTTTATAGAGGGCACAATTCCTGAAGAACATTTGAGATATCTCTCCAAAATAAAAACATAATCAACTTTTTCAGTATTTCTATTTCCAGTATTTTTTCTAAAGAAAGCAATCAGATTTATCTATAAAATTTTCATTTAAATATTATTTATGTTCATATTAAAAAATCCTTAACAAATCAATTGTGAAGAACTGGCCAAATAGATAAATCATCATATATATAAATAATGGAGGAATGAGCAGTTATTGAAAATAAAATTATAGCATAATAAATATTGACATGAAAAAATATTTATGGTAAAGTGTTAGATGAAAAAAAACATCAAGCACTAAGAAGTATGTACCCAATTATGTGAAACAGTTACAGATTATAACTTTATGTGAAAAAGGTAAAGTTTATACGCAAAAATACTAACAATGTGAAGTTCCTAAATAGATATGTAAGTTTATAATCAGAAAATAAAAATGAAAATTGCTATTTTAAAAATCACATATCCAGTCAGTCCAGTAAACTAGTAGCTTGAAGCTACACAAACTTCTTAACAGTCTTTGGTACTATTCTCTATTTCAGTGACCCTCTCCTCACCACACCTACTGTGAGTTATCAGAAGCAATCATTGTTTTATTCATTTTCTTATGGTCTGAAAGCTCATAATAAATGTCAATAAAAGTATAAGTAACTTAGTCAATAAACCGAATAAAATTAATGCATAAACAAATTTTTTAAATGATGAGGTTATACGGTCAACTTTCTAGAGGACTAGATAATTTTAAAAACAGAATGTAATGAACCACTGTTTTAAAATGCATTACTATAGTGGCATTCCAAAATGTGGACCAAATATTTCAGAAATCGATCTTTTTAAATGAGTAATATTTTGAAATGCAATAATTATGCATATTCATAAGGTTTAGATTGTACAGGCTATTAATAAAATCAAATAGAAATAAAATTTTTGTCTGAGTTTAAGAATTTCAATTTATCAGTAATATCCTCACAAACCATCGCCCTATAATCCATTTCAACCAAAGAATTTAACTGCATTGCTTCTGCTAATGGCTCTTCTGTTTATGCTTTTTGAAACAACTCATAGGAGAGGAAAGAATGGGAACATTTTCAATGCATTCAATACTACACTTCCTTTCCCAGACTTACTAAGCTCCATCATAAGTGGGTATCAAAAGGGGCTCTAAATGATCTCTGCTAAAGTGCTGTCTCCATATATAAATACAGTCATAAAAACAACCTAGAAAAAAAAAATCTAAAACAAGATAGAAAAATCCTCAAGAAGCAAATTATATATGTGATAGGGAAAGCTTAGATACATGTAAAGGAAGTGCCTTCTGCTCTGCTATTTTAGAATATCATCCCACTCTAGAAGTCAGGCAAGTTACGTTAATGCTTGGTACAATATTGCCTTCATATTTTAAAAATTAAATCAATATTCAACAATATAACACTTAGATCATTGTAAAGGGTAAGCTTTAGGATTTAAAAGGTATGAGTGACCTTGAAGAAAACACAAAACTTTACTAGGATTTTATGTTGTTATCCCAAAGCTCTTTTTAGCATCCTAGAGAACAAATCCATCCTTCAGCCCAAAATGTTACAATAATATAAAGATAATTATACTATCAGAATCTGGTGTGAAATTCTGTTACTTGAATGGTGTGTATTTTTAATCAGTCCAAAATCTCTGATTTGGGGATTTAATGCCAGTGATGGCTGTTAATTTCTTCAGATTAGTACTCATCATAAAAATCATATTTCCATATGAGTTTTTCTTCCCTTCATAAAATCTTATCCCAAGACAGCTAAAATCCTTCTGAGAGCACAAACAGTCAAACCTGGGCTCATAATGCAGAGATAAAACACTCCTTTATGGCAGCATTCATTAAGGTACTAGACAGAGTACAAAAAGCAGCAACAGGGAGCTTTCCCCTAAAAGCTTTTAATACAACTCTTTCCAAGACCCATTACATCGGCCCAGGCACTAACACCTCTGCCACCCCCATCTATTGATCCCCATTACTGTGGAGCCCCCTTCTAAAATCCAAGGTAATTTATCTCTGATGAACAGTCTACCAAAAAGTCACTAGTATAAAATCAGCAAGTCAGAATTCAAACTCTAAGTGAGGCAATTGTCCAGTGTTGTCTCTATGTTCCTTAAAAGCCCTTGCTATTAAAAATATTCTGTAAATTTCTTTCTTTTGGTGTCCATTTGACTTACCCAAACAGGTCCTACTATAGGTAACATTTATTGAACACGTACTATGTGGCTGCCCTGGGGAGACATATTTTACATATTATTTTTATTTAATCTTACAAGAGCATGATGGGCCATTTATCTCCATTTTGCAGATGAAAGAAATGAGATTGAGGGAGTTTAAGATCTTTTACAAGATCTCAAAGCCAACAGGTGACAGAATCAACTGTTTGTAAAAGCCTTATAGTAACTCATTCTGTTCACTTGCCTTATATTTTTATTTGGGGCTATGCTGCTATGTACCAGGCTCTGTGGTGGACAGATCTTAGCAGTGATGAACAACATGGACATGACCCCTATGTTCATGGTGTTTCATGGCTCATGAAAACAAATATTGTACACAGTAAATTCATATGAATTACAAAGTGTAATAATTAACTATGAAGAACAAATTAATTTAAATATATTAATCTTTTTGCAGCATGAATAACTCTGCAAGTCCCTTTTTTTCATATTTATTTGGCACATTATATTTTCAATAAAGTACACCCATAAATGGTATTTGTCAGTTTCTTTCTAATCAACAGGATGACTCATAGTATCCTTAATTCAGATAAGAAGAAGTTCTTTTGAATAGATTACATTTTATCTGTAGCATAACCATATATTCTGGACCATACCATCCCAGTTATGCTTCTGGTTCCAATGTCCTTTCCAGTTTAGCAGTTTGTGTTCTCCAAAGTATCACAGTTTGGGCAATAAATTTATATGATCACTCTACTTATACAGTATTTAGAACAGTTCTAAATGTACTTTGGAGAGAACAGTGGTGAGCTGAAACTAATGATTATGTCCTACAATCTGCTAGAATCTTTCTATATGTGATTGTATTTAGTCTTCTTCAGAGCACCTCACTGAAGTGATGGTTATTATACGTTACTGGTGAGGAAACTGAGAGGGCAAGGGACATGCTCAAGGTCACACAACCTCAAGCCCGTCTTTCAGTCTTTGACCATCCCACTGATCATCTCTCTCTCTCTCTCTCTCTCTCTCTCTCACACACACACACACTACATAGAAATAGTCAAGTGATTTCTCTTCCTTCTCAATCAGGACACAAAAATAGAAAATGGCCTGTTTTTTACCTTATGAGTGATGGCCTTGACTGGGCAAATAGGATCACAAATGTCTTAAAGACCTCAAATACAATCTTTAAGTTTACACTTCCTAAATGTCTCTCAAATATCCCCCCCTTCTCCACCTTATCCACTTATTCTGCAAATATTGATTGAGTTCCTTCATTGTGCCAGACACTGTGAGAGGTACTAGGAATCAACTATAAATAAAAAGACTGTAGTTTGTCCCTGCCTACACGAAGTTTGCATTCTAGTGGAAAAAGCAAACAAAAAAAGCCAATGAAAATAAATAAAATAAATTACTCTGAATGCTAGGAAATTTAAGAGTAACAGTTTAATAACTTTCTCATGGGGTATCTTATTCCAATATGCCAATGGGCCACTTCCCATGCCATCAGAAACTTCTGAACACAAAGTTGAAAATGTTTCTCCATTATTTAAATCTCTTTGAGTGCTCCTTAAAAATCATCAGCATGTCTGTATGATGCAAGTTGCTTTATAGTTTGCTTTCTGCCTACAGGCATTTTGTATCCATTTGGCTTTATAGACCAGTGACCTACGATATCTTTTCATGACTGAAAATAGGCTCCAAAGTATAAAGTAAATGTTACAAAATAAAAAATCATATATGATTAATTATAGATCTAAAACAAGTACCATTAAATCAAATATATATATACATATATATGTTATATATGTTATGTTATATATGGTATATACTATTATACATTATACATTATATTACATTTAGAAATATATATTTTACTTACATAGCAAACCCTAAAAATGCTATGCCACTTTCTTTTTGCATCTTTTGTTCAAAGATCTTCTCCTCTGATCCTTCCCAAAATTCAGGGCAGAGTCTGATTGGTCTGCCACTAGGATCCCATTAAGTCTTGTTTGTTCTTAACTCTTGCCTACCGTAGCACCTATCATTTTGTTCTAGGTATTGACATCAGCCATTTCTAAAGTTTTTTTGTTATTACATATTCCTATCAGCAAAAAAAAAGTTGCACGCATATTCAACATATATGTTGATTTGTATAATTACAAATGATAAACATTTACTACTGTAGTAATATTTATGCACATTATATACACATTCAAAATAGAAACTAAAATCATGTGATAAACATGAAAGTAAACATTATTATCAGGTACTTTCCTTATTTTATGTTACAAAAACCTCAATTTCAATTTCACTGAATGTCATAAAATTTAGTAATATTTTTGTGATCATTATGTGGTAACATATACTTCATTTTTTTTTAAATCTTGCTTTAAATCCTTGTGATACAAGAATTCAAAGATACAATTCTGAATTCCGTTTATTTATTTATTTATTTATTTATTTATTTATTTATTTATTTTTAAGATTTTTATTTATTTATTCATGAGAGACAGAGAGAGAGAGGCAGAGGGAGAAGCAGGCTCCCAAGGAGCAGAGAGCCCGATGCGGGACTCGATCCCAGGACCCTGGGATCATGACCTGAGCCGAAGGCAGACGCTCAACCATCTGAGCCACCCAGGAACCCTGAATTCAGTTTATTTAGATACCAGTTTTAACAGTTGTTATCGCTGGAATAGATTGTTCAAAGTCAAAAATCCTGATACTCATTTATAGGTTTGGTTTTTGTTTGTCGTTTTCTTTTTGGAGGGAGGAACGGGGTATAGACATGTGATCCCAGGTATTAGAGGTTTAAGTTAATCATGCTTTTACATTCATGATGTGCTATCAAAGTCGATTCACTGAAAGCCTCTCTTACTTATTTATCTATGCTCTTTCATCACAAAGCCTTCATCTCATTCTTCTACCAATCCTCCCAAAGTAATATGTCAATGTTTATTTTTTGGTGTATTTGTGCTCTTATAGAAGTGAATTATTGTTTTGTGTGGATGTATTTTTGATTTATATGAATGCTTCTGGTTTATAGATCTCATTCTGTTTCTCACTTTTCCCATTAAGAATTCTATTTTTAAGATCCATTCATGTTGCCATATGTACATTTAATTTTCTCTTCTAATTGATGCATAATATCCAGAAACATTTTTATCTATCCACTTTTCCAGCGACGGACATCATTTGTCTCTAATTCCCCATCAACACAAATAAGAGTGTAATGAACACTGTAGAATATATCTTGTTAAAAGCCTGTGTAAGGAATTTTGGAAAATATATTCTAGAAGTGAAACTGCTAGAACTGGGTAAGCATGGTAATCCTATCCTCCACTTACACAAAGTTTTTTGTTTTTATTTTTATTTTTTTAATTCATCAAGGAATTCTTTTTCATCCTTGATGTGAACCAATTTTTCTTGTAAACCAACAAAAATGCATTGCATTTTAAAGAAGTTTTAATGGGATCAAAACTGACAGAAAAGTCTTCATCTGAGATATTTGTTATCATGGTAGAAAATTCTACTACAAAATTTTCTGAGTATGGCAATATGAGAGGTTTTACAGAAGCCAGCTTTTTTTTCTTCAACAAAATTTCATGATGACAGAAACAGTTCTAAATATCTATTTCAAAATATTCTCTCCATTGCTTAAATTTCCAATGAAAACCAATTACTTTCTTGCTTATTATTAAAAAGTCAGCCTTACAAAGAATTTTCATTCTGTGTATGTGTGTGTTTAATGTCTGCTAGGTAACATACAGGTATGGCAAGCAGTCATTTTGAAAGATTTAGCAAATTCAGAATATATTTCCTTTTGCAGAAGAAAATTATATAATTTTTCTTTAACTCTGATAGTTCTATTGATTTACTTTTGAGTTTATTTTTATTAAGGAATGATATACATACAGTAGAGAGCATAGAGTGTATATAAAGTATATTTAACTATATTGCAATATGAGTTTTATATGCAAACAGCCAGGTAACCATACCCAGATCAAGATATAGAGCATTTCTAGCATTCTCTAAGTTTCCATTTAATGAAACTTAAAAACAGACAAAACAAACTATTGGTAACAAAAGTCAGTAGCCTTTTCAAATATTTTGTCACAAGATACTCAATGAACACATATATGATACACAAGACTTCACGGTCACTTTGTGTCTTACCACAAAGGATTGTAAAAAAAAAATCTTTCCTTTAAGAGATTATAACCCACAAATCCACTAAACCTGGCACACATAAACTCCAAACAATGGAAATAAACTCATTAGGAATAAACAAGTGAGAATGCAACCCTCAACTCTTCCATATCATAGAAGTCCCTCTTAAGGAAACTTGCATCTTAGTGACATATGACCATCTCCCCCAAAAAACAAGTTATGGCATTAATGACAATCCATATGTTGACTACCAGGAAATTAGTATTTATCTGAATTTTTAATAAAGCTAAAAGTAGAAACTGTTTTTTTTTTTTTTTTCAGTTGATAGTTTAGTACAACCTGTGAATATGTACACCTCTTTGGAGACCCTAGTGTGTCTGCTTATTCCATTAGACTGTGGAGCCCTGTGAGAGCTAAAGCTATATGGTTCTTTGTTGTACCTCCAGTCCTTGAGTACCTCGCATGTTACCTGGATGGAACCTAGGTCATCACTGTTTGTAAACTGACTAATTGAATAAATGAAGGAGTCAATCAATCAGTCAGTCAGTCAACGAACAAGTGCAAAGTGCCTGGAATTCACATGTTGGCAGTGGTAAGAACCACATAATGAAAGAAATATGGTCTAGGTACCAACATTTTCCTGACATTTCACAGTCTAACGAAATCCTACTATCGCTTTGGCTGTAAGGAAGTAGATCCTGAACACTGACATTTTCCTTCAGTAACCATCATTTGGATATTTTTTTTAATAACTCTCAAAAAAATCCTATTTTCTACAAGGCTTTTTCAGAACAGTGATTCCCAGGAAAGTGGCTTTCAACGTTAGGGTCAGGGATTACGTTCTGCTCACTAGCTCTAACTACACACAAATACTCAGTAATACTCAGGGTTAACTGACGAATTGCAGAATGTCCCTGAACATGGCACAGGTGCTTTTGCATGATGATTTCCTTATGCGGTCTACTAACATAAGCCGAGAGAAAGTAATCAAAACTACTTGCATCTCAAAAGGAAAAACAGGAGTCATTTTATAAGGGCATTAAACTGAATATGGGCAGAAATGCTAAAAGTGGGACAGAGATATATATTTTAAAACACGTTTACACAGCAAAAGGATTAGCGAGTTTTACTGTACTCAGTAGGTAAAACATTTTTTTGGGAGGGGGTCTGGAAAATAACTGTTACCTTAAGAAAAGAACATATCTATTTGCATTATAGGAACTCTTAAAAAAATAAATAAGGTGAGGGCGCCTGGGTGGCTCAGTTGGTTAAGCGACTGCCTTCGGCTCAGGTCATGATCCTGGAGTCCCGGGATCGAGTCCCACATCGGGCTCCCTGCTCGGCAAGGAACCTGCTTCTCCCTCTGATCCTCCCCCTCTCATGTGCTCTCTCTCTCGTTCTCTCTGTCTCAAATAAATAAATAAATAAATAAATCTTTATTAAAAAAAATAATAAGGATAAAAGGGGGATTGCACTCTGCCAACCTGGGAGGCTGAGAAAGAAGCAAAGCTGAGGGAGTGAGTGTTATGTTAGCTGACAAAGTGTGATTTAGTGTTTAGCCACTCCAGGCAAGTCAGTGAACCACAGATGGCCTCTTACGACAATCCTTCACCTGCAGTGATTAGGGTGGGGGCGGTGTGGGGGAGGGAAACAGGCATCTAAGAAATATACAGTGAGCCGTTGATTATACACGTTGACCATGTGAGTCATGTCACAGATTTATTAAAAAATCAATGTAGATTCAACCTTATTGTCTTTGTACATAAATTTGAATATATGGCTTAGTATGGGTTCTGACTATTCCACTGACTTAAAATAATAAAACTATATTATATCTTAACAGAGAAAGCTGAAATATTGCTGTGCTTTCCCTGCTCAGAACTCCTCCCCCTTTATGCAGATAAGAAAGCATCATATTTGGGGGCACCTGCGTGGCTCAGTCGTTAAGCGTCTGCCTTCGGCTCAGCTCATGATCCCAGGATTCTGGGATCGAGCCCCGCATCAGGCTCCCTGCTCCGCGGGAAGCCTGCTTCTCCCTCTCCCACTCCCCCTGCTTGTGTTCCCTCTCTCACTGTATCTCTCTCTGTCAAATAAATAAATAAAATCTTAAAAAAGAAAGCATCATATTTGACCCATGAAAAACTTCCATTTTGGGGACTGCATATTTCCTGGATCAAAGGCAGGTAATTAGGGATGCGGGTAGTCAGAGTAAACTAAATAGAGCCAATGCCACAGAAGAGAAAGATACTCATATTTTTTTTTTTTCACTCAGAAAAAAACATACAGATGCTACAATCCTTTACTTATTCTGATGATTCTCATGATTCACCTACGGGCAAACAGATTGGGAAGAAGATAATTTTCATCTTATTTACTAGACTTTGATGCAATAATTTAAATATTCCCTTTAGGCAGTACTCAAACATTTTCAGTTAAAATGTACAGTCTTCTAGTTTTCCAGTGCCCTCCTCTGCTCTTCGGGATATGGTCGACGTGCACAGCACAGTGGTGGAAGAGAAGTGATCTGGAGCTCTGTGCTTCACGGTATGCTTTGTAACCTCACTCATCTCAGCCAGAGACAGGCCAGTCTGGGCTTCCCTGTGGACCAGATGCCTGCTGTGGTGAACGAGCACCATCTCAGGACTTCTGCCGACTTCTGATGCTACAGCCCGCTGAGATTGTGCCTGTGAGCCATTTTTCTTTTCTCAGTTGGCTAGGATCCAACTGTATTCCCTCTCGATACGGCACCTTGGTTCTTGAAGACTCTGTAGACTACTTGGAACATCTGTCATGGCTTCTATCTCTCTCCTTACCGAACCATCTCAACCCAGATCCCGTAGCTGAATTATGTGCCATAATGCCTCAGCACAACGAAAGACCATAAGCCCTTACACTTACATTTTCCTGTAGAAACCTCAGAGTTTGGTTCATTCTATATAAGAACGGAAGACTAAATCTGGCCTTCCTCCTGCCTAAGCATGCTGCCTGCGAAGTCTACTTTGACTGAACTATTCAGGTTGGTCCTGGAAACCTGCAAGGCCACCCCTTCTCAGCACAAGCAGTAAGGGACATATGTGTCTCACTGCCAGGTCCCTCCGGTATACACCATCACACCAGCCAGTAGAAACAGTCAAATGGCATGAAGGTGACCCCTTCCTTCTTTCCACCTTCTCAACAGCATGCAAGTGCATCTAACTGGCAGAATCTGATTCACATCCAGAACTTCAGTAGTAGGAAACTCTGGAAATGATATATTCTAATTTTCTAGCTTCTGCAACACAGGAAGACAAACTAGAAGGAGAGTGAAACTATCATATCCATTTCAAGTAAGTCCTTAATTACTCCGATTCTTAAAACTTTACATAGATTTATGCCTTGCTAAGAAGCCTGCTTACCCTGGGGAATTTTGTGGACATCCTAATGGGAACTTAAGTCTCATACTACTCACATCTCTATAAAGAAATTTTCATGTCATAGGAGTAAAAGACAATGATAAATATTATTCTTTCCCTAGGAGAGGAGGCCAAAATGCTGACAAGTCTTTTCCATTAAAGCCTCTGCAAGTTTATAAGAAGGAAGAATGGATAGCCTACTAGACAAATTCTAGAACTTCTACTCTTGGTTCTCCCTAGTGCTTCTCTATCTATTTAGGGAGTAGTTTATCCTAGTACTTAAAAGTCCAATAAGAAAACCTGGATTTGGACTTTTGCCCAGCAAGTCCTAATGTGATGAAACCCCAGGGGGATTTTGAGCCTTCTGCCATTTCAATTCACTAGAAACTGAAATGCTGCTCTATTTCCTGGATGGAATGGCTCCCAATGTTTTTCCAAAAGCTCAACTGTGGGAAGTAGGCCTACACTCTCTTTTTTGTACACACACTGACCTGCAAGCAGGGATCACTTAGATTCAAAGTTTTGCACATTCAAATATAGGGCTCAGTGCAATGTACTTAATAATTTTATCAATTAAGAGCACAGGTTCTAGAACCAAGTTTGAATCCTGATTCCTGCACTTATTAGGTATGTAATCAGGGGTGGATTTCTTAATCTCTTTGTACTACATTTTCCTATCTGTATAATAAGGCAAAAGATAACACACAAGACTGCTGTGAAGATTACATTAGTCAATATATGTGAAGTTCTTAGAATGGTGCCTGGCTCTATCACACTTAGTAAGATAATAAAACTCTTTCCACTACTTTTATTAATAGGGCATCGCATAGTATCTCTTAGTATCCTAAACTTTGCATGGTGATATAAATGCTCAAGGGACAGTATAATCTAACTCAGAAAAAGGAGGTCTTTTCAAACCACACATCACTGCCACTTCTTAATTTTTCTCTCAAACCAACATTTATTGAGCAAGATGTATCAAGCCCTGTGCAAAGAGCTTTCCCAGGACCTTCTGAGATACTTAGCATTTCCATTTTAGTTGACACTCAGAAGTTAGGTTATTTTTCTCTGAACAAGGTCTAATGAGTTAATAAGCTGACCATAGAGGATACAAACCTGAGTCTGTCTGAGTCCTTATCCAATGCTTTTTCCACTGCTCTTTATTGCCTTTCTAAATAACAACAAATCTGTAGAGTTATTTACAGTATATAAAGCAATCGCATATACTTATTTCACTTAATTTAATTCTCACAAGTCTAAGATACCGGCTGTTAGTTAGGATCATTCAGCTGCAGGTAACATAGAGCCTGGATGGCAGTTGTTTAATCAAATTGGGGTTTGTCCCTTTCTAGGAGTAAGTCCAGAGGTAGTCAGTGGCTGGCATTGCGCCAGTGGCTCAGTGATGCCGTCAAGAGCTCAGGCTCCTCCCATCTCTTCCCTCCACCATTCCAACAGGGGGTTGGAGCAGATACTGGGGAGGGAAGGAAGCAAGCAGAATTTACTTCTTTTAGTAAAGTACTAAACATAGCCACACCCAGCCATAAAGGAGCCTGGGAGGTGAGCAGTGAACTTTTTACAGTATCTCCAGTGGGAGGCAAGATAAGGGGAAAGGTTAGAAATATCTCTTAGAGGTGAGACAACAGCAGCTTCCAGTCCTACGTATTATTATAAAAATTTCAGATTGGGTCACAGATCCAGAGAAATTGTGATGTGTCCAGTGTCCTAGAGATAATATCCAGTGTCCCAGTGGTTTTAAATAAGTTTTTTGACTCTCCTCTCATATTTCCACTGTATCATGCCACATAACTAGGTATTGTTTCTCAATTTTTCATATGGATAGTACAAAGAACGGTCCTTAAATTCACTTTGGGGGATATTATTTATTTCATAATTTATAACACTTTTTCAAAAACAGTAAGAAGGATTAAAACAAAAGGTATATATCTAATAATGCTATACAAATTGAAATTTTTAAAAAAAGAAACAATGAGAAGGAGAAACAAAATATGCTAACCACAAGATCAATCACAGTTACTGAGATCTATTTTTAAATGTTGTGTACATCTTTAAATGTTGGCACACTGGAAGGGAAGAAGGAATCAAAATGGGTTTCTACAACTTCCCCTTATAGTCTGAAACCTAGATGGAAACATTCCAAACTTGAAAGACAAACTCTTTTCCATAATTAAATTTAAAAAGTTTTTAAATAACTTATGTGCTCTAGTTTAACAGAAGGTTAGAATTATGAATTAAAGAAATGGCTAGACAGCATATTTCTAATGACATCTTCTGTGGGTATCACTTCTCTCAGCTATGCTTTCTTTTTGTATAGACATTTGAACCTTAATTACAGCAGTAACACATGCCTAGTGGGAACGCACATGCACACGCACGCGCTCACACACACCCAGAAGCAGATAAATGAAAAGGTAAATAAATCACCTCTAACCCTACCACCTGGAGACAACTGTTTATATCTTGTGGCATATATGCAGCCAATAGTTTTTTTCATGCATAAAATGTATGTTTTTCTTTCCAAAAATGCTATTGTACCATTTTTGCTGTTTTTATGTCTGATTTTTCATTTATAAGTATATCCCTCATCAATTAATAGCATCATACAAGATTTTTTTTAAGATTTTTTTTTTTATTTATTTGCAAGAGAGAGTGAGAGACAGAGAGCATGAGGGGAAGGAGGGTCAGAGGGAGAAGCAGACTCCCCGCTGAGCAGGGAGCCTGACGTGGGACTCAATCCTGGGACTCCGGGATCATGACCTGAGCCGAAGGCAGTCGCTTAACCAACTGAGCCACCCAGGCGCCCCAAGATTTTTAATTAAATTTTCATATTCTACCATATGGGTATATATCAGTGTTTTAATTAATTTCTTAATTTTAGATTTTTAGGCTTAATTTTTCCCTCTATTATAGTTAGGTACTTACCAGCATTGTGCATATATCTTTGCACACATTTATGATAAATTACTAGAAGTGGAATTGCTATGTCAAAGTGTTGGAGCATTTTTAAACCTTTTGTCACATACTGCCAAATTGATCTCCAGAAATTTACTCTCCTACTATCTCAGCCAGGCTTTTGACAGGAGCTGGATAGCAGACAATTTGAATTATACTGTCTGATGAGTACAACCATGAAGCACTACCATGACATTCGAAACAACCTTCCCCATTCTCTGACCTCAAGTTTGGAGGTGAAATGGAAAGTCCTACCCTGGGGATCAGAAGACATGTGTTCTGGTTGAGGTGTTATTATCCACTCTACCTATTTAATTGTTGTGAATATGTGAGATAACATATATGAACATTCTTTATAAATGCCATAGAACTTTGCAAATGTAAGGAACTGGATATTCAACAAGGGCACTCTTCTAGGGATGGATATCCCAGAAGGAAGAGACATTTATTTTGACCATAATAAGAGAGGAGAAAGAGAATCTCCCCGGAGAATGCTCTTAGGGATGGAACTGTGTGTTCTTAGATCTCTTGTGTCGCCTTTGCTTTATCTTTTAGGAAATATTTAAAGAAATGTGAACACGTACTCAATTGTATAGGCTGCTTGCTGGGTGTTGGTCTGTTAGTAATTTTCTCATAGAGCCCAAGGGCAACTGGATATTAAAAGACAATACAAGAGAGGCAAGGAGAGCTCTTTACCCTTTTCTGATATAGAGGAGGAAATTGAGCCTGGTATTTATGAACTGCTGCAAGATTCCTGGCAATAGATACTGTGCTTTGTATTATTTTTAAATGGCTTTATACACTGAGTGCATTGAAAAGTCACTGAATCTGTTTGAATAGGATTATTAATCTCACCAATTCTACAACCATTCTCAAGTGAAACCACCATTATCATCATTGTCCTTTCTGGACGCTTAGGCTTTCTATTTTTTTTCTATTTGTAATATCAAACAGGATAACCTGTTAGAATGATTTGTCCCAATATAAACGATGGTAAAGAGTCAAAATAGCAAAATACACGTCTATGACAATGAAGTTTGCTGAACTTTAAACAGGAGAGTCCCAGGCCAACAATAATTCTGAATAGCCTTTAGTAGATTGGTCAGAACATGAATATCATTTAATGTCATTTTTTGGTGTCTATCCATTTGGCAGAGAGTGTCAGAGTGTATTCCATTTCTGATAAAATTTGACTCTTGACATCAAAGAATTAATAGCCTGGAGTTCAGGGCAGGAACAATTTATGCACTAATGCTTTTCCATGGAATTTTCTCTTCCTGTTAAATCAGCTGTATATATATATATATATATATATATATATAGCCTGCACTTGTCACATCACATGGTTCTATGCTCAGACAACCCCTGAAATTCATAGCATTTTTCCAGTGTCACATACTGCATGTCACACCGGCTGCAACTCGGTACTTTTTTCCTCCAATATTTTAATAGGCAAACTTGAGTAATATATTTCCCAATTTCAAACCCTTCAGCACTGAAAGTCCAAAACTCCTGAGGATATGAACTAATGCAAAAGGTTCCGGCAGTGCTGAGCATCTTCAGCTCTGGTCTATCAGTGTCAAGTCCGCAAGCTCTTGAGAAATAATTTTACTTATTAAAACACATTTTCCCTCAAAAATACTGTAGGAAAGACAAAGCTCTCAGTGACCTCTTAGAAAATTGTTGAATTAAGAAAAGAAGTCTACATAACTCCTCCATTTTAAAGTCTAGTGAAAGTATAATTAATGTACCAAGAAAGCTCTGCTTTTCATTCATAGATTTGAATTATTGAACTGAACCTGTACCTTGGGACTATGTTGCAAACACATTGCTTCCCAGCATTTCCTTTCTCTCAAAAATAAAGATAGACAATGCCAACAAGTTGCATTAAAGAATGTGGCATACATTTGCAGATGTTGAGCCAACGTCTTGATTCCTTTAAGATTCCCAATTCCCCCAGGAATTTCATACCCCTTAAATTGAGACTGACCCATCAGGGTAGTTGTGATGAACACTTCAACAGTGTTTAAAAACCCATTTTTGCACAGAGTATTATATTAACTTGGTTTCAAAGAATAAGTGAGCACCATGGTTTGAGATTTCTATTGAGTTACTGGCTAATGCACAAGAAAGAGCTATTTGCATTCACTAATTAGGGTCTATTGGTGATTTATATTATTTTGCAGAAATATTATATATCCTGATGACAACTCTCCACAAAAATATTTGTCAAAGCAAAAGGCTTTTTAAAAAATGTAAGTCACGTTACTTATTTTTGCATGTGTTTTTCCATCACAGAACATTAGCCTTCCTTTTAAGATAATAATGATTATTAAAAATTAGCACCGTGCCAAATGAAGGGTCAATAGCAGGCAAAAATCATTCAATTTCCTGAAATACAGCAGCTTTGGTATTTTAAAAAACTGCTGCTTGAGAGTACTAGTAAAGAAAACATTCTGACTTAAAGATCTGATGTCGTTTCCTTTTTGGAAATATATATATATATATATTTTTAATGTTCAACGATTTATTAGTTGCATATAACACTCAATGCGTATCACATGTGCCCTCCTCAGTACCCATCACCCAGAGGAAATATTAAGTCTTTATTTGGTAATAGCCCCTGGTCATAGGTTGCTTACAGTCCAATGGGAGCGTGTGGACTAATGACTGTGGAAAAGTCAAAAGAACACTAAAAAGAAAGCATTGTCTCGCAGAGTTAGCAAATTTCAACTCAGTACACCACTCTATAAAGGATGAGAAATTCTTTGATAAAACCGTCAAAAAGGCAGTTTATCATTTATATCATTTCATAGACATCTGTCAATGACTCTTCCTTCATTCATTCTGAAGTCCCACCTGGCCTGCAACTCTTCAAAAATTACTGTACCTAGCACCTATCAATGTTTTGGAGGGTAGTGGAATGGTAGATAATTGATTCTAATTTATTCTAAAGAAACTGTCATAATATTCAGAGTTAATTATAAGGAATTTAATTCAATGTTGTTTATCATAGCAAAAATAAGGACACAACTTAAAATTTCAAAAAGAGGAACTGATTGTACAATGGTATATTCAAGAAACAAAATAATAGTAACATAACATAATATTAAGTGTCACGGAAAGATGTTCAAAATACATTGATAGGTGAAAAAATTATCAATGGCATAGACATAAATGTATATATAAATTTAGAAAGGTTTACATAAAGTATTGAAAATTACTAAGGACAACGAAATTATGAATAATATCCTTCTGTTTGTTTAGAAGTAGTTTTAGCTATCTAAAATACACTTGTTTAGAAAAAATATTTTTTTAAAAGAATTTACAATTTCCTTAAGGGCTTACATTCGTTAGCCAACACAAATATCAAGGTCTTCATAGTTAAGTACAGTGTTACCTGAATAGTTGTATAGTTACCTCCACCACTTTTATTTTGACAGAGAATTTTGGAAAATACGATTGCTTAAAGTGGAGAAATAAATCTCTAACAGAGAAATCTCTGATTCCTTGACCATCATTTGGGGACAATCTTTGGAAGGAGCTTCCAGGAACTTCTCCAAAGATCTTTCTTACAGCGCAATCTGAGTCACTAGTCTTATCTAATGTTTAAGCTTCATGGAGAAGAACATTTGAAGCGAAGCTCTGGAAGTGGAACAAGCACATGAGCTGGCCAATGAATGCAGGTGGTACAGCTGGAGGCCTTTTTCGGATAAGACATATTGCAGACTCAAAATCAGATTTGGTGCTTTTAGCCATAAAAGATCATCCTGCTTTTTTAGTAAGCACAAAAATCTAAATTTTTCTAACTCTTTTGTCCTTTAATTTACTCACTGTGTAAAACTATAGCAGGATAAAGAGAGAAATTATTTTATTACAAGTTGGCATTAGCTCTACACTTAGGGAGAGAATTGCCACTAAAATTAGGAACACTTTGATAAAAGTGTGGAAGAAAACAATGAAGAAGGGGGAAAAGAGATTTGAGGAAATTTAATATCTCACATGGTGGAATGGTAGCTGAGTTAGGAAGAAATAATTCTATGTGCTGCCAGATTTTAAAAGGAAGTCATGTATTCAACTCAGTCTACAGGCATGTGGGGTACAAAGATTTATAAGCTACAAGCCTTACCCCCAAAGGAGTATCCAGGCATCACAATCTATAATTCAATTTGTAAGTTGTTCATCAAATTGCAGTAAGTTACTGGAAACATTGAAAACCTAATGATGAATGGTCTTGTAGAAAATTAGAAAGCTGTATCATCTGAGAAAGCTTTTTACCTTTCTTGCATTTAGTAAAACATGTACCTGCCTCTGTAGTTGCCATTAGGTTGAGGAATAACAGAACAAGAAGCCGAGTGACATGGTTATGTTAAATACCAGCACCCTAAAGTGTAGAAAAGCATGGATTTTTCTATGTAGTATGTACTGTTCCCTAATCAAACAGATTCTCTCTGGGTCTCTGTACTTCCAATAGATTTGGGTCATATTACACGATTTTTAGTCATTTTTTTGCCACAGATTTGTTTAAATCTCTGTGCTACTTGTACTATGAAAATATTTGTATTTAAATCAATATAAACGGATTCACTTTTTAAAATGTAACTCTATTCTGAGCCATAAAGATCCATGAAATCATGACTTTGATGTACAAATTGCCTTTTTCTAATACAATTAAAATAAACATGAGTATTAAAAAAAAATGTTCATCAGCATGTCATGTAAAAAGCTATATCACACCCCATCAAGTAGCAACACAGCTGAGACACTAGGACAGAAAACCCTTGAGTCACACTGCCTGTGTCCAGATTCCAGCTGCCCTGTGATTCACAGCTGTGTGAATGTGGATAATCTGTCTGTGCCTGTTTCCTCAGCTATACTTACTTTTTCGATTTTTCATGATAAATAAATGATTTAATATATTAAAAGTACTTATGACAAAACAAGCCTTTTATGAATGCTAGTTGGTATCAGCTATTATTATACCACAAATTGGGAGTGTTCCAGGGACTGAGAATAACTAATACCCTCCCTCAGGGGTAATATCTATTTACAACCGAGAAGGTAATGCCCTGAAAAGACCTGGGATCTTTGACATATTCAATGAATGTGTTGAGAGTCTGTCATCTGCAAGACCCCATTCCAGAAAAAAATGTATTTCAGCACTGCTCCAGGAGGCACGAGCCTTGATAGTGAGGTCACTGAGAACACACGTACCTTTGTCTGACTGTATCTAATGAAATGAGAGATACTTCAAGATGTCCAAGGGGGGGGCACCTGGTCATGATCCCAGGGTCGGCTCAGGTCATGATCCCAGGGTCCTGGGATCGAGCCCCACATCGGGCTCCCTGCTCAGCAGGGAAGCCTGCTTCTCCCTCTCCCACTCCCCCTGCTTGTGTTCCCTCTCTCGTTGTCTCTCTCTCTCTGTCAAATAAAATCTAAAAAAAAAAAAAAAAAAAAAAAAAGATGTCCAAGGATTTGCTTCTTTGCAAACCAAACAGAAAGCTTCCTATTCTCTTACTGATTTAAAAAGGAAAAACACAAAGTTCACAGCTTAACCAAATGACCTGTGAGAACTCACTCATAAACTGACTTGTACAAAGAGGAAAACCTAAAATGCCAATCCTTTTGTTTATATCACCTTTCTCTGTTTATTTCTCCATTCACAGTTGCAGCTGATGGTGTAAAGGCAGCATATTTCCTGCCTAAGGCCAAACTCCCAATGTGTTTGTGTTTGTAAACATCATTGATTCACTGAGTCACTTAGACTCCAAAGTATAATTTTCTGAGTTTGAACATCAGGGTCTAGACACAATAAAATGTAATCTCAAATCTCATTTGTATTTGAAAGTGATTGTATAGACTTTGCATGTGACTGTACATTTAAGCAGTCTGAAAAAGAGGCTAACTAGTTAGGTGAAGCCTTAGGTGGGAAATTCTATTTCCAGTTTATCATTACTATTTGTTAAGAGCATTTCTGATTTTGGATAGTCATAGGGGAAAACACATACACACAAAACCTCGAAGCCATAGTTCTCAAGCAAACTTGAGGAAGGGTGGGAGCAGCCGGTCTCTCATTATACAGCTATTTCCCAACAGACTCTTCAGGCATACAGAGGGTCTCACTGAATTTGAATGCACTGTGTACTATGTTTCTTTCTTACTAAATCATTTTGCCTACTCTATAGTCTCTGGTAGCAGTCTGCTGTTTAAAACACTACTCCAAATAGTTGAATTAAGAAGTACCCCTCTTCCCGGGGCGCCTGGGTGGCTCAGCC
>NC_138372.1:76082501-76098862 GCF_054177405.1 Leptonychotes weddellii | reverse complement strand
GTTAAGCGTCTGCCTTCGGCTCAGGTCATGATCCCAGGGTCCTGGGATCGAGCCCCGCATCGGGCTCCCTGCTCAGCGGGCAGCCTGCTTCTCCCTCTCCCTCTGCCTGTCTCTCTGCCTACTTGCTCTCTCTCTCTGTCAGATAAATAAATAAAATCTTTAAAAAAAAAAAAAAAAGAAGTACCCCTCTTGACTACTTTGGGATATAGAAATATGAAGTTTTCCTTCTCTGTGGGAGACTACGATATAGTATAATAATAAAGTCCCATGTATACACATATACATATAATTACACATTACACATACGTATGTATGTACATATACATATACTATGAACACTGTGCCAGGGCTTAACAGACCCTGGAAGATGAGGCATGTTCTGACTCCCCCTATCTCATCTTGTGCCCCTCTCCTCTTTACCCCTTGCCTTCCAATCTTTAGGAATTGCTTCAGAAATCGCCAATCCTCTTCCTGGCATTTCAAGGACTTTCATATATACTGTTCCATCTATTTGGAAGACTGACACCCCTGCCCCACTCTCTACCTGGCTACTTCAAACTCATTTTTGTTCAGAGCCTAGCTTAAATAGCAGTTCATTCATTCATAAATTCCCTCATTTATTTATTTATTCCTCAAGCAATAGATGTTTACTGAACACATGCTAAGTGCAGGCACTGTGTTAAACCTAGAGTATGTGAGCATAAGAGATGAGGCCTGCACTTTCGTGGAGCTTATAATCCAGTGAGAAAGAAAAACAATGAATAATTACATACAATCACATGTAACACAATTATGACAACTGGCTTAAAGGTACACAGGAGAACTCTATGAGAGAGAAAAATTTTTTTAAAAATCTAATTTATATGAGCCTGGGGTGATTTGGGGGAGGAAGTTTAGGAAGTCTTCTGAAAAATGGCAGTTAGGTTGAGAACTGAAAGTTAAACTGGACAAATGACCGTGGGAAGAGCTCTCCAGGTACAGGAACTAGCATAAAGACCCTGACCACCTTTAAAAGACCAGTTCCACATTTTATGTTCTCAGTGAATTCTATTCTCTTTCATAACATAATTACAACAGTAATGAAATAGTTATTTGTAAAATACTTGCTTCTTCCACTAGACTGCAGCATGCCCAAGATCAGCAATAGTACCTGCCTTGTTCCCTGCTCTATCCCAAGCACTGAGCACAGTGAGGGCCCGATCCGTGGTGAGGAACAACTGTTGGCCAATCAATTGTTGGTTAACAGTGCCCATGGGCTGAGGAGGTCAGGATGGAGATGCTGCACTGTTATTTTTAATCAACATTGAAGCCCTAGTCAAATATATGCAATGTAATTAGTTCCACTTCGTCCATTAAAAAAAAAAAGAAGACTGAAGTATGCATGTTGGGGGTGAGGGTGGGCATTATTCCAAAGGAGAAAGATCAAAAGTGGAAATACTGGCTCATTCTAAATTTGCGTATCACTCCAGGTAACAAAAACCACCATTTGTGTTGTTATTTCCATATAGCACAATATTCTTCCGGCACATAGTAGGCACTCAAATATTTGTACAAAGAATGATAATGAATGAATTAATGGAAAACACTGTTAAAGTTTCCACTTCATTTATTCAGCAATACCCATTGAAATTTACTATGTACATGGAGTTTTGCTGGGTGCTTGGAATACACAGGTAGATCACAAAGAACTCATAGTACTTAAGGAAAATCAAGATTAATAAAAGCAGTGAGGTAAGTGCTAAAAAAGCTGTAACTAACCTACTTTGTGAGTTGGGAATAGAGAGAAAAGCAGAACAGCTAGCTATGTTCAGGGTGGGTAACTGACAGTCTTTTCAAGAAGTGGCAAGAGTTGCTGTGTTGCACAGGACCAGTAAGAGTTACTCAGATACACAAACAAGAGAAGGGCATCCATCTCAGCTATGTAGAATTTTAGCCGTCAGTAATAAAGACTAAATCACTTGGCTCGTCAGCCTTTCCAGCCATATGGGAATTATCTCCCCAAAATGATATGTGCTGTTGAATTTTTCAGACAAAGTTATTTCATACTGACTTAGATTAATGAATTATCTACTTTACAACTGAAGACGAGAGGCTTAACTCATTTGATACATAATTAAAGGATATGAATTGAGGATAGAAATGTATTCCTTAAAAAGAAGGTAATTTTTTGTTTTCGTTTACATCTTCAGTGAACTGTGCTTTCTTTTAGACCTGAATGGATTCAGGGAGGAGTTTTTTTCATGGAAGAACATTTCCAAGACAACAACAGTAGCTTGAAATTTACTCATGATGTTAAAATTGTGGCGAATGTGGCAGAAATGATTCAATGTGACTGAGACCTGTTTGTTGTGAATTGCTAATTAGTATAATTATTAACATTCAGAGAATTGCAAAGCAGGAAATTTTCAGCCTTGACTGCTTATCATTCACATGACAGAACTAAATTAAAATAAAATAACACAGCCACAGAATAAGTAACAAAATGTTCTATAAAATTTCGCAGGAAAAATGTATTAGAGAACTATAGAAATTATTCGGCAATGCAGATTGTCATTTTATTCCATTCCTATAAAATATTTTTTAGATATTTCAGGGATAGTGCTTTGTAAAAAGGAACATCTACAGAGGCTGTATATTCAATTCCCTCCAGATCACAGTGCAAAGAACATATCTTCAGTATATGGCCTTTCTACCAACCCCCAAATATCCTTTATTAAATATAATGTTGAATCTCCTTTATTGCTCACACAAAAGCTGAGAATTGTATTCCAAAGGACTCAATACATATTCTAAGCAGAAGAAAATTCATGGAAATACCCAGGCATGTTGGAGACTATAAAGAATTTTTACTTATACCTATTGGAAAAGAAAGAAGAAAGGGAAAAGCACAGTCATACAAAAAAAAAATCCTCACACAAGTACTTTGAAATTGCTTTCTATCTGAGATTCAATTCAAAATTACTAACTAAAATTAATACTTATTCTTAAGCTGGGAGTTGAATCAAACCCAGAACAGAAGTCTGATTTGGAGTAGTTTTAATTTAAATCAAAAAGTAAATTCAAATCAGTATTTTTTTATTTTGTTGAAATTCTTTTTTGAACTAAATCCAAGAAAAGAATTACTTAGGTTCAAAAAGCAGCAGTTAATGAGGTTCACACCATCCACATCATATCTGTGTGGCTATGAGAATAGATGCAAGATTTTTGAAAATTATAGCCCTCACAGTATAAGAGATAGTGAGACATATCAAAATGAGCTGGTATGACTCTCTAAAATGCCTTTGACCCAGCACGTACATATATAGTATGAATTTAAATATCTCAGCATTCATTTAGGGCATATTAATAAAAACACAGTTTTTGGAAATACTGACTAAAGCATCATCTTTTGTATACATAGCTTTAAAAACAGCATATGTAAGCATATTAATTATACATTTTAAAGTTAAGGCACTACTTCATTTATTTACCCGTTTATTCAACATTGACTGAGTAGCTTCTCTATGTACCAGAAATACAGAAGAATGAACTAGAGCTGATCCCTGCCTTCAAGGAGTTTTGATCTAGAAAACACTCAGCATCCATTCTTATGGTAATCAAATGATTTAATGTCCTAGTTAATATGGGTCAGACAATAATAGAGTAATATCATGAACTATCTCAATTTATTTTTTCATCCTTGGGCTTCAAACTATAGCATAAAGGGCATGGAGACTGTTCAAATGATAATTATAGTTCGAAAATAGGATTTTCACACAATCATAAAGGATCAAGAAATATCTAGGTTTGAGTAAATAAATATTATTAAATAATAGTCCCAATATAATGAAACAACCATCAGAGGAAAGTCTTTGAGGGATGCCTAAAAGAATTCAGGTACAACCCTAAACAAAGAAATAAATTTAGTTAGAATCAGAATAGAAACAATTCCCTTAGTTACATCTGCCTAATGGTATTACCATTTTTCAATTCAGAAGTGAAAGTTAAAAGCAAATCATTATTCTGAATTTATTATAAATTGTCATATAATAATATGTATAGTTCTCTGTAGTATGTCTTTATCCATTCTCAATTAAACATCTCTACTCTCTTTATATAATCCCAAATTTAAGAAACACTTCAGGTGCTCCTGCAAACAAATGCCTGGCTCCCATTTAATCAGTTTTCAAGCTTCCTGTGCCTAGCACAAGCCTTTCTTGTTACAGACTGATACTATAATGGGGGCATATTATTTCTAAATGCTTGTCTTACAACTTTGAAATTATCTAGCATCTTATCCAGTTTTGCTCATGGCTTTCCTTGAAAGACATCAGGGCACCTGGGTGGCTCAGTTGTTAAGCATCTGCGTCTGGCTCAGGTCATGATCCCAGGGTCCTCGGATCGAGCCCTGCATCGGGCTCCCTGCTCAGCGGGAAGCTGTTTCTCCCTCTCCCACCCCCCTTGCTTGTGTTCCCTCTCTTGCTGTGTCTCTCTCTGTCAAATAAATAAATAAAATCTTAAGAAAAAAAAAGAAAGACATCTTCTCTGTTCAGTAAACTGCATAACCCACCCATGCATGCACCCCAGACAAAAGAGGCAAACTGTGAACACTTCCAAGGATTGCAACAATGTTCACAGATATATATTCAGTTTTTTAATACATTCTTACTTCAATAGCATTGGTACTCAGCTTCAACCACTACTCATTTCACTGGTTTTCATATCTGTCTTTGTTGAATTTAATCTGAGTCTCTTGGTTGTCATCATGCAGAGGCTAATTTAACCTTTCCTTTATTGTGAACTCCATACAACATGGAGAGAGCTGTCATCAACTTTTACTCCTTGCACCTAAGAAATGAGATGCTGCAGGGAAAGATTGAGATATATGACGGTTGGTTCCTCCTGGATAGTATAATTAACTGAAAAAAAAAAATCATATATGCACCCTGTGGTGAATTCCTTAATATGTGATTTGGTTTCTTACTTATTCTTTTTTATTCGTGGTGTTGTAAAATGTCAATTTTCTGGGGGAAAACTATCTTTTATACTCTTCACTATTTTCCATCTTTTTTGTCTTTCTACCTACATTCTTCGTAATTTCTTAACTACTGTCCAGTTCAGTAATGCTGTATTTGGCTATACTATGCTACTGCTGAAACTATCCACTCATTTCTTCATTTTGGTTATTGTATTTTTATTTCTGGAATTTCTATTTGGTTCTTTTTCAAGTCTGATATTTTAGTCTATACAGTTTCCATTTCCTGCCAGAATTTTCTTTTTTTTTTCCCTGCCAGAATTTTCAAACATGGATTTCTTTTCATTCTTAATCTGATGATTTATCATTTCAATCTGTGTTTGATATTTTAATATGTCAAGTTTTTGCATATATGTGTGTTTTTGTGTTTTTTTGGGGTTTTTTTTTTGCCTATTGAGTCTTCTGATTTCCATACATGATATCTTATTCTTTATATGCTTACTCAAATTTGACAAGTGCTAATGCCTGTGATAGGTGCAATTCTAGCAGGAAAGACAGCAGATTTCTCGTTGGAAACAATGCAAACCAGAAGGCTGTGGATCAACATCTTCTAAGTAATGAAAGAAAAAAAGCCTGTCAAATTAGCAGAAATACCTTCCAAACATTAAAGCAAAATAAAAACACTTTCAGATACACAAAAGCCAAAATAATTAATCACCAGCAAACAAAAAACGTTAAAGAAAGTCCTGCAGGCAGAAGAAAAATTATACGATGGAAATATGAATCTATACAAAGAAATGAAGAGCAGTAGACATGGAAATAAGTGTATAAATTTTTTTATATTTTACATTTAAAAATCTCTTTGAAACATAATTGAATGTTTAAATAAAACAATCACAATAAATTGTGGGGTTTATCTGTATCTGGGGAATATCTGTAAAAGAAAAATCCATAACAAACAGAATAAAAACTGGGAGTAGAGGAATAAATTATTATAAAATCCTTATTTGGAATGTAGTTTTATATGATAATGTGTAAAGGTTGGTTATGTATTTAAAGATGTATACTATATACCTTTAAAAAAAACCTAAAAAGTATTTCTAGCAAATAAGTATAAGAGATCACAGGGAATCATAAAAACATTAAAAAAAGTACTCAATCCAAAAGAAAGCAAACAAGGAGAAAAGGAGAACAGAGGACAAATGTGACAAAGAGAAAACAATTAGTAAGATGTCAGACTTAAACCCAACCATATTTATTAAAAATATTAAATATAAATGGTCAAAACAATCCAATTAAAATAAAAAGTTGCCAGACTGGATTAAAAGGCTCAGTTTTATGCAGCCTACAAGAATCACACTTTAAGAGTAAAGAAACAGATTAAAAGTAAAATAATGGGAAAGATGTATTCTGGCAACCCTAATCCTAAGAAAGATGGAGTGAGTATATTAATATCAAAAAATAGGTTTCAAAGCAAAATATATTATTAGGGATAAAAACTAATCATTTCATAACCAAAAGGGGATCAATTCTTCAAGAGAACATAGCAATTCTAAGAGTTTATATACCTAATAACAAAGCTTCATAACACCTGAAGTAAAAACTGAGGCAACTACCCTAGGCAAAGTAGATAAATCCAGTGGAAATCAAAGATTTCAATATTTTTCTCTCAATATCTGATAGAAAAAAGGAGACCAAAAATCTGTAAGGATATACCAGATTTGAACAAGACCATCAACTGATTTGGCCTAATTGGTGTTTACAGAACACACTGCTAATAATGGCAGAATATGTATTTTTTTTTCAAAAACACATGGAGCATTTATCAATAAATCATTTGAGAGTTTAGTAGGTTGTGTGGAAAAATGACCAACAGATAAAAACATGTTTATATGCACCTAGCATACATTTTAAAAATATAATTTTTTAAAATAACATTTACAAATATATAGGAATAAGTGTAAATGAATAATAAAAATTTTATATAAGCTATTCAGAAAAAAAAATAGGAAATTTGTGAAAAATCACTACAGAATGCCTAATAAAGAGATACTAGACACATGAATATTTTAAAGTGTCAGGTTTTCTCAATATAATTTTAAATCAGTTTTATTCACAGCCCAAGTAGATATTTTTCAAGGAACTAGACAAACTGATACTAAAAGTTATACAGAAGAGAAAAGTAAAAGGATAATGAGGAGAGTCTTGATGAAGAATAGGGTGAAGACGACTTGCCTTTTCACTTACAAAAACTTCTTATACAGCCATAATAATTAAAACTGTCTAGTATTGCTAATGCAGTGGTAGAAAATTTCACTATTGCTAGAGTTTGTAGAGTCCTGAAACAGATCTGCACAATAAGCAAACTTAATATATGAGAAAGCTGGTATGGACTCATTACAGGGAAGTAAATAAGCCTGGACAATAGGATAACCATAAGAGAGGACTGAAACAGAACTGCTACAGTGCATCATACATAAAAATCAATTCACAATTAGTTAAATACTTAAATATGAAAGACAAAATTTTTAGCAAGATGCAAAAGCACCAAATGAAGACAATAAATTTACAATAAAGTAAAAAATAAATTGATTAGCAAAAGCCTTCATAAACAAAGGATGTGAAATTCTAAGTTAATGCAATCACCATAAAACAATTTAGTACTATGTCACAAAGCTCAAAATTCACATAAACTACAATCCAGAAATTCCACTGCTAGGAACTTTTGTACATGTGCACTTGGATACATGTACAAAAATGTTCATACTTGTGAAACTAGAAACAAGTTAATGTTCATCCACAGAAGGCACAGAAAAGCTGTACTATATTCCTACCGTAGAGTATCATACAATCATGAAAAATCATGAACTACAGCTACATGTAATAACATGGATAAATCAAAGAAAACATTGCCCAAATCTCCTAAGATTACATAGAGTACGATATGATTTTTCAAGCTCAAAAGAAAGCAAACTAAACAAGTACTGTTCTAGGGGCGCCTGGGTGGCTCTGTCAGTTGAGCATCAGACTCTTGATTTCAGCTCAGATCATGATCTTAGGGTCGTGAGATCTGGCCCCACTTAGGGCTCTGCGCTCAGTGGGGAGTCTGCTTGAGATTCTCTCTCCCTGCGCCCTTCCCCCTGCTCATACTCTCTCTATATAATAAATTAATTAATTTTTAAAAATGTACCATTCTAATTTTTAAGTAGTGTTCATATATTTTCATGTTAATATCTGCATCAAAACCTACATCTGTTTTTATATGCACTATTGTATATTTCAAATATTAAAAAATAAAACTTGTTAAAATCTACTGTCTTCATTTTAAAATGATACTCAACTTCAAAAGAGCTGATTAAGTTTTGCCCCAGCATCATTTTCTGCAGTCAAAATGGATCAATGTCATCTACCTTCAGTAACCCTTCCATTTTTTCTGCTCTTCACTGAACCAACCTCATCCTATTATCATTCCCCTTATAGTATCGGCCATAAAAAGTAGAAGTTGCGTTTAAGTAGGTGTTGCACATTTGGGGAGGATTACTTTCTAAATTTTTCTTGTTATTTTACTGTTAATATATCCCCAAACCAAGTGAGGTGTTTGAATAGGAGTACTCTTGCTGACTCATTTTAAGCACACAGTCAAAGCAATAATGCCTCGCAATTTATTTCCCATATGTATAACTTACTTTTATCACATTATTTAGTACAGAGCATTTATTCTATCTTTTGGGGATCAGATAGCTAATTTGTGAAAATCACCTTGAATCACATGTCTATTTCCAAAGTGACTATCAACTTTATTCAAATTAAAGTAGGTCTACCTGAACCAAACTATCTAATCAATATAGAGCAAAGAAAGCATCTGGAATTGTAGGTTCCAGTCCTAATTCTGCCACTAACAAGCAACAAATTCTTATTCAAATTAATCTCATATTCCAAATCTCAGTGTTGTCATCTGTCAATAGAAATGTAGGTATACTTCTCCCTTAGGTAAACTACCTAATTCTACTTCTAAAATAATACAAATTGTCTAATGAGTTTTTTGTAAAAATAAAAAGAAATCATCTTTACAAGATACAAAGGGATAGTGTTTGATACTTAGAAATTATTAGCAGGATTGATACTAAATATTTGGCATAGTACCTAAAGTCTCCTTCCAAATACATTCCCTGTACTGCCATGTATCCATTACTATCCCCCTCTCACAATTTTGAATTCTAAAAATCACACACACTCACACACACACACACACATTCAGTAAAATAAGAATACATGATAATGAAAAAGCTTCTTTTCTTTTTTTTTAAATTCTGATCAAAGCCAACTTTAATTTTTTATCTTCACACTTAACAGGTTATCTGATGGCCACCAGTTTCCCAATCCTAGCATTGGTTACTAGCTTACATATCTTAAGGTAAATTCTTCTCATTTACATGATGTTTAATTTCCATCAGTTTTAATATAGACCAGCGTAAATACCATTATTGAGTGCTTTGTATGAAATTCAGTATTCTACAGATCCCATGTACTCGTGGGATAGAACCAGGAGCTTCCACCTTTTATGCAAACTTCAGTGGTACTGTGTAGACCAAGGCAATTTTGCTTAGGTTAAGCAGGATTTATTTCTCTTTGTAAGAGAACCCTCTTGCAACAGGTTTAATCAGTTCTCCTAAAAATGGTGCCATTCTTTCAAACTATTCTTTCCAAAGCAGCAGTTACATAAATAGAATATTGGATTCAACCTAAAAATGTGGGCCCTAGTTAACATTATTCTGTATATGATCATGATAAAAGATTAGGATATTCTTCACATTTCCAAACAAAATCCAATTTAAAAAGCTCGTTCCTACCAAACCCCTAAAAACAGCCACTTGAGAGTAAACCAGTAGAGCATTATATTGCCCCAAGGAAGCTGTAGGTTTCATTACATGCACCAACAAATCTACATGGCTAGCTTCTGCATTCCACTTTTATACAATTTATATTACACATATTATACTAAACAGCATTTTAAACACTGACATATAAACTCCCTAATAAGATAAAGCAAAGACAAAAGCATTTATCTTATTAGAAACAAGATACACCATCACTTACAGTCTTCAAACATGATTACACTTTAGCTTTCATAATTTGACAATGCATTCATGGAACAATCTGCAGACAACTCATTTTAACCGGCAAATTAAAGAACGCTTTTAAGCAGACATGACTGTCCTAAATTATTTATTAGGTAAGAATTTTACAAACATTACTCATACCAGCAGAAATGGTGGAGTTAGAAAGTATTGTGTCTTCTCCATGCTGCATGGTGAGAACCACCAATAGTGTGGTGAATTTGTGACCCTTTCCAAGGCCACAGCTCCTAAGACGTGCAGATGTCAGCCCTCACATCTCCCTGTGCTTGTAGACTGGTTTGGTGATCCACTGGGTGTCAGGCTTTCTTCTGAAAGTTTTATGGAATGGATCAATGAGGATAACCTCAAAGGATTTGTACATGGAATCTTTGCCAACCCAGTAAGAAGTCAAGACTCTCATAGCCCCACAGTGGCGTTTAGTTTACTCCTCTGCAAACAACCAAAGGCTTTGGGCAAGCTTTAGCTGGTTAACACTCTGTTTAGTTTTATGATCTGGAGCAGAAAAAAACACGTGCTTTTCTTCCTATGGAATAGAAAGAGGGACACAGCAATTATTTTAGCAAAGCCTACCCTCTCCTGTGATGCCAGAACAACAGACCAGCAAGGCTGAATAAGAGGTGTTGGCTAATGGGCCTGAGCCTCATCCCAGTCTCTTTGAGGGAAAATGGTAAGTAGGGAAATATGATAATGCCAAGGAGGGACTGGCAGGCATGCAAAGGCCTAGGCAGGGAGAAGGAGTCAGAGTACTTATATCTGACAGTCCAAGGCCATGGCAAGACTGTGAAGAACAGCACATGCCAGCGTAAGATGATAAGGGCCAATTGAAGGAAAGTATACCGCAATCAATTATAGAAAACACCAGAGGGTGGCAGTGAGCCAGACATACCTTCCTTCAGCATGCCATGTACATATACATAGATATTGCTCTGGGGGATGAGAGGTATAAAGAATTTGATTTCACTGAGTCATCATTTCCTTAAAAAGAGTAAGTTTTAAACTAACGGAGGATGGGTTATATTTATCATTAAGACTAAGATTCCCCATATAAAGTGGAAACAGGAAGAGACTTGCTAAGTAAATTTCTACTTATCAATGGAGAATTAAAGCATTTTTAAAAGATATGTTTACAGGAATTATTATTATTATTATTATTTTTATTTTTATTTTCATTACTTTTGCCATCAGATCCCTTTTAATTCTCATGTGCCTTGAACAGTTTCAACTAAAACCTCAGCTATTTAAATCATACAGAATTTACTTCTATTCAGGGTATGGAAATCTGCAAACAATATCATTCTCACAATAACAACAATAAAACAGCCAGAAAGCTACAATATCATAACTGTTCTTGAGTCCATCAGAGAGTTGAAGTTTTATAGTGAATGCATTAACTTAGAATCCCACTGTAGGAAGTCCCATTTATCCACATTATAGGAAGCCTGAATTCCAAAGAGAGACCAGATTCTTCAAAGGCAGACAAGGCAAGAGCCTTACCCATGGCAGAGAATAGGGGGAGGCAACCACCATACACATGGATACAAATAAATCACCTAAACTTTAACAAATTATTAAAAGCCAAGTCTGGGCTAAAATCTCATTCTGGAACAGCCAGAAGCCAGAATAAAAATGCTCTCATTCTGGAGTAAATTTAAACAACAATCTTGGTCCTAAACTTCTATAATGACACAAGCCAAAGTCTTCAAATTCTAAGGCAGAATGTGAAACTTCTGCCCAAGACCAATCACAGACACAAGGTAGGGTTTGGCTACTAAGGAGTGGGTTAAGGGTCAGGAATGCTAAGAGAATGTCACTCATAGTGTCCAAATATAAAGTGCCTATCTAAGCCTGGAGAGTGGATTAGGGCACTTACTAACAAGCAACAGCAATCTACTGGTAGAGAAAAAGCAAGAGTATATGTATTTATATCCAATAAATATCTGAAAGCTGCAGGTAGAGCACGAACACTGAGAAATACCACCACCATTACAGTACTCTCTCTATGGGTACAAGGCGGGAAGTAGCAGCCTGCTGCTAAACAATTTGGAGACTGTGGTCAACTGAATGTAATGATAGCACAAGCAACTCAATCCCAGTCCAACTCCTGACTATAATGACTCAACCCTTCCACCCCCCAAGCTAAAGTCCTGACAAAAAAGGTATACCTATTGCTATGGCCTAGGATAAATACTATTTCCCTCTGCATCTTCTGTTATACACATGATGTCTGGAATGCAATAATATTTGTGAGGCACAGAAAAGCAAAATCATTGTCAAGAGATAAAGCAATCAAGAGAACCAGACTCAGATGTCAAAACTGTGAAACAGAGACTTTAAAATAACAATGATTATAAACTGAAGGATATAATGAGAAGGACACCACAAGGGACTAATGGAAGAATTCCAGCATAGAAATGGAAAATATGTGAAAAATCAAATGAAAATGCTATAAATAAAGAATATAATATCAGAGATGAAGTATTCCTTGGATGGGCTCATCAGCAGATGTGACAAAAATGAGGAATGAATCTGTAAACTTAAAGAAAGGTCAATAAAAATTATCAAAATGTAAGGATAGGAATGTGGAGAGAGAGAGAAAGATGCAGAGAATTAGGAGAGGGAAGAGAATGAGAACATATATATAATAGCATCAACAATATTAAATACCTAGGGACTTAATGAGATAATCTAAAGATAAATCTAAGGATAAATCTGATAAATGAGATGTAAGTTATGTATACTGAAAACTACAAAATATTGATGAAGAAAATCAAAGACCTAAATAAATGGAGAGATACACCATTTTCTTGACCAGAAAACTCAGAGAGAAAAGTAAAAAAAAAAAAAAAGGCTGGGTATAGGTGAGGCGTAGAATTCAAGAACTGTGGGGAAATACTCAATATTCTAACATAAGTGAAATTGGAGTCCTAGAGGAAAAGAGATATGGCTACATATTTCTCCAAAATGTTTACAGGCATCAACCCATGGTTGCAAGATCCCAGAAAAACACAAGGAGGATCTGTATCTCTACTATGCAAGTTAGAGGTAACTGGAGTGACATCTTTAAAGTACTGAAAGAAAAAAAAGTCAACTCATAATTCTGCATCCAGGAAAATTATTTTACAAAAATTAAAGCAAAATGGACACTTTTTCCCAGTCAAATAAAACTGGAGAGAATTCATTTCCAGCATAACTGCACTGCAAGAAATGTTAAAGGAAAGTCTCTAGGCAGAGTAAGTATTATACCACATTGGAAATGGATCTACACAAAGAAATGAAGATGCCTGTAATTATATGACTAAAGATAAATGTAAAAGATATTTTTTTTATTTTTAATCACTGTAAAAGATATTTGACTGTTTAAAGCAAAAACTGTAACAATGTATTAAAGGGTTTAAACCACACATAATATTAACATATGTGATGACAATATTACAAAGGATGGGAAAAACACTGGAAGTACACTGTGCTATTTATGAAATAATGTATTATTACTTGAAAGCAATCTCTGCTGAGATAAAAATGTATAAGTCCTTGGGACAACATTAAAAAAGAAAAAAACAGTATAACTTATTAGCTATTAGTAGTGAGAAATGAAATTTTTTTAAAAGATTTTCAATTTAAAAGAAGATGGGAAACATAGAAACAACTAACAAGACAGTAAGTTTATTCAATGGTATAAATAATTAGGCAAAATGTAAATTGATTAGACAATCAATTGTTGAAGTAACTAAAAGGCAGAGATTTTTAAAATTAGGTAGTAAAGAAAAACCTAACTAGATGTTGTGCTTAAGAACTCACTTTAAGTATAAAGGCAAAGATAAATTAAAAGTAAAAGGATTAAAAAATACTGCAAACACTCATTTAAAAAAAAGCGAGGCTGGTTATATTAACATCAGACAAAATAAACTTCAGAACAGATTCTGAATTACTAAAGAGGGACATTGCGTAATGATAAATGGGTAAATTCATAAAGAAGACAGACCATTCCTAAACATCACTAGATAAAAGTCAATATAAGAGAAAGAAAAAACATATATAATGTATATTATTATAATATTTATATAGCTTATGCTATGTAATAAATATGTTATATATATTTATAATGTACTACATAAAATAATATTTTATGTACAATGTTTGTATATGGTATAAATTAATACCATAAACATAGCATCAAAAATATTAAATAGCTGGGTACTTAATGGGATAGTCTGAGGATAAATCTGACAGAAGAGGTATAAGATTTATATACTAAAAACTACAAAATATTGATTAGAGAAATCAAAGCCCTAAATAAATGGAGAGGTATACCACACTCATGGATCTGAAAACTCGGTATTCTTAAGAATTCATTTTCCCATGATTTTGTCTGTAGATTCAGTGCAATTCCAAAGTCCCAAACAAGCTTTCTTGGGGGGTGGGAAGGGTAGAAATCAATAAGCTGATTCTAAAACAGATGGAAAAATGAAAGACCTAGAATAAGAGAAGCAATCTACAAAAGAAAAAAAAGATGAATTTCTATTTTTCTGGATTTCTAGATTTACTATAAAACTGTAAAGTATTGATATACAGAACAATAGAACAGAATGGAGTACAGAAATAAACCCATGCATATATGTCACTGATTTCTGAACAAACTTGCCAAGGTAATTCAAAGGATAAAGAACAGTCTTTTCAAAGATGGTGCTGAAACACCTGGACATACATTTAAAAAATAAAAGAACCTAGATCTTCATAGGTTCTTTTAAGTTAAGTTTTACATAAATATTATAAATTTACAAATTAACTTAAAATGGATCATAGACCTTGATATAAAACCCAAAACTTTTCAAAGGAGACACAGGAGAAAATCTCTAATCCAAGTATCTTTGATTACACAAAGATATTTTAGGTAAGATAGAAAAATCACAATCCATAAAAATTTGATAAATTGGACATCTTTAAAATTAAAATTTCTGCCCTTCAAAAGACACTATTAAGAAAACAAAAAGAGAAATCACAGACTGACAGAAAATATTTGCAAAACACATATTTAAAGAGATCTCATATCCACAATACATGAAGGACCAAATAATAAGAAAACAACCCTATTTAAAAAAATTGGTGAAAATTTGGACAGTTAATTAAAGAGATTCTGATAGTATATGACAACATGAAAGATGCTCAACATCATTAGTCACATGGAAATGCAAATAAATCCACAGTGATCAGAACATATTTATTAACTAAAATAAAAAGTTAATAACCTCAAGTACTGCCATGGATGCAGAACTGGAACTCTCATACATTGCTCATGGGAATGAAAATTAATATAGCCATTTTGGAAAACAGTTTGGTGGTTTCTTATAAATTTAAACATACACTGACCAAATGACTCAGTAATTCTACTGCTAAATATTTATCCAAAAGAAAAAACAACTTACAAACATACAAAACCCTGTATGGACATGTTTATAGAAGCATAAAGTCATAAACTCTACATAGCAGAATCAGAAATAAACCCAACTTACTGTTAACACTTAATCAATGCCTTGTAAGTTCTATTTTTCTAGCTCAAAATAAAAATACTAGGAATACTGAGTCTGAGGTTATCTCTTATGGAAAAAGACTGATTCTCCGATACAACAACTGCATCAGTTTTTGTAAGTTTTTCCATAAAACTTTTAGTTGGATGAAAAGTCTTTCATAATTCATATATACTACACCTACTGCAATCCATTAATAAATAAAAATCTTAAAGAACTTTCTATTTTTAAGAAGCCATAGATGGCATCAGCATTAGGAACAGGCTGATCAAGAAAGAAACTGGGCCAAGAAAGGAAACGAAAATCTAATTTAAATTATTAGAAAGTAAGTAGAAGATACTCATAAATGATAAAAAAAGGAACACTTCTTTTTTTTTTTTAAAGATTTATTTATTTTTATTTATTTGACAGAGAGAGACAGTGAGAGAGGGAACACAAGCAGGCAGAGTGGGAGAGGGAGAAGCAGGCTTCCCACTGAGCAGGGAGCCCGATGTGGGCCTCGATCCCAGGACCCTGGGATATGACCTGAGCCGAAGGCAGACGCTTAACGACTGAGCCATCCAGGTGCCCAAAAAAAAGAACACTTCTTAAAAGTGATCTGTACCTCTGAGACAAATAATGCAAGATATGTTAAGAAAAAAAAAGAAGAAGAAGAAGGTAGCGGGAGGGGAGGAATGAAGCGGGGGAAATCGGAGGGGTGGACGAACCATGAGAGAAGATGGACTCTGAAAAGCAAACTGAGGG
>NC_138372.1:76040041-76082001 GCF_054177405.1 Leptonychotes weddellii | reverse complement strand
TCCTCAGCTGTTACCCCCTCCCTATTCTTACCTCTACAATGTCTTTATTTTCACATGAAATTGTTCGTTGTGATATTTGGCCTGAGGAAGTCAAGTGTCTGTGTTAGATGTCTCTACTCCTTCAAGGTTTCTCCTATCCATAATAGATGTAGTTAACACTGAAACACAATAGCCTTTCTAAAATGGATCATTTTCCTTTCCTACTGCATTGCTACTTTCCGGAAGCCTACTCTGGGGAAAAAAAAATTTATTAAATGTGGTGGGAGCTTCAAACATCATGAAATGCAACTAACAAAATTAATTCCAATTGTCCTACATAAAAGTATCATCAAATGGATTGAATATTGGATGAAAGTCTGTGAGTAGAAAAATGATAAATAATTCTGTTTTCAGCTCAGGTTTGGTGTTTCATAGGCTGCCAAAAGTTCTTTTTTCAGCTTGGTTTTATTTAACAACTTTATTAATGATTTGAAAAGAGGATTAAACAAGTTCCTAATGAAACTCATTGATGAAGCTGACTGGGAAGTGTTACAAATGCAACTGATGACAAATAAATTACCTAATGAAATGCAGTGGGTAGTGAACTATTGACAAAAGCACCCCAACTGATACTCCATTTGGTGAAAATTACTGTTTAGTACTAAGGATGCGTAATTCAAAACAAGAGTGCCCAATGCAGACATAAGGAAAATAGTTTTTGGTCTTTGCAATATTAAACTCTGCAATACACTTACAAAGGAACAGTGGGTTCTATTCTCTTTGATTGAAGCTCTATTATCTGACATGGACAAAATTATTTTTAACCATGGCACACTATCATCTTAGGTATACCTGACTGATCAATAAGTAGTAAATTAAAATAAATTTGACTTCATTTTACCAAATTGATCTTTTTATGTCTGGTGTAATTCTTTTGACATAATGTCTTCAAGGTTCATCCATGCTGTAGCATGTCAGAATTTCCTTCCTTTTTTAAGGCTGAATAATATTCCATTGTACATACATGCCATATTTGTTTATCCCTTCATCCATTGATGTATGCTTTGTTTCCATCTTTTGGCTTTTGTGAATAATTCTGCTATGAACATTTGTTTGAATCCCTGCTTTCACTTTTTTGGGGTGTACACGCAATAGTGGAATTGCTGAAGCATACGTGTTTTGCTTTGGTTTTTGAGATATAAGTGACATAACATTATATTACTTCAGCTGTACAACATATCAATTTGATATTTGTTTTGTGAAATGATAACCACGATAAGTCTAGTTACCATCCATCACCATACATAGTTACAGAATTTTTTTTTCTTGTGATGAGAACTTTTCAGATTTACTCTTAGCAACTTCCAAATATGCAATACAGTATGTTAACTATAGTGGCCATGCTGAACACTACCTCCCCATAACTTATTTATAACAGGAAGTTTGTACTTTCTGACTTCTGTTACCCATTTCACTGACCCCTAACTCCCACCTCTGGCAACCACCAATAGTACTCTGAACCTATGAGCTTGTTGTTGTTGTTGTTGTTGTTCTGTTTTGTTTTTAAGATTTCACATTTAACAGATTATACAGTATTCATCTTTGTCAGATATATTTCACTTAACATAATACCAAAAACACCCATCCATGTTGTTTGTTGCAAATGATAATATTTCATTTTTAATAGCTGAATAATAATATTCTGTTATAAATATATATATGTAATACCACAAGAAATGAGTTCTCTAAATTCTTTAGAAAGGAACACAGCCCTATCTGCATGTTGATTTTAGCCCAGTAAGACACATTTCAGACTTCTAGCCTCTAGAACTGTAAGATAATATATTGCTATTATCTGAAGCCACTACTTCTGTGGTAATTTCTTACAGAAACAATAGTAAACTAATTTATGTAAGTTTATAGTTTTTCTCAAATTTAGAAAACTTGGGGATATTACTTTTTCACACATTTTTTCTCTCCCACTCTTACCTCTCCTCTTGGGACTCTAGATGTGTCAGAACACTTGATATTATTCTAGGGGTCACTGATGCTATATTCATCTCTTTATTCATTCTTTATTCTCCCTGTACTATTTCTTAGTTTCTATTAGTATGCCTTCATGTTTGCTGACCTTTTCTTCTTCTAATACATTTTGATTTTATCCAGTGTATTTTTATTTTAGATGCTTAATTTGAGTCTTTTTTAAATCTTCTAATTCTGATGACACCATGCTTATATTTTCTTCCACCTCCTGAACAATGAATAATATTTATATTATCTATTAATTTCCTCTTCTAGTAGTTACATTGTCTCTTCAATCTCTAAATCTGTTCTTATTGGTTGTTTCTTTTGATTATGGGTCTTATTTTCTGGCTTCTTTCCATTCCTGGTCATTTTTTTTATCAGGTCATAAATATTGTGAACTTTACCTTTTCAGTCTCTAGATTTTGTTGTATTTCTTTAAATGATATCATATTTCTTCCTGGTACCCAGTTAGTTATTTAGAGTCAGTTGATTATTTCAAGATCTGAGAAACTAGTTATTTAGGATTACTTTAGCCCCATTATTAAGGCAATATCCTTCAATATTTAACCAAATCTCTATGTAGTTACGTTTATGACGTTTTCCACTTTGGTCAGTGGAAACACAAAGCATTCTCAATCTAAAATGAGCTCAAGAAATTATTCTCCCTCTTCCTCTGACAGATTTTCCCTAGCCTCAGATAGTTTTCTCTCACACAGGTGACAATCAGTACTTAGGCAAAGACTTGAGAGAACCCACATGCAACTCTCTTGATATCACAATCTTCGCAGATATCCACTCACTACACTCAGTCTCATAAATTTTAGTTACTTTGACCTCCCTAATTCAATTTATGCCATCTCAATTCACTGACAACTTTGAACTCCCTCTCTTTGCATGGCAACTTGGAACCTGCTTATAAGAAGTAATCTGTTTCTTGTACAAGGATCAGTTTATATGTTTACTTTCTCTCAAGTATCATGGTCTGACATTATTTTCCAATACCTGCAAACTCTTGTTTTATTGATTTTTCTAGTTCCTAGTTATTTAAGGTGAGAAAACAAATTCTGGCCTTTTGACCAGAAGCGGATGTCTGTCCACTTTATTTAATATTTTATATTTATTGTTATAAAATTGTTTATAATGCCCTGTAATCTTTTCAGTGTCTGTGTGCTATGTAATGTGCCTTTGTCATTCATGATTTTAACTTTTGTTCCCTCCTTCATTTTTTTCTTCATTAATCTTGGAGGGATTTATTAATTTAGGTTAACTATTAAAAAAAAAACTAACTTTTGAGTTTACTGACACTCTACTATAAATTTGCTTCTATTTTTGTAATCTCTGTTCTTCTGTTTTTTCTTTAAATTCTTTATGTTAAATTTGCTGTTCTATTGCCAACCTCTTGAACTTCATGCTCATATCATATTTTACTCTTTCTTCTTTTCTATCTTATAAATTTAAGGCTGTACATATTTATTTAACCATGATTTCAGGTGGATTCCCTAAAATTTTATATTTAGCATATTCATTATCATTCAGTTCAAGCTATTTTTATTTTTTCATTTTCTTAATCTCTTGAAGGGGATTTTTCTAATAATTTCCTATTATTTATTTCTAGCTTAATTTCATTATACTAATATTATATACTCTGTATATGATTTCAATTTTTGAAACTACAATTATGGCCCAGTTATGTTGTTAGGTTTTGTAAATGTTCTATGTATACTTAAAGATTATATTTTGCAGCTTTTGAGTCCAATTATATACATACATATAATTTATATAAAATTTAAACATATTTAAAACTTATTTTATTTTTTTACTTATGTTATTTTTTGATGATATATATAGAAATTGTCCATTTTTAATCATGTTATTGAAATCATATTCTACATACCACTAAAAAAAATTCTAAAATCAACAATTGATTTTTTGTCTACCTTTTCTGTTAATTACTGAAAGTGGTATAAAATTTTTCACTATGACTGTGGACTAATCTATTTTCTTTATAATTATTTTATTTTAATTCTTCCTTGAAATATTTTGAGGCAATATAATTATGTGATATATATTCAGAATTACTCTAATTCTCTGCAGTTGAAATTCTCTGCACTTTTAAATATCCACCCTTATAGCTGTTCTCAATATGAAGGTCGATCCAAATCACATATGCTGTCATTACATGTACAGAACCACTGAATTGTTAATGGATGTCCATAGATCAAAAGATACTTGAGGAAAGCTTCTTGCATGAGATTTAGAGGTAAAAATAGCCAAAAGTGAAGAAGGGGACACAAGAAAACAGAGAGTTCTTTAATTAAATCTTTATAATCCATTTTCTCTGTGATATAAAGAGATGAGATATTGTGTCCAAATAAAATAGCAAAATACATAAATCAAAGAAAATAGGAGGAAAAAAAAGATCCTTGAAATCAAGAACATGGTAATCAAATTAATACAAAGGATGGAATTGGAAAAAAAATCAGAACTCTCACAGAAAGAACAAAAAATAAAAAATATAGGAGTGGTTCAAGATGGCAGCATTAAGATGTTCTTGAGCCCCTCTCCTCCCATGGACACACCAACTCTCCATCTACAAACAGATCAATTTCCCCTGAAAAAGACCTAGAAACTAGCTGAAGAGTTCCTCCACAAAAATAAAAGGACCACATCCCAATACATAGGAGAGGCTAAAAGGGTCTTGTCAAAACAAAACAAAACAAAACAAAAACAAAAAACACACACTCCCAGCATGAGAGGAATTGAGAGGAATCTCACAAATACAGTTTTTCCCTGAGAGATGAAGGGTTCCTACACCCACATCAGGCACCCCAACCCTTGGGCCCTACACTGAAGAGACGAGCCTCCAAAATGTCTGGCTCTGAAAATCAGCAGAGCTTACATCCAGGAGATCCAAAAGACTGTAAGGAATGAAAAGTCTGCTCTTAGAGGTCTCAAGTGCAATTTCATTCACCCCAGGTCACAGCACAAAAGAAGCAATATGAAAAGCCCTTGACCATATGTGAAGGAGATTCATTAGCTAATATTTCATCATCTGCCAGAGATGCAGGTGTATATTAGGACTTCTTCTAGGGAGGGAGATGCTGGCAGGCACCATTCTGCATTCCTTCTACCTTGCTAGCACTGGCAGGCTTGCCCTGCCCACTCATTCTTCCTCAACTTGTACCAACCCTGCACTCTCCATGGTCCTACTTAAGCCCTGAGGCTTGTCCTGTCCCTGTATGCCCATGCTGAACCCAGCAGGCCTACCCTGACCCTAAGCTCCTATGTGGCCCTGTTGCAGCCAGCAGGCTTGCCCCAACTCTAGGCTCTCCAAAAGCACTGCTGAAGCCAGCAGGTGCACATAGTAGGAGAAGCCATTGGAATGCCAGGCTCAGGTGTCCAGGAAGGCTTGAAACAATTGGAAATATAGTTATTGGAAGGCTACCAACCCCACGGCACAGCACAGACAGAAGACAAAACAAACTCCCAGTCTTCCTGTGAAGAGTCTATTTACTCAAACTGGAGCTTTCACCTGAGAGGCACACTTCAGGATTACTAGAGGCTATGGAAGAGAACTCAGAGAATGTAGACCAGGAAACATCAGCTTTGTGCTCTCCCTTGGCCTCAATACAGATTGCCTGTTCCTTCCCTGAAAGAAGCTTATACACTCATCTGGAAGTCCAATTTTTGCAACCGTTGCAAGGGGACACCTCCAAATCACCAGGTCTGGAGCCCAGCAGACTCCAGTACTGGAGTTCCACAGGACTGTATGCATTTGCATCCTTTGAAAGCTGCTGCCTGATGGTTTATCTTCAAATCAGCCTGAAACTATATGCTGACGAAGATCCCTCCCTTTCAAACACTGACAGAGCTTGGCACCAACTCAACAACTGGAACCTATCAAGAATAAACCAGACTGCTTAGACAATGACAACAGTTTAAGAGATAACCAAAAACTAGGGCAAGGATGAATAGTAAGGTTCATTGCCTGCACAAGGTCACTCCTTCAAAGTTGGGAGAGGTGGCTGGTTCACACTTAGAAACAGGCTGAGAGAAAAGCAAAATAAGGAAACAGAGGAATAGGTTCCAGGTGAAAGAACAAGATAAAACCCCAGAGGAAAAAAACAGCATCAACAACAAAAAAAACAACCAAATAAAAATGAACAAACAACCAAAAAAAAAAAAATCTTAATAAATGAAGGTAAGTAATTTACCTGTTAGAGAGTTAAAAATAATGGTCATACAGATGCTCATTAAACTCGGGAGAAGAATGGATGAACAAGTAAGAAATTCAATAAAAATACATAAAATTTAAGAGCACCAAACAAAAGCCACAGAAATGAAGAATACCATAACTGAACTGAAAAATAACTAGAGTAGTTCAAACCCACACTAGATGAAGTAGAAGAATAGATCAGCAGTCAAGAAGAAAGGGCAGTAGAACTCAGACAAGGAAAACAAAAACAAAAACAAAAACAAAATTTTTTTAAAGTGAAGAAAGCTTAAAGGGACGAATTGGCCAACATGAAGTAAAATAACATTTACAATATAGAGGTCCCAGAAGGAAAATAAAGAGGCAAAAAAAATCGATTTGAAGAATTAATAGCTGAAAACCTCCCTAACCTGGGGACAAAAACAGACATCCAGGTCCAGAAAGCCCAGAGAGTTCTAAACAAGTTGAGCCCAAAGAGAACCACACCAAGACACATCATAATTAAAATGTCAAAAGTTAAAGAATCTTAAAAGCAAGAGAAAAACAACTTGTTATATACAAAGTAATCTCCATAATACTACAAGCTGATTTTTCAGCAGAAACTTTGCAGGACAGAAGAGAGTGGTGTGACATACTCAATGTGCTAAAAGGAAAGAAAAATCCAACCAAGAATACTCTACTTGACAAAACTATCATTCAGAATTGAAGGAGAAATAAAGAGTTCCCCCAAAAGCAAAAGCTAAGGGAGTTCATCACCACTAACCCAGCCTTACAAGAAATATTAAAGGGATTTCAAGCTGAAAAGAAAACACACTAGTAACAAGGAAACATGAAATTCAAAATGTCACTGGAAAAGGTAAATATATAGTAAAGGTAGTGGGTTAGCCACTTATAAAGCTACTATGAAAGTGGAAAGTAAAATTAACTATAACTACAATAATTAGTTAAAAGATAATTATACAAAATTTAAAAATGTAAAAAAATGAAAAAAATGTAAAAAAAAGTCAGGGGGAATGTGAACATGTAGTTTTTAGAATCTGTTCAAATTTAAATTACTATTAACCTAAAATAGACTACTATACATATAAGCTGATATATGTAAGCCTCATGACAGCTTCAAAGCAAAACCCTATAGAAAATACACAAAAGATAATGAGAAAGGAATTTAAACATGACATTAAATAAAGTCATCAAACCACAACAGAAGATATCAAGGAAAGAAGAAAGTAGAGGAACTACAAAAACCAGAAAACAATTAACAAAACGGAAGTAAGTACATACTTATCAATAATTACTTTAAATTCAAATGGACTAAATTCCTCAATCAAAAGATATAGAGTGGCTCAAGTGATTAAAAAAAAAAAAGACCCATCTATATGTTGATTACAAAAGACTCACCTCAGATCTGAGGACACACAAAGACTGATAGTGAAAAGACGGGAAAAAAAAAAAAATCCAAGCAAATGGAAAGGAAAAGAAAGCTGGTGTAGCCATACTTAGACAAAAGAGATTTAAGACAAAGACTCTAATAAAATACAAAGAAGAGCCATAATGATAAAGGGGTCAATTCAAGAAAAGGAAATAACATTTGTAAATACTTCTGCACCTAACATAGGAGCACCTAACTATAAAGTAAATATTCACAGACCTAAAGAGAGAAATCAACACCAATGCAATAATAATAGAGACCTAAATACCCCACTTACACCAATGGATCACCATCAAGGCAGAAATTGATAAGGAAACATAAGCCTTAAATGACACCTTAAACCAGATGGACATACTAGGTACAAAACATTGGATTCAAAAGCAATAGAATATACATTCTTCTCGATTCCACATAGAACATTCTCCAAGATAGACACATGTTAGGCCACATACAAGTCTCAATAAATTTAAGGAGACTGTAATTATGCCAAGGATATTTTCTGAACATAATGATGTATAAGTCAATAATAAAAAAACTGGGGAAAAAAAACAAATATGTGGAGATTAAACAGCATGTTACTGAAAAAAACAAATGTCTCAACTGAAAAATCAAAGAGAAAATCAAAAAATACTTTGAGACAGAAGAAATGGATGGGGAGCCTGGGCGTCTCAGTCATTAAGTGTCTGCCTTCGGCTCAGGTCATGATCCTGAGGTCCTGGATCAAGCCCCACATTGGGCTCCCTGTTCACCAGGGAGCCTGTTTCTCCCTCTGCTTGCTGCTCCCCCTGCTTGTGCTCAGTCTCTCTCTCTCTCACTGTCAAATAAATAATAAAAATCTTAACAAAAAAAGAAATGGAATATCATATCATATCTGTGGGAAAAAGCAAAAGCAGTTCTAAGAGTGGAGTTCATAGAGATACATGCCTACTACAAGGAACAAGAAAAATCTCAAATAAACAAACTAACTTTAAACCTAAAGGAGCTAAAAACAGAACAAATGAAACCCAAAGTTAGTAGAAAGCAGAAAATAATAAAGATCAGAGGAGAAATAAATGAAAGAGACAAAAAATTTAAAAAATAAAAAAGATCAATGAAACTAAGAGCTGGTCCTTTAAAAAGATCAACAAAATTGACAAACTCTAGCTAGACTCAAATTAAGAGAGAGAGAAAGAATTCAAATAAATAAAATTGGAAATAAAACAGAAGTTATAACTGATACCAAAGAAATACAACAAATCATAAGGGACTACTGTGAAGAAATAAACACCAACAACTTGACAACCTAAAAGAAATGGATAAAATTCTAGAAACAATCTCCTAATAAAATCAATAAGAAAAAGAGAATCTGAACAGACCAGTCTTACTCTTACCAGTAAGGAGATTAAGTGGGCAATCAAAAACCTCTCAATGGGGGCACCTGGGTGGCTCAGTCGGTGAAGTGACTGACTCTTGATTTTGGTTCAAGTCATGATCTCAGGGTCATGAGATCGAGCCCCACATCCAGGTCTGTACTCAGTGGGGAGTCTACTTGAGATTCTCTTTCTCCCTCTCCCTCTGCCCCTCCCCCCATATCATGCACCCACATGCTCTTTCTCTCTCACTCTCTAAAATAAATTTTTAAAAATCTTAAAAAAAAAAAAAAGTTCCCAACAAACAAAAGTCAGATGGCATCATGGGTGAATTCTACCAAACATTCAAAGAAGATTTAATACCTATCTTTCTAAAACTCTTCCAAAAAATTAAAGAGAAGGAAAATCTTGCAATCTCATTTGACAAGGACAGCATTACCCTGATACCAAAACTAAACACACATACACACACACACACACACACACACTACAGACCAATACTCTAGTGAACATTGGTGCAAAACTTCTATACAAAATATTAGCAAACCGAATTTAACAATGCATTAAAAAGATCATACAATATGATCAAGTGGAATTTAGTCCATGGATACAAGGATGGTTCAACATCTGCAAATCACTCAATGTCACATACCACATTTACACAATGAAAAATGAAAACCATAGAGTGATCTCAATAGATTGTAGAAAAAGTATCTGACAAATTTAGCATCTATTTATGATGAAAATTTCAGCAAAGTGGGAATGGAAGGAAAGTATCTTAACATAATAAAAGCCAAATATGACAAACCCAGGGTGAATATTATACTCAATGGTGAAAACCTGAAAGCTCTTCCTTTGTAAGATCAGGAAAAAGGAAAATGATATCTATTCTTGCTACTTGTACTCAACACAGTATTGAGAGTCCTAGCCATAGCAATAAGGCAAGAAAAAGAAATAAAAGCCATCCAAACTGAAAAAGAAGTAAAATGGTTAACTATCAGAAAGAGGAATTAAATTTTTTCAAAGATTTATTTGACAGAGAAAGAGAGAGCATGAGCACAAGCAGGGGGAGTGGGAGAGGGTGAAGCAAGATCCCCGTTAAGCAGGGAGCCTGATGTGGGGCTCGATTCCAGGACCCTGGGATCAAGACCTGAGCCAAAGGCAGATGCTTAACTGGCTGAACCACCCAGGTGCCCCTGAAAAGAAGAATTTAAAAAATAGTCCCATTTACAATTTCATCAAAAAAAAAAAAAACTTGTAATAAATTTAATCAAGAAGGTAAAAGACCTATATACCAAAAAGTATAAGACACTGATTAAAGAAATTGAAGAAGACATAAACAAATGGGAACACATTACATGCCCATGGACTCTAAGAATTAATATCATTAAATGTCTACAATACCTAAAGCAATCTACAGATTTAATGCAATCCCTATTAAAATTCCAATGGCATTTTTCACAGAACTAGAACAAATAATTCTAAAATTTATATGAAACCACGTAAGACCCCAAATAGCCAAAGCTATCTTGAAAAAGAAAAACAAATTTGAAGGTATGACTTCCTGATTTTATACTACAATCAAAACAGTATGGTTTGGAATAAAAACAAACACATAGATCAATGGAACAAAATAGTGGGCCTAGAAATAAGCACATACATAAATCAATTAATTTATAATAAAAGAGCCAAGAATATTCACTGGGGAAAGGACAGTTTCTTCAATAAATGGTGTTGGGAAAACTGTACTACTACATGCAAAACAATGAAACTTGACCACTAATTTACACCCTATGCAAAGATGAACTCAAAATGGATTAACAACTTGAATATAAGACCTAAAACCAAAAAAACTCCAAGAAAGAAAATATAGGCTATAAATTCCTTGACATCAGTCTTAGGATTGAATTTTTGGATTTGATTTAAAAAAAAAAAAAAAAAGCTTCTGCACAGCAAAGGAAACCATTAACAAAATGGAAAGATAACCTACCAAATGGGAGAAAATATCTACCAATCATATAAAAAACAAGGGACTAACATCCAAAATATATAAAGATTTCAAACAAGTCAATAGCAAAACTAACAAACAAAAACAAAACAAAACAAAAAAACCCAAGCAATCTGATTAAAAAATGAGCTGAGGATCTAAATAAATATTTTGCAAAGCAGAGATACAGATAGCCAAATGGCACATGAAAAGATGTTGAACATCACTAATTACCAGGGAAATGTAAATCAAAACCACAGAGAGATATCACCTACCCCTGTCAGGATGGCTATTATCAAAAAGTCAAGAAATAACAACTGTTGGCAAAGATATGGAGAAAGGGGAATCCTCATTTTCTGTTGGAAACTAAACCGGCCCAGTCACTATGGAAAACAGTATGGATTTCCTCAAAATATTAAAAAATATAATTACCATATGATCCAGCAATCCCACTATTGTACATCCAAAAAAAAAAAAAGAGAGAAGAAAACACTAATTTGAAAAGATGTATGCGGTGGAGAGGAGCAAGATGGCAGAGGAGTAGGAGACCTAAATTTCTTCTGGTCCCAGGAATTCACCTAGAGAGTTATCAAACCATTCAGAACACCTACAAACTCAACAGGAAATTGAGGAAAAGAATAGCAGCAGCTCTCTGAACATAAAAGCGACCACTTTCTGGAAGGTAGGACATGTGGAGAAATGAATCCAAGGCGATATACGGGAAGATAGATGGGGGGGGAGGGAGCCTCCGTCAGCCAGCTACCGGCAAGTGATGGAGCAGCTGAGCACAGAATCAGAAATATTAGAAGTCTGCTCCACTGAGGAACATCGCTCCAGTGGCTGGGGGGGTGGAGGGGTGGGGGGTGGATCCCTCGCTGGAACAGTGTGGTCTCAGGATTGTCAGGGTCACAGAAAGACCTGGGGTGCCTGAGTGTGACAAGAGTTCCCAGGTATCAGACTGGGGAAGCTGGACTGCAAAGACAAGCTAAGGAGTGGGCTCTCAGCTCAGGGTTGCCATAAACCGTGATCTGCGGCACAGTCGGGCCACTGTTCTTCCAGCAGGGACCCAAGAAGTGGCAGATCTGGGGAGACTCCCCTTCCTCCCCCAGGAGGAGCCGCTCGGGAGCCTTCCACAGGAATCTGCAGGGTTTGGAGATACCAAACGGGGTCGTGTACCAGAGATAGAACCATTTGGTCACAGGCCAGGTGAACACAGAGTGCGGCCAGAGACTAGGGAGACAGGAGTGTTTGACTACTTTTCTCTGGGGACTCACTGAGGAGTGGGGCCTCAAGCTCTCGGCTCCTCTGGGACCAGAGTTGGGAGGCCGCCATTTTTATTCTCGTCCACCAAAGCTGTACGGAAAGCTTGCAGGGAACAAAAGCCACAGAGAGCAAACCCAAGCAGATTATTTAGCCCAGCCCCTGGCACTAAAGGCAGGACAATTCCACCTCAGGCAAAGACATTTGAGAATCACTGCAACAGGCCCCTCCCCTAGAAGATCAGCAAGAACAGCCAGCCAAGACCAAGTTTACCGATCAATGAGAGCAGCAAAACTCCAGCGCTAGGGGAATACAGCACACCGAATTCATGGCTTTTTTCCCATGATGCTTTAGTCTTTCAAAGCTAATATTTTTAATTTTATTTTTTTATTTTTCTATTTTTTTAGTTGAATTTTTCTTCTTTCATTTTTCAACCAACATCTTATCATTTCCATTTTTAAAATCTTTTTTAATTTTTCATTATTAGAGTCATAATTTATCTCTTCATTGTATTTAAACTTATTTTTTGTATATATATAAGTTTTTCTTTCTTTAAAATTTTGGGAGGCAATTTCTCCTAACAGACCAAAATACACCCAGGATCAAGTGTGTGGCTCTGTTATTTTCACCAGCCTGATCATACTTTTTTTTTTTCCCTTTCTTTTCCCCCCATTTTCGGGTCTCTTCTGATTTGTTTAGCGTATATTTTTCTGGGGTCATTGTTACCCTTTTAGCATTTTTTTAGCATTTTGTTCTCTCATTCATCTATTCTCCTCTGGACAAAATTACAAGACAGAAAAACTCATCTCAAAAAAAAAAAAAAGAATAAGAGGCAGTACCAACTGCAAGGACCTAATCAATAAAGACATTAGTAAGATGTCAGAACTAGAGTTCAGAATGACGATTATAAAGATATCAGCTGGGCTTGAAAAAACCATAGAAGATACAAGAGAATCCCTTTCTGGAGAAATAAAAGAACTAAAATCTAATCAAGTTGAAAACAGAAAGGCCATTAATGAGGTGCAATAAAAAATGGAGGCTCTAACTGCTAGGATAAATGAGGCAGAAGAGAGAATTAGTGATATAGAAGACCAAATGATGGAGAATAAAGAAGCTGAGAAAAAGAGAAACAACTACTGGATCACAAGAGAAGAATTCGAGAGATAAGTGATACTATAAAGCAAAACAACATTGGAATAATTGGGATCCCACAGAGAGGGGCAGAGGTATATTGGAGCAAATTATAGCAGAGAACTTCCCTAATTTAAGGAAGGAAACAGGCATCAAAACCCAGGAGGCACAGAGAACCCATCTCAAAAATCACTAAAAATAGGTCAACATCCTGACATCTAATAGTAAAACTCACAAGTCTCAGAGACAAAGAGAAAATCCTGAAAGCAGCTCGGGACAAGAGGTCTGTAACCTACAACGGTAGAAACATTAGACTGGCAGCAGACCTATCCATAGAGACCTGGCAGGTCAGAAAGGTCTGGCATGATATATACAGAGGAATAAATGAGAAAAATATGAAGCCAAGAATTCTATATCCAGCTAGGCTGTCATTGAAAATAGAAGGAGAGATGAAAAGCTTCCAGGACAAACAAAATCTAAAAAAATTTGCAAACACCAAACCAGACCTAGAAGAAATATTGAAAGAGGTCCTCTAAGCAAAGAAAGAGCCTAAAAATAACAAACCAGAAAGGAACAGAGACAATATACAGTAAAAGTCACCTTACAGGCAATACAATGGCACTAAATTCATTTCTTTCAATAGTTACCCTAATTGTAAATGGGCTAAATGCCCCAATCAAAAGACACAGGCTATCAGATTGGATAAAAAAAAGAAGACCCATCGATATGCTGTCTGCGAGAGACTCATTTTATTTATTTATTTTTTTTAAAGATTTTATTTATTTATTCATGAGAGACAGAGTGAGAGAGGCAGAGGGAGAAGCAGGCTCCCAAGGAGCAGACAGCCCGATGCGGGACTCGATCCCAGGACCCTGGGATCATGACCTGAGCCGAAGGCAGACGCTTAACCATCTGAGCCACCCAGGCACCCGAGACTCATTTTAGACCCAAAGACACACCCTGGTTAAAATGAGGGGGTGGAAAACCATTTACCATGCTAATGGACATCAAAAGAAAGCTGAGGTGGCAATCCTTATATCAGACAAATTAGATTTTAAACCAGAGACTATAATAAGAGATGAGGAAGGACACTACATCATACTTAAAGGCTCTATGCAACAAGAAGATCGAACCAAAGAAACACATCAACAGTAATACAATAATAGTAGGGGACTTTAACACCCTCCTCACTGAAATGGACAGATCATCTAAGCAAAAGATCAACAGGGAAATAAAGGCTTTTAATGACATACTGGACTAGATGGACTTCACAGATATATTCAAACATTCCATCCCAAAGCAGCAAAATACACATTGTTCTCTAGTGTACATGGAACATTCTCCAGAATAGATCACATCCTGGGTCACAAATCAGGGTTTAACCGGTACCAAAAGATTGGGATCATTCCCTGCCTATTTTCAGACCACAATGCTTTGAAACTAGAACTCAATCACAAGAGGAAAGTCAGAAAGAACTCAAATACATGGAGGCTAAAGAGCATCCTACTAAAGAATGAATGGGTCAACCAGGAAATTAAAGAAGAATTTAAAAAATTCATGGAAATAAATGAAAATGAAAACATAACTGTTCAAAATCTTTGGGATGCAGCAAAGGCGGTCCTGAGAGGAAAGTATATAGCAACACAAGCCTTTCTCAAGAAACAAGAAAGATCTCAAATATACAACTTAACCCTACACCTAAAGGAGTTGGAGAAAGAACAGCAAATAAAGCCTAAACCCAGCAGGAAAAGGGAAGTAATAACAGAGCAGAAATCAATGAAATAGAAACCAAAAGAACAGCAGAACAGATCAACGAAACCAGGAGCTTGTTCCTTGAAAGAATAAATAAGATTGATAAACCCCTGGCCAGACTTATCAAACAGAAAAGAGAAATGACCCAAATAAATAAAATCATGAATGAAAGAAGAGAGATCACAACCAACACCAAAGAAATACAAACAATTATAAGAACATATTATGAGCAACTCTATGCCAGCAAATTAGATAACCTGGAAGAAATGGATGCATTCCTAGAGACATAAAAACTACCAAAACTGAACCAGGAAGACATAGAAAACCTGAACAGACCCATAACCAGTAAGGAAATTGAAGCAGTAATCAAAAATCTCCCAACAAGAGCCTAGGGCCAGATGGCTTCCCAGGGGAATTCTACCAAACATTTAAAGAAGAATTAATACCTATTCTTCTGAAGCTGTTTCAAAGAATAGAAATGGAAGGAAAACTTCCAAACTCATTTTATGAGGCCAGCATTACTTTGATCCCAAAACCAGACAAACACCCCATCAAAAAGGAGAACTACAGACCAATATCCTTGATGAACATAGATGGAATTGGAGGGTATTATGCTAAGCAAAATAAGTCAATCAGAGAAAGACAAGTATCACATGATCTCACTGATATGAGGAATTTGAGAAACAAGACAATGGATCAATAGGGGAAGGGAGGGAAAAAGTAAACAAGACGAAACCAGAGAGGTAGACACACCATAAGAGACTGTTAATCTCAGGAAACAAACTGAGGGTTGCTGGAATGGTGCGGGGTGGGAGGGATGGGGTGGCTGAGTGATAGACTTTGGGGAATGTATGTGCTATGTTGAACACTGTGAATTGTGTAAGGCTGATGAATCACAGACCTGTACCCCTGAAACAAATAATACATTATATATTAATAAAAAAAATTTAAAAACAGAAAAATAAGAAAGATGTATGCACCACAATGTTCACTGCAGCATTATTTACAATAGCCAAGATAAGGAAACAACCTAAGTGTCTGTTGATGGATAAATGAATAAAGAAGATGCATTATAGAAATACAATGGAAAAAAAAAGCCATTAAAAAAAGACTGAAATCTTTCTATTTGAGACAACATGGATGGACCTTGGGGGTATTTTGTTATATGAAATATATCAGCAGAAAAAGACAAATAACATATGATCTCTTGTAGAATTCAAAAAATAAAATAAATGAGCAACAAAACTAACAAAACCAGTCTCAGATATGAAGAACAGATGGGTGGTTATCAGAGGGGAAAGGGTGGACAAAATGGGTAAAAGGGTTTAGTTGTATGGTGCTAGATAGTAACGAGACATCATGGTGATCACTTGGTAGTGTATACAAAAATTGAATTATTATGTTGTATACCTAAAACTAATATAATTTTATATTCTAATTTTACCTCAATGAAAAAAAAGTTACAGAAAATGGAAGTGAAAAGATAAGAAAATGAGAGACTTATAAGACAAATGGAGGCTTAGTGTTGAGGCCACGAGGACCAACATCCAACTAATAAAAGTCTAAAAGTAGAGATCAGAGTGTGCAGAGGGAGAAGTTCTCAAAATTAATATTATAAAAATACTATAGAATATTGAACCTACATATTCAAAACATCCAAAATTTATTCAAAACAACATATAGTAATACTTTTAATACACCCATCCCCACAGAGTTTCAAATTACCAAACATCAGATGAATTCCAAAGAGAGGAAAAAAATTAGTACATATGACCTGGTGATGTCAGAGTGGCATGGGACTTCCCAGGGGAGAGGAAAGAAAGCAAATCTATGACAAGAGTAAAGAAAGACTGCAGGTCAACAGCTAAATGGCTGGCATAGAGAACAACCAGCACAGGTGGGAAGAAGAGATAGAGGTATGTCAGAGGAAGGTGTGTGGGAGAAATGGAACTAATGGATCATCTGATGTATTTAAGAATTTGGAAAAAAATAAAGATATGCATTTAAACATTTGGCAAACTATAAAAAAAGATCTACAGAAATCTAAGCAAGTGACAAATGAACACAATTACTGATCCCAGGAAAACAAAAAGTTGCATGAAACAAAAATTATAGGGGCGCCTGGGTGGCTCAGTCGGTTAAGCGTCTGCCTTCGGCTCAGGTCATGATCTCACAGTCCTGGGATCAAGCCCTGTGTCGGGCTCCTTGCTCGGCAGGGTGTCTCCTTCTCCCTCTCCCTCTGCCTCTCCCCCTGCTTGTGCTCTCTCTCTCTCTCAAATAAATAAATAAAAATTTAAAAAAAAGAAACAAAAATTATAATCATAATTTATTACATGAATGGTCAGGGAATAATGTTTACATGATCATAATAATGTAATAATGCAATCACTGACTTAACTAACATTGTATTATTATTAAAATGGGGAAATGGTGGGTTCTTGCTAAGATGGCGATGTTGGAAGATTCAGAACTCACCACCATGGAACAGACCAAATTATATCTATATATAGAACAATTCCTCCGTAAGAACTGAGTGCTGAATGAACTGAGTGCACAACAAAAGACAGAACAGCAAAAGACCATAGCAAGAGAAATGGAGACATGGTAACAAAGGGAAACCCCACTCCGACCCTGTGAACTGCAGTGGGAAACCATGATACTGAGGTACTGTAATGGATCCCTCTGTTCTTGGGCACAGAAAAACAAACAAACAAAACAGAGCTTAAAAGAGCAACTAGCATATAAAATTGACAGCACTAGAACTATGTTAAACAGTGGAGGAACTGCAACAATGGTCTCTAGGTCAGAAGGACCAGAGAATGATACTTTACCTTAAAAGTGCAGATGGGAGCAAGATTTGGTCCCAGGGCATCTGGGTAGCTCAGTCGGTCAAGAGTCTGACTCTTGGTTTCAGTTCAGGTGACAATCTCAGGGTCATGAGAGTGAGCCCTGAGTGGGGCTTTGCACTCAGTGAGGAGTCAGCTTGAGATTATCTCTTTCTGCCCCTCCCCCGCTCATGCGCGCACTCTCTCTCTCTCTCAAATAAATAAATCGTAAAAAAAAAAAAAAAAAAAAAGTCAGTCCCCATAACAAGCTCCAGATCTCCAAGCCCATATCAGCCCTGGTCATGCAGGGGCACAGAAAATAAGCAACACGTTCCCTTTCCTTTTCCCTTTTCTTTCCTTTCCTTCCCATTTCCATTTTTCTTTTCATTTCCATTCCTTTCCCCTTTCCTTTTCTTTTCTTTCTTTTTTCTTCCCTTTCTTTTACCTTCTTTTTTTCCCTTTCTTTTGTCTTTTTAAATTTTTTCTTTAAAAAGCAGCAGTTTAAAACAGCAACTAGCAAATAAAAGAGCCAGTCCTAGAACAGTGCGCGGAGCTGCTGGAAAGCTTTGTCAGGGGGGTAAAGGCTGACACACATGGCCTACACTCCCCCTCGACCTTGAAAGCACAGACACGTGCACAGTCTGCGAGTGCTAAGCAGCTTGCCACCTTACTGAGCCCCAGGCCCCTAACCCACATCAGCCCCAGCCTACTAAGGTGGCCAGAGGATGGTGCAAAACAGGACACCCCTGGTTAGCACTCACTACAGTCCCAGCCTTTGCATCAAGGTGATGTAGGTGCAAAGCACTCCAAAACATTCCAAGCTCATACCATTTTGGCTTCAGATGGCTTGCTAGGGCACCCCCAGTGCAGAGATCCGGAACCTCTTAGCTGATGTCTGCTTTAGATCCAGCCATCCTGCCAGAATGCCCCTTGTGAGGAACATCCCAGAATACTCCTGCCAGCATTGGCTTCAGCTCCAATCTCCTGTGCAGAGCAGCCTCTGTGCTGAACACCTTGAACTACCCTGGCTTGCACCCAATTCAGCATCTGCTGTCCTGCCAGGTCACCCTCAGTGTAGAGAGCCTTGGGACAACCTGGTGTGCAACCACTTCAGCTTCAGTTGTCTTCTCAGAGCATATTTTGTGCAGAGATCCCAGGAACCACACTGGTCCAATCCCATTTTAGTTTAGCTGTGCTGTCAGAGTGCTCGATGACCTCCCAGCCTGTTTACTGCCTCAGCTCCAGCTGACCCTTCAGAGCACCTTCTGTGCAGAGAGTCCTGGAGTACCTCAGTTTACATACACTTCAACTTCAGCTATCTTGTCTGTCTTGTTCAGCTCTCTGTGTAGAGCCCAGGTCCCCTGCTTGCACCCACTTTAGTTTCAGCTATATTGTCAGGGCACCCTCTGTGCAGAGAGCTAAGTGACCCCCAGGGCTGCACGCATTATCTGTTCCAGCCACCCTGCCAAGGCATACCCTGCACAGAGTACTCCAGAACACACCAGCCTGCTCCCATTTCAGCTTCAGCTATCTGGCCAGGGTGTTCTCAGTGCATGGAACCTCGGCACACCTGGCCTGCATCTAGCTGAGCATTAGTGATCCTGACAGGGTGCCCACTATATAGAAAGCTCCAGGACCAAAAGCCCATGCCAGATACAGCTCCAGCCAGCCAGCAAAAAGTCACCAAGCAAACAGTCTGTGTAGTGGATGACAACACACAAGACCATTCCTTCAAGCTTAGGAGGAGTAGCTGTTCCACCTAATCCATAGAAACAAACACAGAAAGTCAAGCATAATGGGAAGACAGAGAAATATGGTCCAAAACAAAGAAAAAGAAAAAAAAAAAAAACCTCAAAAGAACTAAATGAAACTGAGATAAATAATATGCCTGATAAAGATTTTAAAGTCATGTTCTATAAAAATACACATTGGGCTGGAGAGAAGAGTGGAAGAACTCAGTATGACCTTTGATAAACAGAGAAAATATTAAAAAGAACCAATCAGAGTTGAAGAATACAATAATTGAAACAAAAAAACACACTAAAGGGAATCACCAGTGGATTAGAGATTCAGAACAGTGATCTGGAAGACAGGGTAATGGAAAGCACCAAAACGAAACAGCAAAAAGAGAAAGAAAAAAAAAATGAGGACTGGTTAAGGGATCTCTTGGATAACATCAAGTTAACAAACATTTGCATTATAGGGTTCCCAGAGGGAGAGAGAAGTGTAGAAAACATATCTGAAGGAATAATAGCTCAAACTTCCTTGACCTAGGGAAGGAAATAAACATCCAGGCCCAAGAAACAGAGTTCCAAACAAGATGAACCCAAGGAGGTTGACATTATGACACATAATTAAAATGTCAAATGTTATGGATAAAGAAAGAATTTTAAAAGCAGCAACAAAAAACCAAAAAGTTACCTTCAAAGAAAAACCTACAAGACTATAGGCTGATTGTCAGCAGAAACTTTGCAGGCCAGAAGAGAGTGGAATGATATATTCAAAGGGCTGAAAGAAAAATAAATAAATAAATAAATAAATAAATAAATAAATAAATAAATAACTGTAAGAAAGAACACCTGGCAATGTTATCACTCAGATTTGGAGGAAAGACAGAGAGTTTCCCAGACAAAAGATAAAGTAGTTTATCACCACTAAACCAGCCTTACAAGGAATGCTGCAGGGATTTCTTTAAATGGAAAGAAATGGCCATAATTAAACCTAAGAAAATTATGAATAAAAAGATGTAAAATATGTCAGTATATACATAAAATGTGGAGGAGGGAGTAAAAATGAAAACAAGAGGGAAAATGAAAAAGTTCTTTTTTCTTTTCCTATTTTTTTTTTTTTTGGAATGTGTTTGAACTTAAATGACCATCAGATTAATATAGACTGCTATTTATTTATGATGATATATATAAACCTCATGGTAACTACAAACCCAAAATCTATACTAGGTACACACACAAAAAATAAAGAATGCCAGACATAACACTATAGAAACACATTAGTCACAAAAAAAGAGAGCAAGCTAAAAAGAAAAAAAAAAAAGAGTAGACAGGAACTAAAACAAACAAACAAACAAACCAGAAAGCAAATAACAAAATGGCAATAAGTACATACCTATCAATAATTACTTTAAACACAAATGGTCTAAATGCTTCAATCAAAAGACCTACGGTGGCGGAATGGATAAAAAAACAAAACACATCTATATGCTGGATATAAGAGACCCACCTCAGACCTAAAGAAACATATAAAGTGATGGGGCCCCTGGCTGGCTCAGTAGGTAGAAAGGTAGAACATGCAACTCTTGATCTCGGGGTCATGAGTTTGAGCCCCACGTTGCACATAGAGATTACTTAATAAAAAAAGAAAAGAAAACAAAAGAAAAAAAGAAAAGAAAAGATACATACAAAATGAAAGTGAAGGTATAAAAAAGCATTTGCTATATAAATGGATGAAAATAAAAAAGCAGGGATAGCACTGTATATATATATAAGACAAAATAGACTTTATAACAAACACTGTCACAATACAAAAAAGGGCATTACATAATGATAAAGGGATTAATCTAAAATAAGGGGTCATAAATATCTATGTGCCCAACACTGGAGCACATAAATATATAAAGCAAATATTAATAGACATAAAAAAAGAAATTGATGGTAATACAATAATAGTACAAGACCTTAACACTCCACTTACATGAATGGATAGAACAGCTAGGCAGAAAATCAACAAGGAAACAGTACCTGTAAATGACACATTAGACCAGATGGACTTAAGAGATATATACAGAACATTCCATCCACAAACAACAGAATACACATTCTTCTCATGTGCACATAGAACATTCTCTGGGATAGATCACATGTTAGGTCACAAAACATGCCTCAATAAATTTAATAATATTCAAGTCATACCATGCATCTTTTCTGATCACAACAGTATGAAACTAGAAATAAATCACAAGGAAAAAAAACTGGAAGAAACACAAACAGGTGGAGGATAAACAATGTGATACTAAACAACCAATGGGTCAACAAAGCAATCAAAGAAATAAAAAAAATACATTGAAATGAACGAAAATGAAACATAATGGTCCAAAATGTTTGGAACACAGTGAAAATAGTTCTAAGAGTTAAATATATAGTGCTATAGGCCTATCTCAAGAAACAAGAAAAAGCTCAAATAAATCAAATCTTATATTTAAAGGAACTAAAAAAGAATAAACAAAGCCCAAAGTGAGTATAAAGAAGGTAATAATAAAGATTAGAGCAGAAATAAATGACATGGGGGCTAAAAAAGCAGTAGAAAAAACTCAATGGAATCAAGAGCTAGTTCTTTGAAAAGATAAACAAAAGTAAATCCTTAGCCAGACTCATCAAGAAAAAAAGAGAAGGGACCCAATTAAATAAAAACAGAAATGAGAGAGGAGAAATAACAAGTGATACCACATAAATACAAAGGATTATAAGAGAATACGACAAAAAATTATATGCCAACAAATTGGACAACCTAGAAGAAATGGATAAATTTCTAGAAACATACAATCTTCCAAAACTGAATCAGGAAAAAATGGAAAATCTGAACACACCAATTACTGGTAACAACATCAAGTCAGTAATCAGTAATCAGAAAACTAAAAAAAAAAAAAAAAAAAGTGTAGGACCAGATAGATTCACAGGTGAATTCTACCAAACATTTAAAGAGAGTTAGTACCCATCCTTCTCAAACTACTTCAAAAAATAGAAGAGGAAGACAAGCTTCCAAACACATTCTATGAGGCTAGGATTATCCTGATACCAAAACCAAACATACCACAAAAAAAAAGAAAACTACAAGCCAATGTCCCTGATGAACACAGATGCAAAAATCTTCAACAAAATTTTAGCAAACTGCATACAACAATACATTAAAATAACCATTCACCATGATCAAGTGGGATTTATTCCAGGGATGCAAGGATGGTTCGATATTCACAAATCAATCAACATGATACACCACATCAATAAAACAAAGCATACAAATCATATAATCATCTCAACAGATGCATAAAAAGCATTTGACAAAATTCAACACGCATTTATGATGAAACTCTCAATAAAGTGGATTTAGAGGGAACATACCTCAACATAATAAAGGCCGTATATGAAAACCAACAGCTAACATTATACTCAATGGTGGAAAAACTGAGAGCTTTTCCTCTAAGATCAGGAACAAGACAAAGATGTCCATTCTCACCACTTTTATTCAACATAGCAATGGAAGCCCTAACCACATCAATCAGACAAGAAAAAGAAGTAGAAGGCATCCATATTGGTAAAGCAGAAGTTAAACTTCAATATTTGCAAATGACATGACACAATACATAGAAAATCCTAAAGACGCCACCAAAAAACTAGTAGAAGTAATAAATAAATTCAGTAAAGTTGTAGTATACAAAATTAATACCCAGGAATACATACTGTTTCTATACACTAATAATGAAGTAACAGAAAGAGAAATTAAGAAAACACCACCACTTAAAACTGCACCAAAAAGAATAAAATACCTTGGAATACACTTAACCAAAGAGGTGCGAACTGTAAAACACTGATGAAAGAAATTGAAGATAGCACAAACAGAATGAAATTCCATGTTCATGGATTGAAAGAATTAATATTGTTAAAATATCCATATTACCCAAAGCGGTCTACAAATTCAATGCAATCCCTACCAAAATACCAACAGCATTTTTCACAAAACTAGAACAAAACATACTAAAATTTGTATGGAACCACAAAAGACCCCAAATAGTCAAAGGAATCTTGAGAAGAAAAAAACAAAAACAAAAACAAACAAAAAGCTGGAGGTATTACAATTCCAGATTTCAAGATATATTGCAGTTACAAAACCGTAGTCATCAAAACAGTATGGTACTGGCACAAAAATAGACACATAGATCAGTGGAACAGAATATGGAGCCCAGGAAAAAACCACAATTATATGGTTAATTAACCTATGACAGATGAAGCAAGAATATACAGTGGGGAAAAGACAGTCTCTTCAATAAATGGTGTTGAGAAAACTGGACAATTAATTTCATGCAAAGGAATGAAACTGGACCACATACTAATGCTGTACACAAGAATAAATTCAAAATGGACTAAAGACCTAAATGTGAGACCTGAAGCCATAAAAATCCTAGAAAAGACTACAGACAGTAATTTCCCTGATATCAGCCATAGCAACATTTTTCTAGATATGTCTCCTATTGCAAGGTAAAGAAAAGCAAAAATAAACTATTGGGAGTACATCAAATAAAAAGTTTTTATGCAGCGAAGGAAACCATCAAAAAGTCAAAAAGAAAACCTACTGAATGGGAAAAAATATCTGCAAATGATATATCTGATAAGGGGTTAATATCCAAAATATATAAAGAACTTACATAATCAACACACACACACATACACCAATCTGATTTTAAAACTGGGCAAAAAATGTCCAAAGAAGACGTACAAATGGCTAACAGATACATGAAAAGTTGCTCAGCATCACTTATCACTAGGGAAATGTAAATCAAAACCATAATGAGATATCACCTTACAACTGTCAGAATGGCTAAAATCAAAAACACAAGAAATAACAAGTGTTGATAATGATGTGGAGAAAAAGGAACCCTCATAGACTGTAGGTGGGAATGCAAACCGGTGCAGCCACTATGGAAAACAGTATGCAGGTTCCTCAAAAATTTTAAAATAGAACTACCCTATGATACAATAACTCCACACACATAGCCATAAAAAGATGAGATCATGCCATTTGAAACAACATGGATGAACCTAGGGGGTATTAAGGTAAGTGAAATAAGTCAGATTGAGAAAGACAAATACCATACAATTTCACTTATATGTGGAATCTAAACAAACAAAAACTGAAACCAACGAATGAACAAACAAAAAGCAAATTCAGACCTTTAAGTATATAGAACAAGTTGACGGTTGCCTGAGGGAGGGGAGTGGGAGAATGGGCAAAATGGGTGAAGAGGAATGGGATATTCAGGCTTCCAGTTACGGAATAAAAGGCACAGCATAAAGAATAGAGTCAATGATGTAATAGTGTTGTATGGTGAAAGATGGTAGCTACACTTGTGCTGAGTATATCATAATATATAAACTTGTCAAATCACTATATTGTATACCTGAAATGAATATAACACTGCGTGTCAACTCTACTTAATAATAATAATAATAATAGTAGTAGTAGTAAGTAAAAATTTAAATGTGGAAATTGTGGGAAATAAAATGGGAAGTATAAAATGTTCACAAATATAGCAGGAAGTCAATACCTGAAATTGATATATCAATTTGTATTGGCTTGTATATTATTGATTGTATTGATATGTATATTATTACTATATTATTATTATATTATTATATGTAATATTATTATATTATTCTAGCAGTAAATTTAAATAAATATATAAAAATAAAAATAAAAAAATAAAAAATATATATAAGAAGAGTTGTGGGCATCTAGAGGTCATAATCCAGCTCTGCCTCCAATCTCACTTTCTCTTGATCTCACTGCCTATTTCCCTTTTATTCCACTCACCAGGGGCAGCTGGGTGGCTCAGTCTTTGGGCGTCTGCCTTCCGCTCAGGTCATGATCGCAGGGTCCTGGGATCGAGCCCCGCATAGGGCTCCCTGCTCAGTGGAAGCCTGCTTCTCCCTTTCCCACTCCCTCCTGCTTGTCTCTCTCGCTGTGTCTCTCTCTGTCAAATAAATAAATAAAATCTTAAAAAAAAAAAATCCACTCACCAAATGTCAGCTCTGGTGAGCTTTCAAAATGCGCATCTTGCCATTTTCACCCAGCTCCTAAAACACATAGCGTTTCCCTCTCCAAGGGCTTCCCATTACCTTACACTCAAATCTTTCACAGGGTGTTGAAAGGCCATGCCTAGTCAAGTCCTTGCCTCTTATCATGTTACCTCCACCCTTTCCTTTGCCATCTATGCTTCAGCCGCACTGACCATATATTAATTTGAAAAATACCAAACATCCTGTTACACTGGGGCTTTGATATCTGCTGCCCCTGTTGTCTCAAAATATTACCCCACCCCAGTTACTACATCCCTTTTACACAAATATCTCCTGTCTCATGAAAGTATCTCCTTTTTCTTCTTTCAAACCCCAGCTCAAGGACTTAGTTTGGGGGTAGATATTGATGACCCTCAGTACATCGAGATGCTCTGCCCTTAACTCTCAGTTTTCCACACTTAATTTACTGTCTGCCCCTGCGTCCCTTCCTCCCCTGCCGTTAGATTGTAAGCTTCAAGAAATGACAGATACTGTTTCCCTTTACTTGTTATTGTATGCCAGTATGGAGTACAATACTTGGAACATAATAGATGTTTCATAAATATTTTATGAATGAATGAATTTAAAATAGTCTAAACATCCAACATCTAGTTAAGTCTTACCTCGCTCTGCCACTGACTAGCTATGTGACCTTGAGCAAATCATTTAACCACTCTGATTTCCTCATCTGTAAACCATAATAATACACAGTTCAAAAGCCTATTAAAGATTATATAGAGGATAATACATATTGAGGTAAATTTTGCTGTGTATATGCTATATAAATGTAAGCTTTCTTTTCTTTTCTTTCTTTAAATCATTAACGATAACCTTGGCATATATCTGATCACAACATGTATTCTCTAGACTTAAAAGGAAAAAGGAAAAGAGATGGTACCTCATCAAGAGCAGCATGCTTCAAGGGGCAGTAGAGTATCTCTGTTCCCAGAGTAAAAAAGACAAGACTTCCCTAAGCTTTAAAGTTTTCAACCCAGTTCATCCTTATTCACATACTATCACCAAAACAAGTTTAACTGCGGCACAGTTCATAAGGACAAAATATTTCTTTTGTGGCTGGAATAAATGAGACACATAATCTCATCAGATGTATATTCAGTAGGAATTTCACTCTGCCATCTGTGGGTTTCACATACGTCAGTGTTAACTCTGAATTTCTAACAGAAAATCCAGCTCTCAAGGACATTATATGAATTTGTGACATGAGAGTAGGACACTTGCTGGGAAGGTAAAATAATGAACAAGTGAGATTTTTTTCATCTATCTAGGAGATTCATCTGTGACAGATGTAACAGTGATAATAATTTAATCATAATTATGCTATTATGCCATATTATTATGACAGTTAAGGTTATAATTTAATGTTACACCCTTTTAATTCAATAAAAGTTATTAATACTTTAGAAATCTTTTACTAGTAAAGGTTTACATCTAGCCAAGATTTTTTTTCTCTTGATGATATGAAAATTATATGCTCAGATAAAAAATAACCCCATGGCTTGAGTGACAAACTAGGTATTAAATTTAGATTCCAAACATATTAATTCTGGGAGGTCTTAAGTAACTCCTTCAAATTTTCACCTATGCATTTTCCTTCTCTTCCTCTCTGAAATACTTGTTTATTGCTTCACCAAGGGTGCTTATTTTAAAAAATTTTCCCTCACCAGTTATTTATCTTTCCACGTGTACTCTTTTGACATCATCCAACTGTGTTTCCTTCATGCCCAGACTGGAGCTGAAGTAAAACATATATGGACATAAGACACGGGTCTGGACAGAAGAAGAAAAAGAAGCTAGTGTGATAATGCTGGCAGATTGCCAAGTCTACTATTTTGATATGATTTCCCCTGAGTCTGGCTAGAAAGATTGCTGGTGGCTTAGCCATTCTAAATCCCATGGTAACCCCTCCTGAGCAATCTCCCTCTTCATTAGAGTGCTGAACCCAGGTTTACAGACAGCACTGTAAGTCAATGCAAGCTCTCCAAAGTGAGTGAAAATACCAACTCAGTTTCTATTCTGTCAAATCAGTGACTAGACCAGTGCTGGTGAAAATTTAATGCGATGAATCACCTGGCGATCTGGTTAAAATGCAGATTCTCATTGGGTGGCCCTGGGGTGGGGAAGGGATTCTGCATTTCTAAGCTAAAGGTCCTGGACCATACTTTGAGAAACAAGGACCAAGAGTATCCTCTATACTCCTAAAAATGTAATTTCACTTATGCCATTAACTGACCTGCTTCTCTACTTTCTCTTTTCCACATCCCCTAGATTCCCACATTTTTACTATTCTACTTACATTAAAAATTAAAAACAAACAAACACGTAATTCAACCTGGAATGAATCACACTTACATACAATACCTCAAGGAGTATTCTTTGATTCTATATGTTTTCTATTTTAAGAAAGAATGGCATGATTGAACATACACTGGCTGTGTAATTATACAGAACTGGGTGTGAATTTCAATTATAGCTTTTAATAGCCAGGCAGATGTTAGGACAAGTTATTCAATGTCACATCAGTCTTCTCATCCATAGAATGGAGATAATAGCATCCTTCTTCATAAGATTTTTGTGAAACCTGAATAAAATAACATAAAATAGTCCCCAAGATACTATAAATTATTGATAAATGTTAGGAAATAATGACTAGATATATTCAGCTCAATGGAATTACTCAGTATTATACAAAATTATTTTCAAGTTAGAATTTAGTGTGCTAAGTATGTCAACGTTTAAGCAAATGCATGTTTAAAAAAGAAAAAAAGAAAAATCAAGGCATTATTAACTGTTATATGCTTGGCAAAGAGAGTCTAATTTTAAATTTTGAATTTCATTTGAGATAAATTATTTTGTATTATAAAGTGGCTGTGTGGCAGGTTTTTTAATCAGCTTTCACTGCCTTTGAAATACATTTGTTAATTGGAAACAAAATAAGTGGTTTAAAATTTCTGTGGATGCAGCAACTCTAGTTAATATTTTCTAAATGGTGCTTGAAAATAAATATGTATGTATCAAAAAGTACTTGATAAGCAGCTAAATATGAAGAAAAACACCACCCTGCCCAAATCACTAGTGCATCAAGATATATTGATGCATTGATAGAATGGTCTCTAGTAATTTGCTGCTAATCAGTTTTAAGAAATGGATGACAGCAAGGAATTTTTAAAGAGTTCTTTTGTAGCTGACAAGAATTTGGATTATGTGAACTGACTCACCATTTAAATTCAACGATATACAATGGTGTGCTATTGATTCAGACAGTCCTTGACCTCAAGGATAACACTTGCCTTAGCTGAGTAAGCCAACTTTTAGTTTCGAGTGCTGTCTTTCAGTATCTCTGTCTTCTGACAAAAATAAAACAGAAAGATTAGGAAAGCATACAATGAGTTAATGCAAGAAAAGGCACCCAGCTTTACGTAAGGGAAGAATGACAATCATCCATCCTAAAGAAAATCAAGCCAGGCTTGGGGAATATTTTTAACCACCACCCCCCTGCAGTTTGATTCACATTTTGAGGTAAGCACTATTGTCTTTAGAATGAAAATACAGTCTGAATTTCCTACAATGTCTTAGATTTGGGCTATGAAGTATGCTGCTGGCATGTGATTCATGCTGTGTAAGGATGTACCTGATTCAGAAGTGGAAAATTGTTAAATAAGTTTGGAGAACATCTTTCATAGTGGTGCCTTCTCCTTTCACTCTCACAAATGGGAAAATAGGACACTATAACGAAGAGAGCATGTTTTCTAAAAAGGTCTCCAGTTGGAGAGATGCCAAATCTCATGGTTGAGAGCAGAGCTTTTCAGGCTAATATTTATTATTTCCTCCAGGTAGCAACAGTTTCTTGTTCTCCTCTGTCCCTTCTATTAATTGTTTTTTTTTTTAATTTCTCCCTCCATCTCTAGATAGATGATAGATACATACATACCACATTCTCATCCTCTCTTTCTCTCGATCTCTTGCTCTCATCCTCTCTTCCCACAGCACCAAACATGTGCATGAGTGAAAATAAAGAAGTACATTATATATCCATCAGAATTATCCACAGGACTTCCAACTTTGAAAGGGACTATTAAGCTTGATGGTTTCCTTTTTAATGGTATCTTATTTTGGTTCATACCATAAGATAGAAAATGGCATTTTCAGGCAAGTTTCCATAATCTGCAATACCATACACACACACACACACACACACAAATCTGCTTTAAAATGTAGTCAGCTCTTGGGGTGCCTTGGTGGCTCAGTCAGTTGAGTGTCTGACTCTTGCTTTTGGCTCAGGTCATGGTCTCAGGGTCGTCAGATCCAGCCCCACATTGGGCTCTGCGCTGAGTGGGGAGTCTGCTTGAGATGCTCTCTCCCCTTCTCCCTCTGCCCCTCCCCCTTCTCTCTCTAAAATAAATATATCTTAAAAAAATAACATGTGTCCAACTCTTGAGTATTCTGCAAATGGGAAATCATGGAATATGCACATTATACATTTCAATAAATTCATTGAAATCCAAAGATAATTTTTAAAAGTCTCATCTGGGGTGCCTGGGTGACTCAGTTAGTTAAGCATCTACCTTCAGCTCAGCTCATGATCCCCGGGTCCTGGGATCAAGCCCCATGTCGGGCTCACTGCTCAGTGGGAAGTTTGCTTCTCCCTCTCCCTTTGTCCCTCCCCTGGCTCGTTCATGCGCTGTCTCTCGCTTTCAAATAAATAAATAAAAATCTTTAAAATAAATAAAAGTCTTATCTAATTCAATCACTAACTTTCCTCTCAAATTTTCATCAAATTGCTCAAAATAGCAAATGAACTCATTTGAAGTCCAAAAGCTTTGATCACTTTTTGACCCTTTTTGCAAATGCTGAAATGCCCCCTGCCCCAAAATAATCAGTAAAGGAGTAGGGGGAAATGCTAAATTTAGACCCAGATAATATAGATAAGACATATTTTGAACCCCAAATTAAAAATGAGATGTGCTTTTCTAACCAGGGCCCAGCGGACTGGCTCCTACAAAGAAGGGTGGTGAGAAGAAGAGCTGTGCCGTCCACGAGCTAGTGACCAGAGAACACACCATCAGCATTCACAAGCTCATCCATGGAGCTTTCAAGAAGTGTGCCCTTGGGCACTCAAAGAAATCTGGAAATTTGCCATGAAGGAGATGGGAACTCTGGACATGCGCATTGCCACCAAGTTCAACAAAGCTGTCTCAGCCAAAGGAATAAGGAATGTTCCATACCATATCCATGTCTGGTTGTTCAGAAAACTTAACGAGGATGAAGCTCTATATGTTGGTTACCTATGTACCTGTCACCACTTTAAAAAAATCTACAGTTAATGTGGATGAGAACTAACTGCTGATTATCAAATAAAAGAATAAAACTGCCAAAAAAAATAATAAAGATGTACTTTTATGGCTATGGATCAAATTATAACATGGTTACATGATTATATACATACATACACAAGTACACATCATTTACACATATACCTATTGTGACAGAATTTTTATTATGTATCAACTCATTTCTTCTGCCAATAATCGCATTCCATACACAATTTACCGAGAAAACCCTACACTTAACACTAAGACAGCTCAAATGACATAGGGGTCTTTTGCAAAGTCTCCCAAGACTTCAGGATGGAACACTTAAAAAAAAAATTACCTCTTGGAATTATAATCTACCTGTATACATATTTCTGTGCCCCTTCACAATGTCAGGTTTTTGAAGGTAGGAGCACATATGCACAGAGTATACATATTCCTAAAATTTTTAAAATTTCTTCTCATTCTAAGAACTTTATGTGCCAAACTAATAGGCAAACTGCTAAAAACAATTAAACAGATTCCTAATATTTCGTAAGTTCACAAATCCTTATCATCTCCAATGATTAGAACCTAAAGCAAACGATGCCACTATTTGCATGTGTGTGTGCATTTTGCATGGCCAAAGTACCCTCTCAAGTACTTCTAGAAGTACTCAACATCTGCCAAAGCAAATTGGGGCAAAATATATGCTTAAAGATTCATTTAAAAAGTGAGTGAGCCCTGCTAAACCACACTATACATATGGGAAAAAGAAAACATGAATGGTGTGAAAGCACAATGCAATCCATACTTATTTTATTACATAAGGACCTAACTGTTATTTATCTAAGATTATTGATATGCCATGATTACTCTCTGTCTAGGAAATCACTACATGAAGCAGTTCAATATCACAACAGGGACATTGGTGCTTTTGATGGGCATAATTTTAAGTAAGGTAATTGCTTCCAGTGACCTTCCTACTTTTTTGAGTGTTTCCTAGTATATTTTCAACATAGCATTGTCTACAGCTGAAGTTCTCTTCATTATTTCCACTTATAAATAAGAATTTTCCCTGTTATGTGCACCAGCCATTTCAATTCTAAAAATTCAAAACAGTAAGTCATTTTACATTCTTAACCACAAAATAAAAATAACTGCTCATTATTTTATTTATTTGTGATTCTACATATTTTTTTCTACTGCTGGCTGTAAAGAGAAATCATAATGCAATGCCCCAGCTTTAATTTTAAGAAATGCAGGCAGCAATTTTGGGTAGTTAGTCTTTCTTACAGACTAGTGTCTTTTGATATATTGAAAAGACTACAGAAGCTGTTACAATGATAATGGAAGAACCTTATACATTTTCATTGACATCAAGTTGCCATTGACATCACAGAATTGACAAGGTAATGGTTTTCACACATACTTACGTTGACACCATAACATCAGAAGTGTCAGACACAATGGAAGTGTCTCCTACAAGATCTATTCGTATTAAAAAAAAGAAGAAAAATAAATGCAGAAGGTTATGATAGTATAATATTATGTCTCTTAACATTTCTAATTGTCCATAAATGCATCTGATTTATAATGAACTCCTATTGCAGACATCACCTTTTTCATACACACAAATTTGGGGAAAGGGAAAGGTGAGAAAATTGGAGGTGACGAGTGTTAAAGAATATTGTGATAGATCAGATAGTTTTTTTATCTGGAGCTAACATTTTTAAAGTACAATGTACAATTGTTCAAAACCAGGAACAGACTGTGGTAATGAGAAAATAGTCAAGGAACTCACATCAATTTGGTATTTTAGGTTAATTGCTTTATTATTAATACAGAGAGGTTGCACATTAGTTCTGTATAATTAGACAGAAATTATGCAGTGTTTGGTAATCGTAGCAGAATTCTGTAGTTTGCTATAACTTCATGCTGAACTGAACCAATATCAAAAATAAAGTATTACAATCTTTAAAAGAGACACATAGTTGGCATCAGAGTATAACTTGAAGCAGAAGCTGATATATGACAGATTTTCATTATTTCTGTGAGGTAAGTTAACTTGATCATATCTGCATGACAGGGTATTAATAAGATACTAGATGATATTTTTAGTATAACTGGAAGTACCATCAGCTGCCAGAGCTTTAACTTGTTGTCTTTCCATTTATAGGCACTTTATTTCTGTATTACCTGATTCAGTTTACATTCTTAAATTAAGATTCTTTAGAAAAGCAGCTGGGATTCGATCTTTCCTGTGATCTTAGCTAAAATTATGCTTATCTGAACAATAATTTTTCACCTCTTTAAAGTGTAGTACATGCCATGTTTCAAAGACTAGCCAAGCATCAGAGACAGGGAGATGACCAAGAGGGACATGGCCCTTGTCCTGCAGACCTTACATACTTCCATGGGGACAACAAAGCTGAACAGGTAATTTAGTGGTTATTTAATTACAGGACAGTTGAAAGGTATCCTGGATAAATCATGGTGCTAAGAGAGCATATCAAAAGGCAGATCTGAACTAGTCTTGGAGACAGGCAAGGCTTCTCAGAGGAAATGACATTTGTCCTGAAACCTGAAAACTGAGGAGGCTAGCTGGCAAAAGGGAGAGGATGAGAAAAACATTCAGAGTACAAGGAACAATTCTACTTGAAAGCCTTGAGGCACCAAGTATGAATATGGAAGAAGATCAGGCTGGCACTCTGTGTTCCTTTAAAAATGTGTTTATTTTCATTCTACATATTTGAGGAAAATACACCAGAGTGAAGGAAGCGTTGAAGAAAGAACATCGTCCACTTTCCTGTAAATTGGCCACTGTTGCCAGCTCAGTGAACCCGATCTGGAGAGCCTTCATCACGCTGCCATTTTGCCAGTTTTGACATGGTTGTCCCTACCCCCTCCACAATTTATCTCAGAATACTTCTGCTTAGAAGAGCAATGGTTGGGTTAATTTTTTTAAGTGAATTTAAAACTTACTTGTCCCTGAAATTCCCCTGGAAAGGTGGCAAGTTATTTATTTATTTTTTTAAGTGTGCCAGGCTGGAACTACACCAATGAATAAAATACACATAGTCCTGCCCTCATAAAGCTTATCATCCAACAGGAAGTCAAATAAAGCGCAGCAAGCACCAGTACATAAAACTGTGAAATTATAACATATTTCTAAAATATAAATTAGCATCTTGGAGAATGCAAGGATAAGAAAGAGAATTAATTGATTCTGGAAATCTACTCTCCGCCAGCCATTATACTAAGACTTCGAACTATATATAATATATAGGCTGTGGATCTCACAGTTTCAAAACTAGATTTACTGCAATTCAGCTAATGTTTATTGAGCACCTGCTATATAAAACACTGTAGTTCTATATTTCTTCTCACCCAGCTTCCCCACTCCAGCCTCCTTGCTGTTCCTGGAACATGCCAGACACACTTCCATCTCAAAGCTTTGCACTTGTTTCTTCTCTGGGAATGTTCTTCTAATCCTAAATTACCTCTAGGATCACTCCCTCACTTCCCTCACCTCCTTCTCCAATGTCAATCTTGCAGTGAGACATTCTTGGCCACCTTGTCTAAAATTGCACCCACATTCCCCTTCTCTACTCCACACTTCTTTATCTCCATAGAAAAGGTTTCTTTACCAACTAACATGTTAAATATTTTATATATTTTATGTATTTGTTTACATTTATTTCCTATCTTACCTATCACTTGTAAGCTCATACTGTTCAGTGACATATCCTATGATAATGGAGTTATTAGCATTATTTTTATATATACAGATTATAAGGATTCTTTTTTTTTATTTTAAGATTTCATTTATTTATTTGAGAGAGAGAATGAGAGAGAGAGAGAGAGAGAGCACATGAGAGGGGGGAGGGTCAGAGGGAGAAGCAGACTCCTTGCTGAGCAGGGAGCCCGATGCGGGACTCGATCCCGGGACTCCAGGATCATGACCTGAGCCGAAGGCAGTCGCTCAACCAACTGAGCCACCCAGGCGCCCTAGATTATAAGGATTCTTAATTGATTTGGCAGCTTGATCACTTGCTAAGCTGATAATCCTTTTGCATCTTATTTACCAAAATAAATTTGGATAAATTAGGCCAAATCTAAGTAAATAACCAAGCACTAGAGAAAATGAGAATTTGTTAAATACAGAGAACAATAAAATCCCATTTAAAAAGTAAATTTTTTCTTATTATAAAAGCAATCATGGGATGCCTGGGTGGCTCAGTCAGTTAAGCGTCTGCCTTCAGCTCAGGTCATGATCCCAGGCTCCTGGGATCGAGCCCCGCGTCAGGCTCCCTGCTCAGCGGGGAGTCTGCTTCTCCCTCTGCTTGCTGCTCCCCCTGCCAGTGCTCTCTCTCTCTCTCTCTCTTTCTAATAAATAAATAAAATCTTCAAAAAAAACCAATCATAATCACTACAGGAAAAAATATAAAAACAATTAAAATAAAATAAATCCAAACCATATTCCCCCAAACCAACTATAATCATTGTTAATACTGTAAGAATTTCTATACCAAAGATAGGATCATAGTATTCATACTACTCTGTAACCTATTCAGTCAATGTTCTACATGCATAGGATGCTCAGGCCTCTCCTGGGTGGGCTCTGACCTGTTACACACAGGCACACCTGACATGCCTTGGCGATGCTCACAGTTGAACCCACTCAATGCCCCCCCTCACTAATGAGCAACCAGGAAGTATGGAGGTGTGAAATTCCTACAGGGGAAAATTGACCAACTGACGCCAGTAGATTCATTCTTCCCCATTTCTACTCCCACCCCCTAACAGAGTCCAGATGCATAGTTTACATAGCTTCTTGAGAAGGACTCAGTCTCACTGGTCTCATCATTGGTTTCACTTAGTAGTGAGCATATCAGTAATGATTTCTCCAACTGTTGACTCTCCCTTCTTCCCTGCCTCACTCTCCCTGTCTGTCACTTCTGCTTCCTGGGATTACACTCCCTAATAAAGTAAAAGCACATAAATATCTGCAGTTGGATCTGCTTCCAGGGAACCCAAGTTAAGATACCTCATCTTCCCCCTTAAAATATATGTTAAACATGCTTTTCTATCACTGTTAATCCTTCTATATATAATGGAAATTCAGTAAGGTCACAACCCTGCTTATCTTTATTGCTTTTTACTCAGTACCTAGAGCTGTGTCTGACATAGAGTAGGTGCTTGATACATTTTTACTGAATATAACAGTTTATCATTTCTGTAAAGTATGAGTCTACCTTACTTAAATCTTAGCTAGATTATATATATCTCAATATACTGATTTTGTTTTTTGTGTTTTAAAAACTCATGAACCTGAGATCAAGACCTGAGCTGAGATCAGGAGTCGGACGCTTAACCAACTGAGCCACCTAGGCACTCCTATATACTTCAATATGTTTATTCAGACCATAACTAGACAGTCAAGTTGTTTTACCTAATTTTATCTATTTTAATCTGCTATGGTTATACAGCAAAATCTTGGCTTCACACATGATTATTTTCTCCATTCTTAACTTCTCTCGGTCAAAGGATATGCACAGTATCAGGGATGTTTTATATGCATTTGCTATTCAATTTGAATAAAAATTATGACATTCTATTTATTTTAATTTGTTGGCAATTCTTCTAGCACACCAGGTATTTTCATAACATTGACAGAGGAAAAGGGCATAACCTGTGTTCACCTGTTCATCAGTTTAAAGATCATATACTTTTATGGGATGGCAATGAGGCTGACCAGTAAATTCAACCCAGGAAATTTAAAAATAAAAATCTGAACCTTAAAAATCCTTGCTGCTAAAAAACAAACCAAAACCCAAACCAAAACAAACCAAAACCAAAACCTTTTTTTTTTTTTTTTAATAATAGGATCTCCCCTGCCATATCCCTCCCAACAGTAATTTACTTTTCACGTCACAGAACTCAGCACCAAACAAATCACACACCTTATCCATGGCTATAAGCTCAAAATGCTCAGACTCATGTTTTTCACTATAAACCATGGGCAAAGTGATTCGAGGGTGTTTTTTCTGATAGTAAAAGAAATCCTGGAAACTCTTTACAATTATTCCTGCATGGATCAATGTGGCATACAGCAATAGTCCAGAGATCAGTATGAGACATATTTGAACCTGAATTCATGCTGATAGAGAAACACTTTCTATTTGTCGAATGCTTGAAGTACCTCATTTCCTATGAACTGGATTATCTCTTCATAAATTGTGGGCAACAACTAAGATGAGTTTAGCTCCTACTTTTGTTACCGAATATAGCCAGCTGATCCATGAGTAATAGAGACAACAAAGTAATCAGTTTCAAAACCCAAAAAATGTTTATTGTTTGGGAAAATAATCAGTCCATTCTCTGCAGGAAAGGAGAAGCCACACTCAGAAACCTATTTACTACAATGAGTTTGATTGAACGCCCGCATACCAGGCTTGGTGTTACAACTTTATGTTGGAATCTGGAGGATTGCTCTTGCTTAGTATCAAATTAATTATTCCACAAATAAATTCAAATTGATAGATCCCAGCTAGTCAACTAACAGCCTTTATCACACTATTCTATATCAATCAAAACAATGCCATTGAGCATGACTACAAACAGTGAAAAAAAAAAAACCTAAAGGCTTTTTTCTTTCACTTGAAACCTTTTTTGACTACCTCAAAAGTTCTTTGTGGATATGTGATAAACATATTTAAATATATGTTTTCACAGCCTCTTCAAATGTTTGAATTAAACACATATCTTTCAGTTGGGGCAACAGAGCCATAACACTGATTAAAAATAAAATCCCTAAGTCTCCAACAGGAGGGTTAGTGGGTACATCAGGCTTCCCGGGCTAGACATAAACCACAGTTCTGTCCATTGCAGAACTTGAGGGATTGAAATAAAATCGACATATATCATCAATTCATTTCTAGCTGCATCTCTAGCTGAGAATATACACCAATGCAGGCTGAGGACAAATCCTGAGCCCTCTCAAGTATAAATGTGTTTAATTTGATATTTTTAGTTCTGCGTCTATGGAGAGAAAGAAATTCGTGCTCAACCCCAGTCTACAAATTTCTGTGTGCCTATTGACATAATATGTAGATGTCCTTGGCCAGATAAGAAGACAAAAAGAAAACTGCCTGCCTGCCTGAGAAAACTGCCTGCCTGCCTGCCTGCCTGCCTGCCCAAGCCATGAAGCACTGCAAACCCTCTCAAAGACCTCTCTCTAATCAAAACAATTCTCCAAGGCTGAACGATGGTCTGAAAAAAGCTAAGATAAAATAACAAAGAGGGAAAAACCCAAACTTTCACATTTTTGACCTTCATCTGTTGAAATATAATGTCTTACAAATAAACAAAAATGTGAAATTCTGATAAAATGTTTTCAATGATGTTTATTTAAAAAAAAAAAAAAAAGGAAAAAGAAAGAAAAGACCCAATTATGGGATAAACATTTCCAGAGGAACAAAAGCTATAGCATTCATGACAAATTGCTCTTTATTTCATTTTAAAACATAGATATGGTCTTACCTTTATATATTAAACTGTGACAGATTCTATTCTTTTTTACAGCAATTCTGCTTTTTCTTATGACTGTACACGTCCGGAGTCCAAGAAGTGCTCAACTGATGGATTTCAAGCATATTCTGCAGCAAATAGCATCTCCAAGTACTCTATGTAAGTTCTTCATCTCACTTCTAAGGTCAACAATCTGCACTAATTTTAACTTTAATTTTTTAAACATGAAGGAAATTTGATATGAAACTGGACTTGACTTCTTTAATGACTGAGTCCTATTAGGCTAATTCTCTAAAAGGGGCACTGCCTTAAAGATCATCCTTCCCTTTGAAAAACGGAGTCCATCCATATAGAGTTTTGGCAACATAAGAGATTACTGTCATATTCTCAAAAGCTACCCTGCTTCCAGAATCCTAAATGATCTTCATTTCCTAAATCAATACATTCCTTATGCACATTTCCTTGAAAATGTCAATTCTGTATATTTAGATTTAACAAATACTTTATTCTAACTCTTCGTTTCTTTTGATTACTGGAGAGTGTTCTGACATCGTGGGAGATGCATAAAGACAAACAGTACATGCCACACGTTACTAGTCATGTCAGTACACTACTGAATGAGCTTTCCAGTGCTGGGCCACATGACAACTCTGCAGTTTCTGCCAGACATAAAGTGGACTTGTATTCAGTTGGCATTTCAGCACTTATGTGGAACACAACCACTTTTTAGAATTACAAGGTTACTTAATTGAAAGTAGATTTTAAAATTATAGTAGTTGTTAAATACTAGGAGCTAAATTTTCACTTGTGTACTTAAAGCTGTTATTTGGAGCTGAATCGGGCAGGCAGTTTAACAAGCAACAGGAAATGTTTAAAATCACCAAGATCATTATCCAGTGAAATTAAAATCCCAAACCAGAGGGCTCAGCATTACATGGGAATTTGCAAGTGAAACCGGCATCATCATGAGGAACACATCTGGATAGGTAAGACTATTAGATAACACTTCATCTAGGGAGGAGAAGAGAGGCCGGGAAGTCCCCAGCCTGAGGGAAGTCATGTTTTCTGGGAATGCAGACATGGACCCATGTATCCAGTATAAGAGAACTGTCCGTTCAGGTGAAAGGGGCTGTGTTAGGGAGCCCATAGTGTGTGCTCATGTGCACATGTGTATGTAGATCTTTTTTCCCAGGCCTTTTTCCTAGCCTACAGACAGGGTAGAAACAGATGCAGAGTAGTAGATCAATCGTCCTGAATTGACAGCTGCAAGCAAGTAGCATGCTACAAAGTAGTGGGAGGCAGAATAATGGCACCCTAAAGATGTCCATATCCTAATCCCCAAAACCTGTGAATATGTTTCCTTAAATGGCATAAAAGGACTTTGCAAATATAATTAATTTGGAGAGATTATGCTGGATTGTCTGGGTAGACCCAATAAATAGTTCCCTAAAAGGAGGTAGGAAGGTCAGAGTCAGAGAAGGAGATGTGACCATGGAAAGAGAGATCAGAGAGAAGAGAAGACACGATATTGCTAGCTTCAAAAATGGAAGAAGGAATCACAAGCCAAGGGATATATTTGTTGCCTCGAGAATCTGGAAAAGGCAAAGAAATGATTCTCCACAAAAGCCTTCAGAAAGAATCAGTCCTGCTAACATCTCACCCATGAGTTACCTGATCTTTTCAGAACCATAAGATAAATTTGTGGAAATCTATACAGATATTTTATGGCAATTTAAAAAGAAGCAGCTTACATTCTGTCAAGAAATTCTTATCCAGTGCCCACTTTCTTATACATAGTGGGGACCAAAATGGCTTTAATGTTCCACTCAGCTGCTTTAGACAGGTTTCTTCCTGACGTCCCGGTTTTTAAGAGCATTTACTTTAGAGAACTTGCTACTGTAAACACTTTCTCTGCTCCTTTGACATGTAAATCTTCTCCCAGCCTCTTATCAGTTTTATAACACGAAGATGTCTTTCTCAAAGACCTGGGAACTACCCTTTTGAAATGCAATCACCAAAGGAAATAGTGCCTCTATCTCCCAGTCTCTATGCAAGGGTAGGAAGCTAACTTCCATAAGCACCAATTAGCAAACACAGATGCCCTAATCACACTGACCAACCTCCTCCCCAATGTCCTCCCAATACTTTTCCACTGCCTTCCACAGAATCCTTTTTTGTGTTTTCAATTACCTGTTTCCTTGGGTGTCAGTTATTCCATTTTTTATTGTTGTCTTCTCTTTCCTATTATTGGTTTTATTCCATATGGAGAAAGCTTGGTTATTAGTTGATGGGTATAGGTCGATTAGTGTAACTTCTAACCCTATTTTATTTTATTTTATTTTATTTTATTTTATTTATTTTATTCAGTTTTCTTCTGTAGTTGTTTCAGGTCTTTTATCCTAACAGGATTCTTTCTTAAATGGAAAGGCAGACAGAAAGCTATGTAGGCTTTCAGGTATGTGAGTACAAAGTCGATAGGAAGGTTCAAAGGTTCTCTGGCAGTAGAGAATTTTAGTATATTCCAATGCTAGGGAGAACTCCCTTTCCTTCATATTTCACTCCACACTTACTTAGGGATGCAGCATTATTTCCATCTTGATTTGACTTCTTCCTTTCCTACACTAAAAAGAATACTCTCCACCTGGTGAAACTTTCTGCAGAAAAAATTATCATGATTGTGAATGTCCAGGATGGAGATGATGGTGCCATCTGGGCCCAACCTTTCCCTGATTGCCACCTGCCCCAGCCTACTCAGGCTCTTTCTGATTTGACTCTAAGATTCTCTGGGGGTCATCCTCATTAGACTGATTTTATTCTGCTGTTTTGGGCCAACGGATCACTCTGCTCACTTTTCTTCATCATTCTCCTTTCAGTCTTCGAAGATTTCCTTGAAATCCTCAAGTACTGCTAGCTTTCTCTTTTTCCAGCAGTATTATGGTATCAATCACATGTGTATACATATTTTCTTTCATCCTATTGGAACTTGAGGGAGAGAGATAGTAGTAGACCCACAACTTCAGAGCTAATCTTCTGTTCTTAAAACGTTCTGTTAGATATTTCCACCAGATTGGGCCTCAGCCTCCCCCACCTAGACATTCACCTAGCTTCTTTTTCTCTTCACTGATTATCACCAAAAAAAAAGAGAAGAAGAAGGGGGGAAAAAGAGAAAAGGAAAAAGAAAAGTAAAGAAAAGAAAAAAAAGGAAGGAAGGGAGGGAGAGCGAGAGAGGGAAAGGGAAAAAGGGAGAAAGGAAAGGAAAAGGAAGGGAAGGGAAAGGAAGGGAGGAAAGGAAGAAAAGAGAAGAGAAGAGAAGAGAAGAGAAGA
>NC_138372.1:76005258-76039541 GCF_054177405.1 Leptonychotes weddellii | reverse complement strand
TTGTCTTTATCAGGTTTTGATTACTTAAGAAAATTGAGTCTTCCTTACTTTAGAACTAAAATTTTTATAACTATGTAACTTTTTGTATATGCTAAATTTCATGGGCAGGATTGTCAAATAAGAAATGATGCTAAAGGGCGCCTGGGTGGCTCAGTTGGTTAAGCGACTGCCTTCGGCTCAGGTCATGATCCTGGAGTCCGGGGATCGAGTCCCGCATCGGGCTCCCTGCTCGGCAGGGAGTCTGCTTCTCCCTCTGACCCTCCTCCCTCTCATGCTCTCTGTATCTCATTCTCTCTGTCTCAAATAAATAAAAATAAAAAATCTTTAAAAAAAAAAGAAATGATGCTAAGCTTTCCATAGAGTTTATTTGTACAAAATTCCTAGAACTCTGGGATGTCCTGGTATAATGGTTATCAGTCATAATTTTAAATTGTATATCACAGAAATAACTAAATTTCTTTGTCAACTGTCTTATAATGAACTCATCATATCTTTAATCATGACCATTTTTAAATCTTTTGTCATTTGCAAACAGTTACTGTTTTACTCTGATGCTTTTACAAAAGTGTTCCTGCAAAGTTTTATTTCCAAACAGATTGATGGAAAAGACCCATACAAGCAGTCTAAAATGAAAGCTTCTGGTAACTTTAAGATCGTAACACTGAACTAGTTAAGAATTAATAAAACTCTACTGGGCTAATGATGTACTATATGTTGGCTAATTGAACATAAAAAAAAAAAGAATTATAGTAAAAAAAAAAACCTCTATTAGAAAACCGATTCATAAAGCTGCTAACTTAAGATCAAGCTAAACAAGAATTAATTACATAACACTGAGTGAACTAATAAACATGATTATAATTTTAATACTTCATTTAAAACATTGCTGGTTTTTTAATGTTTTGTTTTCCAGATTTAAAGGACCCTTTTTTCCTCCTCTCTTTAAAGCTATCTATAACTTACAGCAATTTGGTAAAATGTATCTTTACAACAAGGGTTGAAACATTTATCTCTTTCTCCCTACTTGATCCCTCCAGAATTTAGAAACTCTTATTAAATAGTCTTGTTTTTCATGACAATATATGAATTTGCATAACTTCAATAAGAATCTATTCTTGTAACAAGGCACAATTGAACAAGTCCTTGGCTTGGCTTCCTAGCCTTGAAGAGACTTTAGAAAGTCCAATCTGAGATTCCTTAAGAGAAGTTTCAGCAAAACAGATTTAAAAGAGCCTGTATGGTCAATGGCTATTCTTGCTATAATTATGTAAATAACAAGGTCAAATTTATTGAAATTAGACTTAACTTGCAGACAAATTAATTTTAGTGGTTATCTTTGATAGAAATGGGGATGAGTATAGAGTGAAAAATTAGGTTTCAGGATATACCTTTGTGGACATCAGAATCTAGTGCTATTAATTGTCTTTTAGGATCTGTTTTCTACCTGTAAACTGGACTGGATCCTGAATTCTTTTAGTTTTCTCCTCCATTTGGCTAGAACTCTCCAAACTAACATTTCTAATTTCGTCCCACTATTTTGACTGGAGTCACTATGAAACTAAAAGTGCCCTTTTCCCCGAGCCATGAAAGTTAAAGCTGGACGACTTGATATAAACTTCTGAGAAATCACAACAGCCCACGTATGGACATCTTCATGCCTGTTGCTATGGGACCAGTCAGAAGAACCACCAGAGACATTCAAACTGCAAACCAGGAACATCTGTCAGATTGCCACGGCCTTGCCCTCACTCTGTCTGAAGATGCTTAGAACCTGACACCTAGAAATTCTCTCAACTGGCTGCTCTCCAAACTCAGAAACTGAATTTAAAATTTGCTGGAACTATTAACCGTTTTCTTTTATTTCCACAGAAATGCCTCTCAGTAAATTACCTGACTGCTCACATTATATAGAGGCCTAATGTAGGTGGAGGCTCACCTGCAATACTGCTTTCTGAAAGAAAACATCCTCATATTCATCCTGTCCTAAGTAATCATAAGGATGTGTGTTTGCTAATACAGTATGTTGTGCCTATGTAACCAAGTCAGAAAAAATTAAAACCCAATTATGTATTATCAAAAAAAAAATTGTAGAGTGATTTAGAGGGTGGGATTTTATAAAACCTCTGGACATGCTAGACTCCATTTTGAGAAAAGCGCCATTTTCCTCTCTAACTCAAATGGCTAATCATCTCATGAACTGTGCAAAAAGATCCTTGGACTAGGCCAGAGGAGGCAATTATTTTATAAGTCATGGGTTTTAAAATCAACAGGACAACTGGCATCCAGACCATAAGACTGTTGATGTGGACTTTCTGAAGACACAAGTTAACTAATGCATGCCAAGAATAGTTCCCTTTGTTAACATGGATAGAATAGTTGATCAACCTGTAACCTGCTAGTACCAATCTACAATTTCTTTTCCTCTTTTATCCAAGTCCGGTAATTGTCCCTCTTCTTTCTCATAAAAACCCCTTGCTTTCACCCGACAAGCAGGACACTTTTCTGGTTGCTGCCAGAATCTGTCTTCTCTGAATTACAATTCTGAAACTCCAAATAAACGTCTTTGTTCTTTTCAGTTCCGCCTCCTTTTCTTGGTCGACAAAAGGTAAAACCTGAATCTGATTATAACACAGTTGAGTTATTTAATTGGTTAAATCTTGGGCTCCAGAGACTCTTCTCTGGAGAGTTTTTCAGTCCTTGTCTATTTTTCTCCTTATAGTCCTCATGTTAAAGTCTCTACTGCAATTTATACTCTGAGGGATGGATTTATTTATTTATTTGTTTGTTTTATTTTTCTTCAAGTTTTTATTTAAAATCCAGTTAGTTAACATACAGTGTAATACTAGTTTTAGGTATAGAATTTAGTGATTCACCACTTATATACAACACCCAGTGCTCATCACAAGTGCCCTCCTTAATACGGATCACCATTTTATCCACCCCCTGCCCACCTCCTCTCCAGCAACCCTCACTTTGTTCTCTATAGTTAAGAGTCTGTTGTATGGTTTGCCTCTCTTCTTTTTTTTACCCTACGTTCATCCGTTTCATTTCTTAAATTCCACATATGAGTGAGATCATATGGTATTTATTTTTCTCTGACTTATTTCACCTAGCATAACACATTCTACTCCATCCATATCTTTGCAAATGGCAAGACTTCATTCTTCTTAATGGCTGAGTAATATTCCATTGTATATACATATACCACATCTTCTTTATCCATTCATCAATTGATGGACACTGAGGCTGTTTCCATAATTAGGCAATTGTTCATAATGCTATAAACATCAGGGTGCATGTATCCCTTAGAATCAGTATTTTTGTATCCTTTGGGTAAATACCTATTAGTGCAATTACAAGTGATAGGGTAGTTCTATTTTTAACTTTTTGAGGAACCTCCATACTGTTTTCCATAGTGCCTGCACCAGTTTGCATTCCCACCAACAAATGTTGAGGTATGTTCCCTTATCCCTACTTTGTTGAGGGTTTTTATCACAACTGGATGTTGTACTTTGTCAGATGCTTCTTCTGTATCTATTGAGAGGATAAGATGGTTCTTATTCTTTATTAATGTGGTGTATTACTTTGATTTGCAAATATTGAACCACCCTTGTGAATCAGGAATAAATCCTACTTGATCATGATGAATGATTCTTTTAATGTACCATTGGATTTGATTTGCTAGTTATTTTGTTGAGAATTTTTGCATCCCCATTCATCAGGGATATTGGCCAGTAGTTCTCTTTTTTAGTGGAGCTTTTGTCTGGTTTCAGAAGCAACGTAATGCTGGCCTCATAGAACAAGATTGAAAGTTTTCTTTCCATTTCTATTTTTTTGGAATAGTTTGAGAAGAATAGGTATTAACTCTTCTTCTATTTTTTTGGAATAGTTTGAGAAGAATAGGTATTAACTCTTTCCATTTCTATTTTTTTGGAATAGTTTGAGAAGAATAGGTATTAACTCTACCAAGTTTGGTAGAATTCCCCTCTGAAGCCATCTGGCCCTGGACTTTTGTTTGTTGGGAGATTTTTGATTACTGATTCAATTTCTTTGCTGGTTATTGGTCTATTCAAGACTTCCATTTCTTCCTGTTTCAGTTTTAGTAGTTCATAGTTTCTAGGAATTTATCCATTTCTTCCAGGTTGTCCAATTTTTTGGCATGCAGTTTTCATAATATTCTCTTAAAACTGATTGTGTTTCTGTGGTGTTGGTGTTATTTCTCCTCTCTCATGCATTTATTTATTTGGGTCCTTTCTCTTTTCTTTTTGGTAAGTCTGGCTAGGAGTTTATCAATTTTATTAATTTGTTCAAAGAGCCAAGCTCCAGGGCACCTGGGTGGCTCAGCTGGTTAAGCAACTGCCTTCGGCTCAGGTCATGATCCCAGGGTCCTGGGATCGAGCCCCACGTCGGGCTCCCTGCTCCGTGGGAAGCCTCCTTCTCCCTCTCCTTCTGTCTGCTACTCCTCCTGCTTGTTCTCTCTCTCTGTCAAGTGAATAAATAAAATCTTTAAAAAAAACAAAAAACAAAGAGCCAAGCTCCTGTTTCATTGATCTGTTCTACTGGCTTTTTAGTTTCTATATCATTTATTTCTGTTCTAATCTTTATTATTTCCTTTTTTCTGCTGGCTTTAGGCTTCATTTGTTGTTCTTTTTCTAACTCCTTTAGATGTAAGGTCAGGTTGTTCATGTGACATTTTTCTTGCTTCTAGAGGCAGGCCTGTATTGCTATATACTTCCCTCTTAACAGCTGCTTTGGCTGCATCCCAAAGGTTTTGGACCATTGTGTTTTCATTTTTATTTGTTTTCATGTATTTTTTAATCTCTTCTTTGATTTTCTGATTGACCCATTCATTCTTTAGTAGCATGTTGTCTAACTTCCATGTGTTTGTGGTTTTTCCACATTTTTTTCTTGTGGTTGACTTCAAGTTTCACAGTGTTGTGGTCAGAAAATATGCATGGTATTTTTGTCCTTGTTGAGGCCTAATTTGTGACCTAGTATGTGATCTATTCTGGAGAATGTCCCATGTGTACTTGAAAAGAATATGTATTTTGCTGCTTTAGAATGAAATGTTATGAATATATCTGTTAAGTCCATCTGGTCCAGTGTGTCACTCAAAGCCACTGTTTCCTTGTTGATTTTCTGCTTAGATGATCTGTCCATTGATGTAAGTGGAGTATTAATAGTCCCCTACTATTATTATATCATTATCAATGAGTTCCTTTATGTTTATTATTAATTGTTTTCTGTATTTGGGTGCTCCCAAGTTGGGGGCATAAATATTTACAATTGTTAAATTTTCTTGTTAGATAGTCCCCTTTATCGTGATATAGTGCCCTTCATCTCATTACAGTCTTTGGTTTAAAATCTAGTTTGTCTGGTACAAGCATTGCTACTCCAGCTGTATTTTGATGTCCATTTGCACAATAAATGTTTCTCCATCCCCTCACTTTCAATCTGCAAGTGTCTTGAGGTGTAAAATGAGTCTCTTGTAGATAGCATATAGATGGGTCTTGTTTTTTTATCCATTCTGACACCCTATGTATTTTGATTGAAGTATTTAGTCCATTTACATTCAGGGTAATTATTGATAGATATGTTTTATTGCAATTTTATTACTTGTTTTGTCATTGTTTCTGGAGATTTTCTCTGTTCCTTTCTAGTCTCTGTCACTTTTGGTCTTTCTTTCCCACTCCAAGAGTCCCCTTTAATATTTCTTGCAGGGCCAGTTTAGTGCACTGTCACAAACTCCTTTAGATTTTGTTTGTATGCGAAACTCTTTATCTCCCCTTCTATTCTTGCTGGATAGAGTACTCTTGGCTGCATATTTTTTCCCATTCAGCACACTGAATATTTCATGCCACTCTTTTATGGCTTGCAAAGTTTCACTTGAGAGATCTGAAACTAGCCTTATGGGTCTTCCCTTATAAGTTAGGGACTTCCTTTGTCTTGCTGCTTTTAGGATTTTTTCTTTATCAGTATTATTTTGCAAATTTAACAATAATATGTCTTCGTATTGGACTGTTTTTGTTGATTTTGTTGGGATTTGTCTGTGCCTCCTGGATTTAGATGTCTGTTTCCTTCCCCAGATGAGGGAAGTTTTCAGCTATAATTTCCTCAAACAAACCTTCTGCCCCCTTTTCCCTCTCTTCTTCTGGGACTCCTATGATAAGAATGTTATTATGTCTGCTGGAGTCACTGAGTTCCCTAAGTTTACTCTCATGATCCCTAATTCTTTCTGCCTTTTGTTCAGCTTCAGTATTTTCCATTATTCTATTTTCTATATCACTCATTCATTCCTCTGCTTCTTCCAACATTGTGGTCATTACATCCAATCTATTCTGAATCTCAATTGTTGCATTTTTCATTTCTGCCTGATTGTTTTTTAAATCTTTTATCTCTGTGGGAAGTGTCTCCCTGATGTCTTCCATGCTTTTCTCAAGCCCAGCGAGTATCCTTATGATTGTTGCTTTAAATTCTGGATATCTCTTTTGATTGGATCTCTGGCCATAACCTTTTCTTGTTCTTTCTTTTGGGATGAATTCCTCCAGGATGGCATTTTGTCTAGGTCTCTATCTTCTTTTACTCCTAAGAGTAATGGCTTTAAGAAGAAGAGGTCATATAGTGTCCAGGGCCTGGCACTTCAGGGAGTGTCTCTAGTGTGTGCTGTGTGCAATCTGCAGCTGTGTTTTGGCTGCTCTATCCCTCAGGTCAGTGGTCTATAGAGTTTCTTCCAGACTGCAGTGGGGAGTGTTTGGACCTTGGCCAGCGTGTGGCAAGTTTTAAATAGGTGTGCTCTGGTCTGCTTGTTAAATGAGATCTGATGCTACTTCCACTAGAAATAAAGCCTTGCAGAACTCTCTTGTCAGGAGACGTGGTGTGGGCAGGGGTTTTTTCTGGTCTTCTGGGGAAGGGACCTGCTGCACTGGTCCTTAGGCACACTTGTCCAAGAAAAGCAGTACAAGCAGAGCACAGATGAGAGGTGTAAGCAGGTTAGGCAGCCAGTGTTGGCACTGTGCTGTTTATGGAAGTTGGTTTATGCTGCAGGATGAAGGAAGGAAATGGCACCAGCCAGCTCCTTTGTACCCAGAGAGGGATCTGTGTGTTTGCTCCTCTCAGGGAAGCACCCCTGAAAAGTGAATAATTCCCTTCATGCATCCTAGGCATTTTTCAGATCACTGTCTGTCTCCAGGTTGCTTGCCTACCTGGAGTAATATAGTACCCTCTGGGTTCCTGTCTCTAAAAGTCAGCCCAGTCAAGCCAGCTGACTTTTAAAACTCTAAACTTTAGAGACATGCTGTGACGGGGGGCCTGCACTGGTCTTCTGGGAAAGAGTCTCACCACGCTGGGACGGATGCATGTTTGACCTAGAAGGGCAGTTGTGCCAGAGTGCAGGGGCACTGGATTTGGAGCAAGCAGACTAAAGTGCCAGCATCCAGGTTATCTGACTTCAACAGGTGTCTCTGCACTTGTGCTGAGGGACGGGGGAGGGAAATGGCACCCGCTTGCTCCTTGGTCCCTGGAAAGGCATCTCTGCAAACATCACCTCTCACAGATGCTAGAAGAGTGACCAGTCTCTCCTTGTGCACCTTCAGCAATCCTCAGATAGAGTTATTCATGCCATCTGCCCTGGGGTTGCTTGCCCACCTTCTCTCCAGGAGTAGGGCAGCACCCTCAGGTTTCTATCCCAGCCAGGGCCATCAAACCTCTAAAACTCCAGTCTTTGAGAGCCCCTCTGTTTGTAAAAACTCAGGAAAATCAGCCCCTCTCATTTTCCCAGCCAAAGGCTTGGGGGAAGTGTTCTTGTGTGTACCCCGTGTGCTCTACTCTCTCTCACTTTTCCCCACGACTAGGGCTCGTTCCCCTCTGCAGCTCCTGTGATCCATTTTTTCCCAAACCATGTCTCCACACCTCCTACCTTCCTCAATGTGTCCTCTTCTCTCCCCCTGGTTGTGCAGTTTGTTCTGTCAGTCCTCAGGTTGATGTCTTGGGTGTTCAGAACAATTTGATAGTTATCTAGCTCTGTTCCAGGGACAAGGCAAGCCTATGGTCCTCCTACTATGCTGACATCTTAGCTCCCCCTCCTCCTACTCTCAAGGGTTTTAAAAATCCCTGTTGGCAGCCACTCTCACACCAAATGGCATCCATCAGAACTGGATGAAATCAATAATTACCACAGAAATAGTGAAGACAGTTCAGTCTGACAACTCAACTGGTAGAAACACTGAATACGTGACTTTTCAGCCTGAGTAAATCAACAGTGGTAACCGAGAATAACACTATACTAGTTGGTCATACTCTCAATTCTGCTGAGAGAATGACCAAAAGGGGGGGCGGGGAGGGAATTGTTACAACCAAAAACAGAGACCAGCCTTGAATATTCCCTGTGCAGACAAAACCAACTGAGTCATACAAATAAAGCTTAATTTAAGCTTGTTTTCCAAGGCTAACTTGATCTGGGTCATTTCTTGCTCATGCCTCTGAAAACCATAAGCAAAACTTAAACTATTTCCCAAGGTTGATATGAGGTAACCACTAACCAATTCCTTATCATTTAAGGAAATTCTAATATTATAATGAATCACTATGAAGAACAGTCACTGCTTTCTCACTATGTAAGCTGCTGTTTAACAATATAACCCTGAGCCTCATTCCATGTTTCCGTTTGTTTCAGAAAGTGCTCCAACTGGCAAACTGTCTTCTGGTGTGTGTACAGTAAACTCTCACTAATTAGTACTTCAGTGATTCATTGGTTTTACTTCTGTTATTTCTGAACTTTTGTCAGTATAGAATGTAGATTTCATTGCAAGCCAAACAATGAAAGCAAGAAGAATTCATGAGCATGGCAATATCTGAGCAGATCAAGCGCTGAATAAGTGGAAAAGACGGTTAGAGGATTCTGAGGGATTGGAGGGGGGTCAGAGGGGTTGGAGAAGTAAAAGCAAAGGAAAGGAGGGGCGCCTGGGTGGCTCAGTCAGTTCAGCATCTGCCTTCGGCTTGGGTCATGATCCTGGGGTCCTGGGATTGAGCCCCACAGCAGGGAGTCTTCTTTTCCCTTTCCCTCTGCCTGCTGCTCCCCCTGCTTGTACTCCCTCCCTGTCTAATAAAAAAATAAAAAATCTTAAAAAAAATTGTTTAAAAGCAAAGGAAAGGAAATACATACAGCCTGCTCAAAAGGTCCTGAGTTCCTATCCAGCTGGGGCAATATGGGAGGTCTGATGGGAACAAGGGCAGATAGGTTGATCTAGGAGGCCAGAATGTAAAGGACTTCTAATATTGACTTATTTTAAATGTTATTCAATAAATCAAATAATCCCAACCTCCTAGCATAAATATTCCATCCTTCCACCATGAGACTCTATCATTGGAGGTAACTCTTATAAATGCTTCAGAGTACAATAGTGCAATCACTCAGCTAGGGTTTGAAGTCAGGCAGACTTTGCTCTATTTCTTCCTACTTACAACTTATGTGATTATCAGGCAAATTACTTAAACTTGCTGAATCTCAATTTATCTACAAAATGGGGATTGTATTACCTAGTTCAAAGGGTGTTATAAAGATTAAATTAAATTATATGATGATGTGATATTGTGACTTATAATAAAAAATACGTATTTAGTCTGTTTCTGGCACAGAGCTCCTAAAACCATTGGAATTTCCTGTGATGAGAGCAATAAAGGTGTTTTTGTTATGTTAATTAGGTGGCTTTTGGAATGCCCCCAGGTAGGGTTGCCTAGGAACCAATCTTAAAGAGAGCGCTGGGACTTTCAGCCCCACTCTCTGATCTCTGGGAGGTGAGAGGGGCTGGAGATTGAATCAATCATCAAAGGTCAATAATTTAATCAACAATGCCTATACAATGAAGGCTCCATAAACACCCAAAAAGAAGGGGGTTTAGAGAGCTTCCAGACTGGTGAACATGTGGAGATTTGGGGAGAGTCTGCGCTCCCAGAGAGAGCATGAAAGTTCTGTGCCCTTTCCCCATACCTTGCCATATGCAGCTCTTCCATCTGGTTATTCCTGAGTTATAGCCTTTTGTAATAAACCAGTGATCTAGTAAGTAAAATGTTTATTCAAGTTCTATGAGCTGTTCTTGTAAATTAATCAAACCCAAGGAGGAGGTTGTTGGAACCTTAGATCCATAGCTAATTTGGTCAGAAGCACAGGTGATAACCTGGGCTTTCCACTGTTACCTGAAGTGAGAGATGAGCAAAGTCTTGTAGGACTAAACCCTTAACCTATATGACATTATCTGACCTTATCTCTGGGTAGGGAGTGTCAGAATTGAGCTGAATTGCAGGACACCCAGCTGGTGTCTAAGAATTGCCTGGATATGTGTGGAAACCACTCCCTGCACACGTGCGTATGCACACATTAGAATCGGTTACGAGAATTTTTGATACATATAAAGTTTATAGTCCAATACCTAATACATGTTCAAAAACTGCTGGCTACCATTATTGCTATGACTATTACTCTCTTTTGATGAACTAGATAAGCTACTTAACTTCCTGGAGCTTCACACACCCATTTGTTTGAGCTTTTATCAAAATCAAGTGAGATAACTTTGAGCATCACTACGTGCTCAGCAAATTATGGCGTTTCCATTATTTTATTACAATTTCTTTACTATCTTTGTGTCTCTACTAGCTATCTCATTTGAAATATGTGACATACCATGCCATAATTATGACAATATGCCATAATATGTGACATAATAAACATGACATAATTGTTGAATAATAATTTCATATTATTGAGTGACATCTATGTAAAAGCTACGGTACCAGAAGCTACTGGTAAATTAGAGCAGTTTTTGGCAAACTATGTTTGGCAGGTCAAATCTGGCCTGACACTTCTTCTTGTAAACACAATTTTATTAGAACACAGCCACACCTATTCTTTATGTATTGTCTATGGCTGCTTTTGTGCTCCCACACCAGAGCTGAGTCATTGTGACAGACTTTATGGCCTAAAACCTAAAGCATTTATTATATAGCCATTTACAGAGAATGTTTGCCAACGTGTAAGTTGCAGTATTCTTATCCTAGAGAAGTTTTTGATCTGGCACACTGTACTAAATGGACATAAATATTCAAGTCAGAATACATATTGCATTAGAGTAGTATACACACAGGTTTCATAGAAGGTAGCTAATCCAGTAGAACTTATCATTAAAAAAAAATTATCATAGCAGTAGCATTTGGAACTGCCTTTTTATTAAAGCTAAGTGTTATTAATTTCATTTGGTTATTTGTTCATTCAATAAATAGCCATTAATAGCCTCCCATAAAGCAGGCACTATTTTAGGTGCCTTGAATTTGGCAATAAACAGAATGGACTAAGACCTTATTCTCATCTAACCCAACTCTAAACTTGGGTTAGAGTATGTGGTAACGACCCTCTGGCTTATATAATAATGAGGTGGGCAATATGCAAACAAACAACTACATAATATAACATCTATTGCATTAAAGAAAAAGATGTAAGGTAAAGGGATAGAGAACAGTAGAGATGATAAGTACTCTTAGGATGGTTAGGAAAGACTTCTTTGAAGAAGTGATATTTTGTAGGGGCCTAAGGGAATAAGTTATGCATATGTCTAGGAGAAGAGCATTTCAGGCAGAGGGACAGCAGGTGCAGAAGTCCTGCATCAGAACTCTACCTGATGTGTTAGAGAAAACTTACCAGTATTTACTATGTTGTATTACTGCTTAATAGGTTTAAACATTAAGAATATATTATCACATATAATTCTCCCAGTAACACTACGATGCATAAAATGTTATCATTCCCACTTTACAAATGTAGAATTTAGGTCTAGAGAGGTTAAGCACCTAACCCAAAATCATAGAACCTTTATATAGCAGCACTTGAACCCAAGACTCTCTGACTCCAAAGTCCATGCTCTAACTTGTTGCATTACACTGCCTTGAAGAACATCTAGAAATATAATAGAAGCAGGCATGGTTTCTAGATGCAGAAAGAGAAAGTACAAAAGAATTTATTTCTAGTTCAAGGTATTTTTGGAGAAGAGCAAATTTCCTAATTTGGCTTAATGTGAACTTTGCATGAAACATTAAATAGGATAAAAGCTTTAAAAAAAAAAAAGTAGTTTAGGGACACATTGTAGAGGACCAGAAATCTTGGGTAGAAGAGTATGTCCTTAATTCAATAGTAAAGGGATTTGGGATAGGGTAGTAAGTAGAGCGGTGCTTTGGGAAGATCAATCTGGCAACAGTGAGTGTGATGGATTTGTGCCAGGAAGGCTGGAGATCCTAGAACTAGTTCAGTGTGTACAGCACTCACTCAAACAAGATAAAATGAGAAACTGAACTGGGGTGGTGGTGTTGTAAATGACAAGAAGGGGAGGCAGAATCTAATGATGGGACAAGTGACTGGCATCAGGAAGATGCAGAACTCAAAGGTGACCATCATGTTTTATGTCTGGAGAAAAGATGATATGACCATGAACAGAGGGAAGAATACACAAGAGGAGAAACTTGGGTTAGAGTATGTGGTAACGACCCTCTGGCAGAAGAAGAGGTTGATCAATGATCTGAGAGATGAGACTAAAGGTGCAGAAGTGGGAGTCATCTGTGAAGAAGTGATAGGTAGCACTAATATGGGATGACAGGCTCACTGGGGCAGGAGTGTGAAATAAAAAACAAATAAAGGGCCCGAGACCAAAAACGTATGGAAAGCCTATGTTAGGAGAAAGAAGGAACAGGGAGGAGCTACAAGATAATGATGCTTAACACTTATCCAGCCTTTCTATATTCTAGGCATGAGTAACTGTTTTACATATATCAACATATGGATAATGGATTGGATTGGAAGGCATGGGAAACAGAGTATCAAGAAGGGAGAACTCCCTATGACTCTCTTTAGAAATACCTCTTGGTCTGGCAGCCATTGCGGTGGGGGGCAGAGGGTGACGAGGAGAGTATGGCTGCACATTCAGAGCTCCGAGACCTCAACATATTCCAACCCTACACTGTGCTTGAACTAGAACACTTCTTAAGGTTAGTGGTCATGAATGTGAAGTGAGAACAGACAACATGTTATTTCTTGAGGAGCTACTCTGTGATATGAAAAGGTTCCTGATCTTAAGGAATGGAAGAGAATTAGATCTTTATGTCCATTATCTCATTTAATCTTCATTATAATTATAATTATATAATATGTAATAGTATTATTATAGAAAATTATTACATAATTATTATACAAAATTATTACATATTATATATATTATATAAACATGTGTGTTGTATATGTACTATATATAACTATTACATATTATAATTACATATATAAGGGCACCTGGGTGGCTCAGTCATTAAGCATCTGCCTTTGGCTCAGGTCATGGTCCCAGGGTCCTGGGATCGAGCCCTGCATCGGGCTCCCTGCTCCGCGGGAAGCCTGCTTCTCCCTCTCCCACTCCCCCTGCTTGTGTTCCCTCTCTCGCTGTGTCTCACTCTGTCAAATAAATAAATAAAAAATCTTTAAAAAAAATAATTACATATGTAAATTACAATTATGAAGTAGGTACTGTTGCCCTATATATGTAGAGTGGTTTGGTGATAACCAAAGAGATGATAACAAAGAATATGGTAGTCTCTTTCCTGTTTCATTGCCTGGCTTACTCTAGTAATAAGAATTCCAGACCCCTTTGGCTCCAGCCCAGAGGGAGAAGGGATTATACAGTCTCACTTGATGTAGGGGTGTCAGGACTCTCTGGATGCAACTCTTTCCTTTCTAAGCGGGTTCTTGAATGTTCTTTCTGAGAATCTCCTCCTGGAAACCCCTGTCTGGAGCTCTTGCAATCTATAGGCAATGCCATTCCTTTCAGTACACATTAACCATTCTGCACCCACTCCTGCCCTTAGGAGTTGCTGCAGCCTCCATCCACCTGTAGCTTTCTGTTTGTTTGTTTGCTTTTTTCTATTCAGGTTATCTTGCTCTGGGCTGGAAGACTTCTCCCAAAGACCACTTGACCTATGGGAAACTCATGCACCCTTGTGCTGCTGGGATGGAAGCATAGCTTGCTCCCAGAGCAGTCTTCTTTTTCTTTGCTCTTCCATCTCAGGCCAAAACTCTGGGGGACACATTGAAGCCTATTTCACTTGAGGGAGGAGGTGAAACTCTACGGCACCATAAAAACTTTTTCTACAACATTCTCATTCCTCTCCAACCTCTTCTATTTATAGAAACTAGAGGTGGGAGATTAGGTTGTCTAAACTAGCCTCACAACCTTTTATCATATCCTGATTTGGTGGACTAGCTCTTTTGTTTAGGGCAGAGGGTAACCTGGCACCTTTGGTATTATTCTCAGCCTTTAGGACCTCAGCTAAAATAGAGACAGAAAGAGTCCCATCTTACCATCTTGCCTGATATAAAAACATTGTAAACATTGATAACCATTTGATAGCACACTTTAGAAGGCTTGTGGCATCTTGGTTAAAAAAAAGTACTCTTCTGCTGGGCGCCTGGGTGGCTCAGTCGGTTGAGCGACTGCCTTCGGCTCAGGTCATGATCCCGGAGTCCCGGGATCGAGTCCCGCATCGGCCTCCCTGCTCGGCAGGGAGCCTGCTTCTCCCTCTGACCCTCCCCCCTCTCATGTGCTCTCTCTCTCTCATTCTCTCTCTCTCAAATAAAATCTTTAAAAAAAAAAAAGTACTCTTCTGCTTACTATGGCAAGTCTCTATAAAAACAACCATTTCTATTTTTATGTCTTTTGCAACACCTTTGCCTCATACTTATTTTACCTCCTTGTTCTCAACGACTTCTGTTTTCACATCACCTCCACCTTTCTTGGATCTTGGCATCACCAATAGTTCCCAACCTACAGATAACTCATTTTCTTTATAACTTCAAACTTATTCCACTATTTCAGAACTCACCCAAGGAACTACTTCCTTTGTGCACTGAGAAAAATTAAAGCAATTGGAAACGGCTCTCAATAAGCTCCCACCACTACATCTACCTACTTACCTACATCTGTACCCAGATGCTCTGCCTTTCCTTCTGTTACTATAAATGAATTGCTAATGTTCCTATTAAGGCCAAATCCCCCCTTCCCAACACACACACACACACACACACACGATCCTATCCCTCATCCACTCAAGGATATCACCAATATTTTCTCATATCAACCATTTTTCTATTTCTTCTAGCATTACAGGCATGGCATTGAATCTACCATCTTACAAAACAAAAAACTTTTCTGTCCCCTTATGACTTTTTAGCTACGATTTAATTTCTTTGTTTCTCTTTGTAGTGAAACTCCTCAAGAGTTGTTTATACTCATTGTTGCCAATTCTTCTCCTCCCATTCTGCCTTGGTTCCAGGTTTTTGTCCCCTCCACTCCTCTGAAACAGCCCTTACCAAATCATCCATGACCTCCATGTTGCTGAGTTCAATCAATGGTCAATTCTTGGCCCTCATCAATTGGCAGCATTTGACAGTTAATCACTTTCTCTTTCTAGAAGGGAAGAAAGGGAAGGGAATTTTGTACTCATAGCTTCTCAGACCCCCTTTACCTTGGATCTCCTCTTTCTCACTGGCCACTAGTATTCACCTCCTTCTCTGGCTTTTTTTTTTTTTTTTTAATCTTTCTGGTCCAAAATGATGAAAGTTCCCAGGGTTCTTTTTTCTTTTCCTTTTCTTTTTTTTTTTAAACTTATCTCTATCTACACTCACTTCTTACATGATCATCTCCAGTCTCAGGACTGTAAACCTTCATACTGGTAACTCCCAACATAATACCTCTAGCCTGGCTCTCTCTTCTGAACAAGAGATACATATATTCAATTACCTACTTCACATTTCAACTAAGATATTTAAGAGGCATCTCAAACTCAAAATGTCCAAAACAGAATATCTGCTTTTCCTCCAAGACCTGCTCCTCCTGCAACCATACATACTATAATAAATTTAACTCTGCTTCAGTTAGCTCAGGGTAAAAACCTTGGAATCATCCTTGACCTAACCCTTCTTATAGACCTTACCTTCAAAAGACAGGTATTTTCCACTTAACATTAGTGTTTCTGAGCATTAGATGTTCTGCGTGCAAACACACACACACACACACACACACACACACACACACAAAGCTAACCAGGAGTCTATTTCATATTATTTCAGCGGGGAAAAAAAAAGCTATAATGAAAGCCCACAACTAAATTTCTAAAATGTATCTATAACACAGTAGAAGTTATTAGGCTGTAAAATGCTTTATAATATTTCACAGTAAATAACATTGGTCAAAAAATGCAGGCAAAAATTCATAATAAAAATCAGACAATTCCCTATAATACATTTATTTACCAAGTGAAGTAGCCACTTGAAACTTGGTAAAGGTTGAGAAGGAAGAAGAGAAAAAGGTTAAAGCTATCTTTGTCACTTGGTGTGTAAGGTGATGATGCTGACATTTGGGTGATGAATGGGCAATTTCAGGCAAGTTATGAGACTAAGAGAAACTGATACAGATTCTCTGTCATTAGGGTATTTGCAGAGACTTTTGAAGAGTTAAGACTTTAAAATTTTTTTGACATGTTTGGATAAAAAATGCAAGATGGAGTACTACTTACATTTCCAATGTTTTTTGAACAAAATATAAAGGATGGACCACTTCAAAGAAGTAAAACTTCTCATCCTATTATCCTCATGGTTAAGGATAATGTTTATCATTTCTTCTAAATATGGTTCTATAATGCCTCTTAGCATCAGCAACGTCTGAAATGAACATCCTCTTTTTGATATTTGGTTGTTATTCTAATACCTACACGATTCCCATGCTCTAGCAACTGTTTTGAGTTTCAAGTTGAGATTTCTCATGCGTATTATATTTCTAAGAAAAATGTTTTATTGAGTTTTGGGGACATAAATATTAATTTTTCCTATGTTAGCATAGTCTTAAAATTGTATTGGAGATACATGTATAGTATGAAATGTGGGTATTAAAAACTCAGGAGGTGTTCTAGTGGGAAAATATTTATTGGGGAGATTTTGTATAGGAAGTGCTGTATATTCAAAATTGAACAACTTCTTTCCATATAACATGCTATGAACCTCTTCCAAACACCCTTTCCTTTCTGCTTAGACTACCCAAGTAGCCCTCTAGCTGTTCTCCTTACTTACCCACCCCGTCCTCCTTCAGCTTATTACATAAGTAATCCTTTGACAACGTAAGTCAAATTGTATTAATTCTCTTTTCAAATTTCTGTAGTGAATTCTATTTACTCAGAGTAATAGCCCAAGTCTTTAAAAGTTCCACTGACCTCTCTTCTACCCCTCTATCCCCTACCTCTCTACTCAACCCACACTGGCCTCTTTGCTAGTCTTTGAATGGTCCAAACGTACTTCTGCCTGAAAACCTTTGCACCTGCTATTGCATTTGCCTGGATCACTCTTCCTTGGGCTACCTACAGGCCTTGCTACCCATTAAGCTACCCTTGCTTCTCATTAAAAGGCTTTCCCTGGGGCACCTGGGTGGTGCAATCAGTTGAGTGTCCGACTCTTGGTTTCGGCTCGAGTCGTGATCTCAGCCCCACATGTGGGATTGAGCCCCTCCTTGGGCTCCACGCTCAGCATGGAGTCAGCTTGAGACTCTCTGCCTCTGACCCCCACCATGCACTCTCTCTCTCTCAATAAATAAATAAATCTTTAAAAAATAAATAAAGAGCTAAATAAGTAACAGGCTTTCCCTGACATTCTGTATTAACAGTAACAGCCTTCCTTCCACCACGCTCTCTTTTTCTTTACCCTGTTTATTATTTTCAGCATTACTTATCATCACCTGATGTTTACAAAGGAGGACCTTATAAGTTACCACCTCCACTGGGACACTGAGACTGAAAGGGGCTCTATTCATAACTACACCAAGATTACAAATTCATTCTCTACATATTTCTATGAGAATATAAGTTCCAGGAGGGCAAGCACTTGATGTATTTTACTCATTAAGTGTACGACAAGATTCTTAAAGTGTCTGACACATAGGAGATGTTTAGCCAATAAATATTTATTAAGTGAATAAATCAATGAATACATGCACTGGTTTGATGTCTACTCTATTTAAAATAGAATCATGAAGAATGATCTGTGAATTTTTTCCCCAGGGAGCATCCTTTCCTCTCCAGATGTCCATGCTTTCTATGGAGAAAATTCAATATGGGAGATTTTTCCTAGGAAACACAAAACTGGCAGTTTTACACAAAATAAGGCTGTCAATCTTATTCTAATCTAGAGGATTTAACTGAGACATCTTAATTTAGAATCCCATTTAAAATGCTAACCCAATATATGCCCATCTTTTAAGTAGGTAAATTGTTATGGTTTTATATAAAGAATTTCTTACAAATTGAGTTTTGTGTTGCATGATTTAGTAAAAGAAAGTGTAATTTTCATGAGACAGTGTTATTTTTCAAACTCTTAGTCCTGTGACTTAAGCTCTAGTATATTATATACTACAGAAGTCAAATCCTTTACATCTCAGTTTCATAACTGAAAATCATTTTATTTTTAGTGATCCTATAGTCTCCATCAAACAGCTACACAAAGCTATCTGCTCTTCGTTATGGTGCACGAAATCCTAACCTGTTCACTCTCTGAAAGTGATGATGGATGAAATTTACTAGATGGATACTAAATGACTATAGTTCAAACAAGACCATCTTGTTTGTCTGGCATATTCTATTTAGGCAGAAAAAAAAAAAAGAGAGAGAGAGAAAGAAGGAAAGAAAGAAAGAAAAAAAAAGAAGACTGAGGTTGAAATGCCTAGATACAATTATAGCAGATTTTAAAAGAATCACTATATTTTTCACCTGCCCTGTGTTTAAATTGAATATTTAATTCCTTTAGTAGCAGAAGTTCATAAACCTTTACTGGACTTTGTGCAGTAGTAAGCACAAATCATTGCCATTTCCCCCTCTGATGGCCTGCAATATTTAAAACATAATAGGACATTTTTATAACCAAAGACATTGAAAAAGACAGAACAACACATGTAAACAAGAAATATGATCCTAAATACATTATAGTGTTATTCTATAAAATGTTTTAATCTTAATAAAAGAAACATTTTAAGCTGCACTGACTGGGCAACTATGCTTTTATTTCAGTGTGAAACAAGGCTGAAGTATTACTGCATATGTGTGCATGTTAGGCTCCTTGAGACTTTGGGATGTCATTTCTAGAAAGAGTTTAAAGTTCTAAACAGATGGAGTACAACAAGGTGCATTCATTTAAAAATACACACTAATATGTGAGCATCTGCCCAATTTTGTGGAAATCTTTCTGAAGCCTTATAAATCTTATCTCTTTGTATTTGAGTAGAATGCATGTGAATTTTGAAAATTCCACTTAATACAAAATGTAAGCTTCTTAAAAAATGGTTATGGAATTTTATGGGTCTCCTGATATTATCTAAAAAATAACTGAAAAGATTATACCCCAATCATTAATTTTGAGGAAAAGACTTGGAGATACCTAATTTCAACACAAAGTGACAATAAATATGTTACCACAATATATAATTCTAATTCATATAAACACAAACCATGACAGTTTGTCTTTTGCGGTTTCCCCACTCCTCAATAACACAATACGTCCTTTATTAAGCCCTAGTCTTAGTTGTTTTTATTAATATTTTTTTCTTTCCAACAACCAATTTACAGTAAATAGTCTAACCTGGAAATATTAGGAATATTTAGGGAATAGAGACCATAAAAGTTAACTTGGGAAGATCAGTAAAAAGGTTTGTCATAGTGAAAAAATCCCTACCATTTAATATTTGTTCCTTTCCAACTTTAACTTGCACCTGATTTTATATACCTGTGATACTGACACTGGGTCCCAATGTTCTATCACCCTTCAGCTAAGGATCTAACCAATGACTGACAAAAGGGTCTATCTTAGTTCCCCATCTCATGAAAGAGAAGACTCTGATTTGTTACTGGTCAAGTGGTTAACCCTTTTATTATTCAATAGAGGTAACTGACAGCAATCACATGGTACATCAGGTTTCCCCTTAGAGAGGCTTTGTGAAGTTCAGATTCTCCAGAACACACTCCTAAAAATGGACAAGACACATTGGTATCTCCAGAATACTAATCATGTTGAAAGAACAGGGATGTTCTTCTATACATAACTTATTCTTATACAATATCTGTTTCAGTTTTACAGATTCTTAATCTGGAACAGCAGTTGTCAAATTGTTGTGATCCAGCACAAAAAAAATTCCACAGCACCCCTACATTTTATAAATTATATACACAGATTAGTTGTCATCTTAAAAAGCACATTTAAATACAAAATAGGAGTTTTAAAAGGATGACATAAAATTTTATATAAATTAAAGTTTATTATTTTCTCTACATATTCATGATCAGAGACTACTTTTACTTAATTTTAGGTGTTATTTGATTAAGAAACCCAAATATATTATGTGTTGAGCACCATTCTAATGCTTTTCAAATATTAATTCATGTAATTCTCATAACTACCCGGGGAGAAAGGTACCATTATTCCCATTTCACATATGTGGAAATTGATGTATAGAAGGTTAGATGATGTGTTCAACATCAGAGAGCTAGTAAGTAGTACCACCAAACTTTTAATCTAAGCACAATCATAACTACTACTCTATTCTTATTAAAAGTCATTCATCATTAAACCAATCCAAAATTCCCAGACGTCCTGGGGCACCAGGGTGGCTTAGTCGGTTGAGCACCCAACTCTTGGTTTTGGTTCAGGTCATGATCTCACGGTCAAGCCCCGTGTCTCACTCTGTGCTCAGTGCAGAGTCTGCTTCAGAATCTCTCTCCCTATCACTCCTGTTCACTCTCTCTCTTCCTTTTTTTAGATTATACTTTATTTTACACTCTCTCTTACTTGCTATTGTTTACAAGAACATTAAATTCTCCTTGTCTCACTAGAGGTAAGGATCTCCCACAGCATTGACAAAGTGATTAGTGAGATCTCCAATAGTCAGATTACTGCAGGGAAAAAGTAGTTGAAGAAAACCCTCCAGTATATCACTGTAAGTATAAGTATGGAGCCATTCCTTGGTGGGTTGTTCTTAGCATGTGTATTAGGAAAAATCCAGTGGGAAACATCCGGGCAGCATCTTTTCACCTTTACTGACTCCTGTTTCTGGAGCAACTTGAAATATTTCTTCTTTCTCTCCAGCAAAGATGAACTTGATATTTTACACATAATGGCAAGTCAGACTACTTAGAATTTTACTTTTTTACTCTACTTTTCTAGTAGGAAATGTGGCCATGTAGCTCCAAAAGTGGTTAGATAATACAAAAAAGACCCCCTGTTAATCACCACAGAAGTACTGGGAGTGTGTCCTTCATATTTGTTCTTTCCTTTGCCTTCATGCCATGACTGTTACTTTTTGTTCCTGACATTATTTCTTTGTTCTTGTGAATTACAAGACTAAGGTGCTTTGAGAAAATAATTTTTCTGTTGTTCTATATGTTTCCATGGTCATCTGCAGGGACCCAGGTTTTAGTTTGAAAGGGAGCTGGCAACACTTCCCAAAGCTGAGTAACAAGTGCTTAACCTATTGGTCTCACTTCCTAGTATTTGTACTTAGGGGACAAACTGGTGATGCCACGTTGGCCTCCCTACCATAGAGGGCACTGGACACGATTCTTTTCCCCATCTCACAACCACTACTTATTCTCATGCTGTCTGGAGCCTGTTTTAATTTATTACACCTTTTCATCTTTTCTACCTCATCCTGAAGACACTCCTCTTAGTTTCTAATTGAATATAATCCTAAATTGTTTTGTAAGGAGAATGAGAATGAGGATTGAATTGAGAATGAGGCATAAACCACTTCTTGGTGGTTCCTTTAATAATTTCTATGGCTTTTCACTCAAATCCTCTGGCTCTGAATCCTCCCTTGTGTAATCTTTATGCTGCACTTCTTGACCTATAAAGGGAAAAGAACACCTCAAAGTTGTAGAATTATCTGACTCTCAGTTGAGTAAGGAACTATTATCAGACTTCTCAAAGTTTATGGATTTTATGAGTTTTCAGTTAACCATGTGAATGAAACTGAGTTTCTCAGATAAACAGAGGACATCTGTTAATCTAAAGGGAGAAAAAAGTCGCAAAAGTTTAAGCTCTTACCCAAAGGGAGATTGAGCCTCCTGCTTGCATTTCAGAAAGATATGTAGCACATTTTGGGTAAACAGAAACAAACCCAAGGTTGGGAAACTGACAGCCTTAAGAAATTGTCAATAGGTTTCAATATCTCTACTGTTTTCCCTGTAGGAATTCAGCAGCAATGGAAATAGTCTGTGAATAGGCATTGGGCTCAGATCTCTGACTCTGCAAAGAGAGATTCTACAAAGCATGGTCCCCAGATGCCAGACACAGCTTCAGGGAAAGTTGCCTTTGATATGTACATAACATGGCATGGTGAGAGAAATAATATGAAGTTCACCCTCCATTCCAGACCAACATAATGCAACAATAAACAATAAACAGAAAGGAGTTTTGGAAAGTCCACAGGGAAGGAAGGCTGTCAGGAAGTGATGCTCTGGTTGGTTGTAAAAACTACAAGAAGGAAAAGAAGATGTCTGCAGTGGAATGGAAACAATGGGAATATGCCTCCCTTCCTAAGTCGAAGTTGCCCAGTTATAAAAGAAAAAGAGCCACAAATTTAAAAGCATCCAAAGCCAGTCCCCAGACATCTGAGCTGGCCAAATTCTAGTGTGCCTGCCTAAGATGCCACAAGTGTAGACCCTGGGGACTGCAAGGAGAGAAACTGAAATACATTTCTCAGAAGAAGGACATCTTAATGGTATGACTTCCTACCTATGAAGCTGGTTTACACTAACAAACTGTCCTTTAACTTATTCATTCAACAAACATTGACAATTTCTAATATATGTGAAGCCCCATGCTGGGTGAAGACACAAAGATGAAAAGATAGGGAATCTGCTCTGTCTTCAAGGATCTTATCCTTTGGCAGGGAAACTGTTACACACAAAAAAGTAAGAAAAGGCAATGTTGTAAGGAGCATGGAAGACTGAAGAAACTGAAGGAGTCAAGTGGACATTCATAGGTGACAGAGTACCTATACTGAGACTTTTAAATATTAGCAGAAATTTGCTTAGTTGTTGAGAAATGAGACTGCATTTTAGCCAAAGGGACTAACATGTACCAAAGTACAGAAGGAAGAGACTGCCTGGCCAGTCCCAGAACAGACAAGGAAGACGAACTCAGAACTATGGGAAAACAGGCAGAAGACCAAACCTTTGACAGTGTGAAGGAAATGAGCGTTTATCATTTTATTCCAACTACTGAGTGCTTGCTGCTTTATATTCATTAAAAGTTTTAATGTAACTTTGTGGTAAAAAATAAATATAAAACCTAAAACATAAAAAACAAACAAACAAACAAACAAACAAATAAATAAATCCCTATTCCGTGGCTTTGATGGTTCCAAGGGGTGGGGGGGAGATTATCCCAACCCTCAGCTTTTCCTGAAAACAATTAGCAGTGACAATGCATAAGAATTCAATGACATTGTTATATCAGGGAAACAAAAGGAAATATAATTTCTCAAGTACATGACTTTTTACTCATTTAAAAATTATTTTACCCTGATGGGGTACATGGGTGGCTCAGTCGTTAGGCATCTGCTTTTGGCTCAGGTCATGATGCCGGGGTCCTGGGATCGAGCCCTGCATCAGGCTCCCTGCTCAGCGGGAAGCCTGCTTCTCCCTCTCCCACTCCCCCTGCTTGTGTTCCCTCTCTCGCTGTGTCTCTCTCTGTCAAATAAATAAATAAAATCTTTAAAAAATAAAATAAAATAAAATAAAAAATAAAAATTATTTTACCCTGAAACTTTTCAAACATATACAAAAAAAGAAAGTATAATGATTCTCCATTTGTAAGCCTCAAAATTTTGCTCTATTGGATGCAGTTGTTTTTTTAATCTTTGCTGAGTATTCTAAATTCTAGACCTCCTTTCATTTCACTTATATATTTCAGTGTAAAACTTTTTTAAAAATATGGCATTTCCTTAACAATTATGATGCCATTATCACACCTGAAAAATTAATAACTCACTGTCATCATTCAATGTACACTCCATAATTAAATTTCCCTGAATGTTTCAAAAAATGTCGCAGCCATTGGTTAACTGAATCAGGATTCAAACAAGATTTACCCATTACCTTTCTTTGCTTTAAAATAAAGTAGTCCCCAGTCTCTCATAATTATCCCCCCCATTGCTTTATTACAAAAACTTCATTATTTACCCTGTAGAATGGCTCACATTTTGGATTTATCTACATATTTTTGTCATGTTATTTATGTTTATATTTTTATTTTTTATTTTTCTTGTAAATGGAAGTTAGCTCTGGAGGTTTGATTAAATGCAGAGTCAACTTATTTTGTGGTAAGAACAGTCCCTCTGTGGTGCTGTTCCTCAGGAGATACACACGACTGGTCCTTCCATACAGGTGACAGTTGATCAGTCGTTCAGCAGTTAACAACTGAACTCTCACTGTAAAGTTCCCCAATAACCTTTCACCTAATTGTCTATTCTACTGGAGACCACTGTCCCGAAGAATTATTTCACTGAGGGTTGCAAGTTTATGATTTTTAATTCTTCCCACATTTATTAGCTGGCATTCTTCTGTAGAAAAAATAATTATCATCAACAGGAGCTATCTGCTTACCCAAAAATATAGTTAGTAGGGTAAAAGTAGAGTAATACTTAATTATTTCCTTTCAACTGCTAATTATCAGAATAAGAAGTTAGTACTACTTACTTTTTATAAAGAGAATCACTTAACTTTGTCCATTCAGAAATATATATATATACATATTTCTTTTTTTCAGAATACTACCTGAACAGGAAACTTGAGCCTGATTGTTTTCCCTTTCTGTATTTAACACCCCTAAAGGTAAAACTTATGTCTTTTAGCTTGGAACCAGATTTAGTGGAATTACATGTGGAAATAAACTCTGAAAAAATTTTAAGCCATCTCATAGATACGATTTTGTCACTAACCAGCAGTACACTCCTAAGCACCAGTTTTATCATTCTCTCCCACTCTAGAACTTTTACAATGATATGATTCCATGGAAGAAATCAGCCTCTGGTCCCACCTCCTGTTCACAGGAGCTTAGAAGATACGGAAGCCAGAAAATATGCTGGCCTTTTCTTCCATTGTGGGAATTGTGAGAAAATGTAAATTTTATAATATATGTATAGGAATTCATAGCATGGGCTCCATACTCAAAGATTTGGCATTGTTAATTTGTGACTCTAATCTAGAAAGCATAAAGACTGCCATACTACAGGAAAAAAGCATTTGAGAGGTTTCAGAGAATAATTTGGGGACCATGCCTCAATTATATTTCTTCCAAATGGTATCATTAATAATTGGCATTGCTGAGCTCCATTTCTACCTCCCCACAAAAAAATCCAATTTGAAAAGCAAGATCATAAATTTCTCCTCCAAAAGATAAGCAATTTCATCTAGGTACAAAATAGCTACAACTATTTTTTTAATCCTGAATATTAATGTGTTGTGAAAAAAGCATGAACTACATAAGCAGACGGATCATCAACAAGGGGATTAAACAACCCTCAAAAGGCTCTCCAAAGAGCCATTAAAAATTGTCAAGGAATCAGAAAATTCCATAGTAAATGACCCAAATGACTTTGAGAGATGAAAAATAAGGAAGCTGAAATAGCAAAATAATAATAGTACTTGCTACTTACATAATAGCTTTCTTGAGAGAATTCTGAAACACTTTCCAAACATTAATCCAATAATTTTTGTCATTAGTCTACACAGTACTAAGGGGGCCTTTTATGTTATTTCTCACTGAGCACTTGGGGAAACTAAGGCTTAGAAAGACAAAGTTGGTGTGACTTTAATAGATTTGCCCGTCATGTAGCAAAACGTCAATGCCAGAGAGAAAATGCAATCTCAATTTCCATTATAATATTACTAGATGGCATTGATTCAAAATTAATTTTTTAGGTTAGTAAAGAAAGAGCAGATATAAAAATATTACCAATAGTTATCTAAAACCTGGGGAATTCATTAATTCAGAAACAAGCGTACCGAAGATGAAGATCTGGAGAAAATATGTATTCCTCATTTGGAAAAACAGTTTTTGAAATAGAAAGATAAAGAATTACAGCCACACATGTATTTTTGTTAAAGAATTACATTCCATTCTGTTCTAAAATGACACTTAAGAAAACAACTCAATAAAATAGTCAATATAATAAAATTCTAAATGAAAAGTAGCTGACTAATAATGGAGGACAAACTAGGTAACTAAGACAAAATTTCAGGACAGAATCATAGCCTTCTGGTAGTGAATTCACAGCTTCTTTGACACAAACTCAGTTTAATATAAACAGCAAAGCATCTGAGACTCACAAACTGCTGTTGATGGAAGTAAACCAGGTAAGGAACTCTGCAGGGGAGAACAATATAAACCAGCAGCAACAGGGGGAAAATTCCGTTTGTAGTAGAAATTGTAGCAATACCAAAGAGCATCATACACAGAAAGAACAACTGCACAGTAAGGGAAAAAAGGGCATGCCTCCTACTGTTTGTAAAGAATGGCAGCTGGGTGAAAGAAAAATCTATGTGCTTTTAAATCCTATTCCTAAGAGCTAAATTCTGTTATTTCTAAGAGGAAATATTATTTCTTACAACGTGAGATTAGTGAATACCATGAACCACATGCTGAAAAAGTTGACTAACTTTGGTGTGAAATTGGTGTAAGTGGGGGGCGGTGTGAAGTTGGTTGTGTGTGTGCATGTGTGTGTGTTTGCACATACTAAAGTGTGGGGTGGGGGAAGAGAGAAGAAAGAATTGATTCTTCAACAGAAATACCAAGAGAGCTGGGGAATCCCATCACCACCACCAAATAAAAGGGAGAGAAGATAAATTTCTGAACGAACTGGATATATTTCAAATAAGGAAAGAAGTAATCATCGTGGCTAAATTCCAAGAATTGTTAGGCTTTGTGATATTTATAGTTTGGTATTGTTTTTATCATGAATTGCACACTGAAAGTACGTCATAGCTTTGCTAAGGCTCAGGACCTTCATTGGTCTATACCTTGCCTCTGAAGCCTCATCAGAATATAAGATTTTCCCTTACGGGAGAAAAGCATCCCAGGACACTTGGGATCATTCTCTGACTATGACATCCTCCGTGCAACACTGTGTGTGTTGTCACGGATTACACACATTAGAAAGAATCCAGCTTAATGAGGTCAGGTTTAGGGCTCTCTCATTCCATTAACTTGCAATTCTTTTTTTTTTTTTTTTTCAATTTAGGGGGTGGGGATGGGGGAGAGGTGTTATTTGCAGAAATTGGGCCTGGGAATCATGACTTTCTTCTTTCTCATTTTGCAGAACCAACATTAGCTTCTTTTTGAAGGGAAACACATGCCTCAGTGTCAGATTGCCTGGCTCAACCACACACTAATACGTATTGTATTGGGTTGATGAGATGATTGTGTTAAGAAGAAGTAATATATATTCCAGACTCAAAATGGTGCACAGGCCAGAATAAGCATTCAGGGGTATTAAATAATTTTAGGTCACTTCATCCCACCCTGGCTGAGTTGATCAGAATCTATGCAGCACCATTCTCTCTAATCCTGACACCACCAGTTAGAAAGCATGATTCCTTTTGGTTGGAAGAGAAGCTCTGGTCAAAATTGTTATTTGATATAGAAAATGGCTTCCACTTTTGAGACTAAAGGAACAAGCGTATACCTTTGTACTGCACACTCATGGTGCCTTGCCCAGATACCCTAGGATCTCGTTCATAAGTTCCCTGTGCCCCTTGTCCAACACCACCTTTACTTCAGAGGACTAACCCCCTAGCACGGAGGAGAAGCACAGTACCTAGAGGTTAGTACTCCCTGCTTCCAGGCCCTTCCCTTCCCAGTGCACTTCCCAACAGACCAACTGGTGTGGAAAGTACAAAAGTCCTGCTCCTTTGCCTCGTAGGGGACATACTCTGACTCTGAGGCATAGTTTATACTCCAGGACTGGCTGAAAAACCCGTACCTGGCTTGCCTTCTTCCCTTTACTATCCTGTTGCCCCCATTTCCTTAATGGTTTCTCCAGAGAAATAAAATGACTTGCACCTCAAGCCTTGGCTCAGGATCTGCTGCTGGGAAGAACCTGATCTGATAGGCTTAATTAGAAATTGTCTTGAGAGAAAAATGACAAGAGGGAGAGCAGTAGAGGAGGTAGTATATATTCCAACTTGGGAAAAGCAAAGATTACAGAGTCATCGGTTCATTAATTCTGTCTTTTATTCCTATTTCATATAGTTGATTTCTTTTTTCCTTGCAAAACTTTCACCAGTGCACAGGTAGTAAGGAGCAGAGGCTAGAGTTAGGATAAGTGGTGGTAATTTAGTGGCAGCAAAGAGTTCTATCTAATTCCCTTTCCCCTTCCAGAACAGCTGTAGTGGGTAATCTGACTGAGGTGATGCAGCGTGAAGGTAGAAAGCACAGGGAGACAGACATTAAATACAAAATTCTGTCCTAAAAGGAGGACTGAGGGTCAGGTCAGAGAAACATGTCCAAATAAGATGCTTAATGATAGGCTCTGACATAAGAACTCGAAGCCAAAGAGCAGAGCTAAGGTGAGTCACACAGTCTGAGATTACGGAAAGGTGTAATAACAATTTGGTAAAGGTGAACTGAAGATGATCTGAAAAAAACTGAGTCAGGAGAGCTAACGGGTTTTTCTATATCCCTCTTCCTCTGTGGTATGGACACATGAGGTGGATTTGTAGGAACCCCCTTTTCCAGAGTGACCCAGAGCCAGGTTTTTTTCACGGTCACTTAGCCAAACACTGTAGCACATTCTACTGTTCCTGATTTATTATAGATGTGGTTGTGCCCCAACTTTTATCCTCAACTGCACGTGAAAGGGGTGAGGGTAGATTTATGCAGAGACAGGATTGATTATAGGTTATCTTCAACAGGTGGTTCTGGGTAGGAGGTTCTGGTAGGAGGCATGCTCTTGTTTCCCTTAACATGAGGGCTATGCATAGACTGAGAAGAGAGCATACTGCCATCATCTCTCTTCCTCTCAGACATCCTAAGGTAGGAACATCTGGAACATCTTTTTTTTTTTTTTTCCTCACCCCTGGTACAATGGAGACAATGTCAAAAGACTCCACTTAAATAGTCATTGATTTTGCACCCTTGCTCAGGGTGCTTTTGGTACTGGGAAGTCTGGGAAGTAGCAAGGTTCTGGGTGGGAGATTAGGTTGGGTGTTATTTGCCACTTCCTAAGTAGCTTGATGGGAGGACTAGCCATGTCACCTTTATGAATATGAGACCAATACAGTGTCTTTTAAACTTGTTTGACAATTGCTCATAGTCATAACTATATTTGAATCATGACCCAGTAAACACAAAGACACACACACATGCATGCATACACATACTACAACCAAATGTTTCACAAAACTAATACTTTTCCTTATTTTGTATACACAAGCTGATGTTTTCTATTTTATTAAAAAGTACTGGTCAAGCTCCATTAATGTGATATTATGAACCTCTCATAATTTGGAAAATATTGCTTTACAACCCAGATGATAAATTCCATCTGGGCATCGTTGGCTTTAGGGAAGGACTGGTGGTTGACAGATGGATGCAGAAGTCAAGGTTATTGGACAGTATCTTCCTGAACTGAGGTATAAACTGTAAATCAAAGTCTGAGACAAGAGAGTATATCTGAGATTAAGGATAAGACAACAGGTGCTGGGCCCCTCCAGGATGCATCTTTTGTGGAATAGAAAGGGAACAGAAAGAGTTTGAAGACTCTCCTCTATCATGTTTCCCTCTCTCTTGTCTTTGAGTCTCTTATTCCCAAAATATTTTTCTATTTCATCATATCACTCTCTAGTTCTGAAATACCTCAGGTCTTCTTTAATGTAACCCAGGTATTAGAGGACAGTAGGGAGTGTAAAATGTGAAGGGTGGGTACTGTTTGAATGGATAAGAATGGAATAAAGACAAAAGTACAAAGTGTCAACTCAGATATGGGAAGGGAAATTTTTAAAAAATGAAACTTTTTTAAATAACAATCCTTTTTCCACTAAAAATCTGTGTTAGGCATTTTAGTGTGTTTTGAAAGTTATCCTATGATTTTAAAAAAGCTAATTTATAATAAGGAATTACTATAATCACTGGCCAAAAAAAAAAAAAATCAAATATCACTTTCTCACCTCCTAGGAATCAGTTTGAAAAATCTCGTATCTAACTTATCTCTAGTCTTGATGACAGCCAAATCAATTAATGAACTTTTATCATTAATGACAGGACACAACATGTTTTTGAAATTATCTTTGGGGTCTTTATTGTCCATACAATGACATATTATAGCAAGGTGCCCTTATGGCCTTTTGCATCAATTATTTAAAATAAAAAAGCCATTAATTCATATATCTGTGCATCTGTAATAGTACTGTTTTAAAAGGTGGCGAGTGAGAGAAAATATGTCAATAAAATCATTGAACCTTTCCAGACTGAAATGATTTATATGGAATCATTGCAATTCTATTTAGAGTACTATGATCTCAGTGGCTGGGTATGAGAGGGTTGAATTATTCATGTTTTCCTGGTCAATACACACACACACACACGTGCACACACATGCACACACACATACAGACACACACACACAGGAAGTTCTTCATTTTAAGGTTGCTTGCATGGATTTCTGAGTCTGGTTCCTTTCGGAGTGATTCAGAATCCGTCAGTAACAAGCCACATTCTCTGCACATGGATACCAACAGAGGCTTAAAAATAGGAGCCATGTGCACAGAGCTTCTTGTGCCAACCAACAGATTCTATCTGCATCTGCTACATATGGATTGACAGGAGAGGGGCCAAGTATACGTTGGTGTGAAGCAGCTTGCTGCTTCTGTTTTGAGAAAAGCTCATCATTGTACAAGTCCTGAACAAATTAGCCTTCCAATCACAATGCAAGGATATTGAAATAGGGTGAAAAACCTAGATGTATCAGGCAGTTCTTGCCAAATAGTGGAGGATTAAAGAGGAAAAGAAAATCATTTGAAGACTGATAATTAGTAAGACAGAAAGATGTGAGGTTATGTTCAGATATGTGACTGGACCTTGAATTTTAAACAAAACAAAATGAAACTTGTTGCCACTGTTGGAAAACAGGTGGGTCAAATGCGTACAAAACATCAAAATAGTTTTGATTTGCTCTTTGGTTAGAAACAAAAGATTTTTGGTCACGTCCTTAGAGTCAAGGTTGTAAGGGAAGGTTATGTAGAGCTCTGGATCTTGAAGTCATTTATCAAAATTCACTGGGCTAAGGAACTGACAACCCAAGGGAAAATTCATAACAAATAAATATTAAGACTTTATTTACTGTAAAACAACTGATATGAAAGTACTCTGTAAAATATAAAACCATGTACAGATTTTACTTCCAGTTACTTTACTATATGAACAATGAACTTATAAAATCCTTTTATAACTATACTACCTTATGTTAAAGGATAACTTAATCATTTCCAAGTGCACAACAATTAAATAAATTTTAAGTTAAAGAGGGTGTGTGGACAAGACTCATATTTTCATATCTTCTTGTGTTTCCTGAACAACTGGAAATACTTCTTGTCTTTGTGCAAATGAAAGGGGGGCAACAGTGGATAGGGTCTGTACCCCACCCAATTTATTTATTTTACTATCATGACCATATGTGTAACCTTTCACTTCATATCCCTTAAGCCTATATTTCCACCAGAGGAGAACATATGTTCTTCAGAACACAAGCTTTGAAATACAGCTACTTGCACAGCTAGCCTCCTCACTCAATCATTAACAACACCCACATGAAATTATTGAGTGGCCACTATGTGCCAAGCATTGTGCTAGGCACTGGGCAAACCACGTTGCCTGTCTTTTCAAAAGACTTACAGATTGGCAGAGGAAGGAAAACAAGAAAACAGAGCAATTGCCATAGGGTGTGGTGCCAGGACAGAAGTAAGTATAAGGTGCTCCAGGAGCACATGAGAGGGACACCATGCCTGGACTTTGGTGGCAAGCAAGGCTTTCTTGAGGAGAGTGACTGGATTTAAAAGTCCACACTAGCACCTGGCTGGCTCAGTACGTGAACATACGACTCTTGATCTTGGGGTCATGAGTTTGAGCCCCATGTTGGGCGTAGAACCCACTTAAAAAAAAAAAGGTCCACACTATAACCCATCCTGGAAAGAACGGGTGAACAGGTGAAAAGAAATCACCATCTCAAAGAACCAGGAAGATGGCCCCTAGCATGGAACTCATGGGCACATAGGCATGTTTGCTGTATAAGCAAGACTTAAGAACATCTGGTTTTCTACTTTGGAGTGGAATTTGTAAGGAGTGTCTGTCTCCCTCCCCCCTCCATCTCCCTCTCTCTAACTCTTAACAATCCCAAAGGGATTAGTGAGGAAACTATGAAGGGATATGAGCACCATGAATTTCCTGTAAGTTCTTCTATGGATACCAGATCTACAGAGTTCTGTTGCCCCAGAGAGTATCTAACAGCTCAGAATCTGAAGCATTCCTTGCACTCATACAGCACACACTGCTACTCTTTCAGAATTATGTAAAACAACGATACTCATAATTAAGAGAGAGGACACACAGAGTGTTTAACATATGCCAGGCACTAAGTATTTTATAGATATTATCCATTTTAACCCTAACAACACTGTACATAGATCCTACTACTATCCCTGTTTTATAAGAAACATGGGAGGGCTACATAACTTTTTCAAGGTCACTCATTGGCAAAGTTATATTTGACCCCAGATCTCTATGATTCATGAGAATGAGCTTTTAAACACTCTACTGTCTTCAGTGCAGTCATATCATATTGCTACTATAATTATTATCATTGCTGTTAGGTGAGTTGCCATTTTATCTCCCTACAATTCATTTTGAAAAGCTTACGAAATATTTCTATTCAAAAATACAGATGAAAAAGACACAGGCATTTCCCAGTATCTTCTGTATATTACCTCTTGGGAAAGTTGCTAATACTGCAGAGTAAAGAAAACAATAACAACAACAACAAAAAAACTCCCTTGTCTGAGCTAGAAGGGATACACGCCGTGGCCTTAGTTATTAATTAAATATTTTAAAACATTATTTATCAGTGTGCTTTTTCACTGTCAGAATGCCTTAGGGCTCTGCACAGCAGGTCCTCCACAGCTTTCAGGGAAGAACTGCCAAGAGTCTTTGCCCAGTGTTCATGGCTATATTTGTTCATTCTATTACAATATATACTGTGCCTCTTCTAGTGATTTCACTTTAATCTGTGCAGCAAATCATGCAAAAATATAGATATTTTAGTGGAATAGATAACAAAGAAATAGAGATTATGTGAATTGGAAATTTTCTGTCATTCCTCAAGAAAACAAACTATTTGCATGCCTGTTCACTAAAAAGTGGCCAAAGGAAAGTTGAATGAATGTCATTCTCCAACCTCTGCACTTTCTTAACGATTCAAGGTGCAATTACACATACTTAGTAAAAATATGATGGCATGAGTAACTTTTAGCAGGTGGGCACACTCCCTCATCTCTTCCAGAGTCTGTGTACATTCCAGAAACTATTTTTGAGATATTGTTTGCTTCTAAAAGTGCCAATACTTTTATTCAATTTACTCCTTTGTGTTGTTAGTGCACTAGTAAGCAAAAGAAATGTTGAGCTGGTCAGCCTGCAAAATTTTTAAACTAATGAATTATTACTGGAGTTTAAGGGATAGTGTGTATATTAACCCCTATCATCCATGTGACCATGTCAGCAAAGAGAAGAGAATCCAGGTCCTGCTCTTCTGTCAATACAACTAATAAGAAAATGAAGAATCTGAATTAAACAATTTGCAACCTGTCAAAAATTAGCAAGATCAAGCATTTAGACCAAACTGAAAGTTTTTTTGGGGGGGGATTTATTATTATAACGTTTTATAACTGAAAATTGGGGGGACAGAAAAAGAAGCTTCTTTCTTAATAGGGGATTCTGGATTGGCAGCATTCCATTAATAGGAAGTTCCAATTAAGGTATGCCATAGAAGGATAAGATTCTTGTGAACATATAGCTTATGGACATATTCTTATTCCCTTATAGTCACATGGAAAGAAAGAGAAAGAAAGAAAGAAAGAAAGAAAGAAAGAAAGAAAGAAAGAAAGAAAGAAAGAAAGAAAGAAAGAAA
>NC_138372.1:75857686-76005158 GCF_054177405.1 Leptonychotes weddellii | reverse complement strand
GAGGGAAGTCAAGACTGTTGACCTTTCCATTTAAAATAGCTTCATATGTGAGGCTTAACCTAAGTTACTGAAGCTGGGCTTCAGGGAAAGGTTAGAGAAACCAAGAAGACTCAGGAGAGATAGAAATCAACGGAGTTTCTTCTTTTAAATAGCGTGGCTGATGCCTACATTAGCTTCACACCCTCTCTGCCTTCTTCCTGAAGCTCAAATACACAAAGTAGGAATAGGATTAATAGGACTGTTGAGCTGTAAAATATGAAAGTGAGGTGAAGTATGCAGGAGATGCCAACAGCCGCACCAGTGATAGGACCGAAATGTTCCTCAACATAAGCAATAAATATCATGGTTAAACACTTTTCAGGTTACTTTCACATATTTTATGTAATTTTGCATCTCCAACATAGCTAAAATGGATATCATTAAGTCCTTACCATGTGACCAAGAAGACTGACAACTGTAACTTTACAAAAAGATTCTTCACATACTTAACGTTAAAAGAATGCCTACTTTTTTCCTGCTGTGCCTAGCCAATCTAAATTTAACTTTGCTGCTTTCCTCACTAACAATATTTTCTTATTAAAAGAAAATCCTATTCCCAATAGGCCCTCCCAGTGGAAAATATGGGTTCATAATGTGAAAGACCACACTTAACATATATAGTAAGTGTACTATTCTTAAAGGAAGTTTCCCACACAACTTGGTCTCTGTCAACAGGCCACAGAAAACAACATAGTGTTAATTAAGTTTAAAAATTCTCCTTCCATTTTAAAACTAATTAGCATATAGCACTTTCATCAGGTTTATTGAAAATGTATACTAGAAAATGTTTCAACGAACATTGCTTCATGGCAAAGAGAACTCCTCCCCCCATAGCTCCCTAAATGCAATACATGGATTTAATTAGTTGTTACAGAAGAAACTTAGGATGCTTTAATTCCTATCACTTCTCTTCTATATCATGTTATTGATGTCTAGTGGTTTAGTTCTATTTTCTTCTTAAATTCCTCCTGAATTAGTTATCATGCCACAGAGTTTATTGGGATTGCTCCTACTACTGCATTGAGAACTGACTGTAGGGCATCTGGGGAGAAGCAGTCAGGATTGAAATAGGAAGCTATTGCAAAATTCCGAATCAGAGATGATGATGACATGGACCAGGATGAAAGCAATGGAGGTGGTCAGATGTACCTGAATTTGAGATATATTTACAAGATAGAGCTGACAGGTTTCACTAATTGGATAGGCAGTATGTTAGAAAGAAAGAAGCCATTCTTGACCCTGGATAGACAGTATGTTAGAAAGAAAGAAGTCAATCATGACCCAAAGTTATTTGCCTCAGTAAATGGAAGGATGGTGTTAGTCAATTGGGAAAGACTGAAGAGAATAATAGTGAGGAATTGGGTGATGGGGTATAGATGCTGGGAAAATGTTAATTTTATGATCTGGTCAATATCTAAATAGACATATTGGAAATTTAATTTGGGGAGTTGCCAATATATAGATGGAATTTAAAGCCGTTAAGTCCAGATGATATTAAGAGTGAGGCGATAGTTAGTTGTTGTGGAGAAGAATAACTGGAGACAGCAACTATAAAAATCTGTCAAGGAGTTTTGCTACAAACAGGAGCATTAGATGGAGGTAAATTCAGAGTCAAGGAATTTTTTTTCTATTAATTGGGAGGTAGAGCATATTTTATGCTGATGAACATAATTCAATAGTTGGGAAAACCTGATATAGGAGTGAGAGAATTGAGTCACTGAGTGAAAATGGGATAATGCACATGGGTGCTTAGTCCTGCATAATCACATATTCGTCTGAAGTGAGAGGAAAGAAAGAGTATATTTATACTCTAGTAGGTAGGTAAATGCACTCAAGAGAGATTGCACTCAATTCTTATTATTGCTTCCATTTCCTTACTGAAAATCCATCATCATCAACTGAGATATAGGCAAAGAAGTTTGACAACAGTTGAGAGGTATGAAATTGTCCTCCAGAGAATGGGAGAGCAAGTGACAGAATTTGATGGACACCATTTAGGGTCCATTTGAAGTCAGTGGTCATGAATTTGATGTGAGAATAGTCAGCACGATAGGATTTTTGTCTAGCTGCAGTCAGCTAGATATGAAGAAGCTGAGTAGTAAAAAAGATGAATTTAACCATAAGTGGGTATTGCCAAGAGTGTACAATAAAGCAAGAGGATCATGAAAGATTAAGATTATGGACAAAGGATTGAGTCTAAACATCCATTGTGAAACTCAGAATATGTAAGAAAAGCATTAGGTCTGCAACACATAAGAGATAAACTGAGAAGATGAGGGGGTTGAAAGACAATGCAAATATGGTAAGAGCAATGGATTATGGATCTGGATGGGGCTGAAGGATTAATGCAGTTGAGAGACCAGAGGTAACATAGAAGGTTGTAATCAGAGAGTGAGATAACTAAAATTAAGATCATGAAAGGGTTACACCTGTTTTAATCACAAGTCTAGGACAGAAGGGAGAAAATTCCTGAGGTAAGGTGGAAGACAACTCCATTGAAGAAGACATAATTTAGGAAGAGAGAAGCCAAGGTATTAAAATAATATACTCAAGTAATATATTTAAATTCTCTTAGATCAAGAATTAAAAGCTCAGCAGTGTTGCAGAGAGAGTGATCTAGGAACTGAAATCTTCAGAGAGTAACAGGCAACAGCTATTGAGTGCTTACAATGAGCCAGATACTCATCTATAAAAATATTGACTCTTTTAGCCTTACACAACTCTGTGAGCTACTATTCTTATCATTATTTTTCAAACTAAGAAATTCAGGTGCAAACAACCTAAGCAATTCATTGAAAGTCACACAGCTAATAAGTTGAACTCATATTTGATCCCAAGCTGTCTAGATCCCTAATTATATTCTTAACCACTCTGCTATGCTTCACAGAACAAGTGAGGAATGACTCATGTGTTGTGTTAGACTGTAAAAGGGTGGTAGCAGGTGGGACATTTGATGATATGAGCTATAAAACTGGGTATATTTAGCACTATGGGAAGAAGACTGGTGTGTCAGTGAAGAGCAAACAATCAATTGGTGCTTGACTCCTGCCTGAAAAATTCAAAAGAGAAGAGAAGGGAGTAAAGGAATGAAGGAGAGGTGGCTAAATTGGCCAGAATATTCTTCTGGAGTTTTTCAAGGATATTATGCCTAAATATTTCTTGTATATCAAATGATGTCCACATGATCCAAGGGAGCTGATGTCAGGTTGACCTACATCAAATCCCACAGGACCACCCAAAGGGACTCCAAAAGTAGTTTTGAATGAAGAGGCAGAGAACATCATTTATCAATGAGATTGCAAGTGAATGGTTCACAGAGCTGGGGGTGGAGGTAAGCTCTCTGATTAATCCCCAGAAGTACTCAGGAGGGAAAGCATAAGCTCTAAACATTAGATAGACACAGAGAGAATGAAAGTGCCAGGCAAGTCAGAACTTCCCTGTCTCAGATCCTCTTATCTTCTTCCCTCCAACTCCCTTTCCAGGACACAAAAACCACAGAATGGGAGGTGAGAAGGAAGCCAACCACAACCCAGCCAAGAATGTAGGCTTCTCACCTGCAGCAGGCTTGAGCTTTGAATGAAAACTAAAGTCTTTATTATTCAATGGAAATGAACACTCTAATTTGAAACAACTTAAAATGACTCTAAAACTTGTTATCTAAAAGTACTTTAAAAATTAGACACTGAAAGACTCAAATTCTTTTGGAATTTGCCTTACTGAAATAAATAATAAAGAGACAAAGAAAGAAAATAAGAAAGGTGCTACGTAATTATACACCTTGAGTCCTGTTTCTTCCAAATATGAGGCACAGTAGTCTCTGCTTCCAGTCCTGCCCCCCCGCCCCCACCATCCATCCTCCACTCAGTTCCAAGAGTAAGATTTAGAACAGAAAACACACTACAAGAAACTTAATTCTGGCACTGGCATTTCAATGCACTTAGAATAAAGTTCGAAGTCTTTTCTGTGGCCTCTATGGCCACACATTGTTTCACCCCTACCTAACTTTCTCCTCTCTTCCTTTCTTAGAATTTGCTATGCTCTTTCTCCAGTAGAGCATCTTGGCCTGTACTGTCTCCAACTGCCTGGAATGCTCCTAAAATCTCCATATAGCTAGTCTTCCATGTCATTTTGTCTCTGAAAGACTTCTCAGAGTGGCTTCCTTTGACCACTTAGTCTTAAAAAAAAAAACTGCCACAACCAGTTATTCAATCTCAGATCTTCCTTCATAGAACAACTAATTGAAATCTTACTCATTTATTTGTCTTTTGTATCTCCTCACCTCTGAGTAGAATGCAAAAACCTATAAAATCAGGGATATTTTTATCTTTTTCGGGGGGGGGGGCAGAGGGAGAGGGAGAGAGAGAATTTCAAGCAGGCTCCACACCCAGCACAGAGCCTGATGCAGGGCTCGATCTCATGACCCTGAGATCAGGACCTGAGCCAAAATCAAGAGTCAGACACTTAACCAACTGAGCTACCTAGGTGCTCCCTATTTTAAATACTATTTAAAATAAACAAATATGTATTTTATTTGAGCACTTACTATGTGCTAGGGAAAGCTCAAGTACTGGGGGTGCAATAGTAATCAAGATAAAAATAGCCCAGGGAGCACCTAGGTAGCTCAGTTGGTTAAGTGTCTGACTTTTGATTTTGGCTCAGGTCCTGATCTCAGGGTCATGAGATCGAGCCCTGCATCAGGCTCCGTGCTGGGTGTGGAGCCTGCTTGAAATTCTCTCTCTCCCTCTCCCTCTGCCCGCCCCCCTTCAAAAAAGATAAAAATATCCCTGATTTTATAGGTTTTTGCATTCTACTCAGAGGTGAGGAGATACAAAAGACAAATAAATATGTTGCACTGTATTTAATAATATTTATAATGAAAATTTCTTTATTGGAGCAGAAAACCCCCTAAAGGACCATTACAGAAGGCATGGGAATTAGTCCTTTAGTGAGCAACAGTACTGAAGAAATTGTCTAGAAATCACACTTCTGAGGCAATGTTTTGACACAATTTACATCAGGATATCAGTCAGAATTCAATCAGAGAGGCAAAATGACTATGAACTATGGGACAACAGATTTATTATAGAAATTATACCTTCCATAATTGTGGAAGGAGTGGGAAAATTAATACCCGAAAGGGAGAAATAAGAAATCAGACAAGTTGCAAACCAGTCAATCTGAGAAACCCAACATGTCCAGACATGTAATTGGAACTCAGTAGAGGAAGATGACAGAGAAGTTTCTAAAAAATATTTGGGGATGAGCTTGAGGTCCCTATTGGTCAATAAAGTCAGCAGTTGGCAAGAGAGCTGGATCTGGAACTAACCAGCTGTCCTCACTTAGTCTGTCACCACAACTAACCATCACAACCTTCAGACAGCACTGGACACTGTTATCCTTCTACCACCAAATCTCATGCCAGTACCACTTTTAGCCAGTTCTAACCCACAACCAAAAATGAAGGAGATTCCGGGAGGCATAGGTCCAACTTAGCTAAGTGAACAATAGAATTTTACCTCACAGTTAGAACTTATTTTACTTGTATGTAACAGAAAATAAAGTATCCCCCAAACAAATACATTTATTGTAAAGAGTATGTTGGTAGTTGTTAAAACTGAAATGTAGGAAAGGTTGGAAATCAGGAAGTAGAAAGCCCTCTGACCATCTCTAATCTGTTTTTCTCTGTGTATCTTTAGTCTTTCTGCAAAAGAAGTACTTTTTCCTTTATGTGGTGGCAAACTCGGCCTAAGTTTGCTCATAGAGGTAAGCCACATGAAAACCAACAAATCTTTCTTTCTCTGTCATCCTCGCTCCCTCTCAACTTCAAATTCTCAGGGAAGCATCTCTTACTTACCTAGGTTACCTAGATACCAACCACCAATCCAAGCAACTCTGGGCATTGAGGATTCACTGTATAAAATAGATGTGGGGGTAGGGATGGGGGTGGACGCCTGGGTGGCCCAGTCAGTTAAGTGTCTGGCTGTTGGTTTTGGCTCAGGTCATGATCTCAGGGTCCTGGATAGAGTCCCATGTCCGGCTCCATGCTCAGCAGGGAATCTATTTGAGGATTCTCTTCCTCTTCCTCTGCCCTTCCCTTTGCTCTCTTTCTCTCTCATAAATAAATAAATAAATAAATAAATAAATCTAAAAAAAAAAAAGATGCCAGGGACCCATGACTATTTTCATGTAGAAGGAAGAGATACTACCCAGAAAATGACAAACAAACAAAAAAAAACAGGATAAGTATCTTAAAAGGGTGTGTGAGTAGATATTAATATGTAAATGTTGGTGTGAATATTGTATCCCTGGAATAGAAGTGATATATTTGATAAACTACTATGGTTATAAGCCTTTTTGTAGTCTTGAATTATAAGTTTACATTTTATGCCTCCTCCCCCCATAAATAAATGGCAATAATAAATATTTATAATTGAAGAGAAAAAGCTGGGCTCCAAAAAAAGGTAAATACACCTGGGATTCTAAAATGGGATAGAGGAATGAGCAGAGCTGAAGCTATAGGCCAGATCAATTTCTGATTCAGAAATAGACCCGGGGCTAGAAGTTTCTGAAGGGCAATGAGTATCAAAAGTGCCTGACATTGAGAGAGTGACCAAGCTAACTGCTTAAAACCAGTGGCTGGGATAGAGTGTTCCCATTGTAGAAAGAAATCTAAAAAAAAAAAAAAAAATTGCTTCCTGGGTTAGATATTCCATGAATATGTGGCCTAGAGAAGTTGGAGGGCAACTAGAAATATTTCCATGACAGAACCTAAAAAAAATATGCCTGTGAGCTTATGAACTAATGATACAAGATCTCCTTCTTAACCAGTGGCCCTCTGGAGGCAGGTCAAAAGAATGGGTACCAGAAAGAGAGATACAGAGAGGGTAGTGAGAAGGAGTAAAGAGAAAGAGAGAATTTCGTATTTAAATGAGCCTAAACCCCCACATTATATAAACAAAAAATGTAATTCTTAGAAAGTCAACAAAATTAATGCAGACAAGAGGAAATAAAAATATTATAAAAGAGTTACAAAGTCTTTAAAATTAATAAGACAAAGAAATAAATGTAGGACTACATCTGAAAAAGAAACAAGGAATCCTGAAATCAATAAAAGAAAATGATGACATAAGAATTGATAAATATATGTATCAGTTTTCTATTTCTGAAAACAGATTACTACAACTTTATGGATAAAGACAACACAGACTTATTTTCTCACAGTTCCTGTGGGTCAGAAGGCCAGGCACAGCTTATCTCAGTCCTCTGCTCAGGGTCTCCCAGGTTGTAATCGAAGTGTCATCCTGGGCTATGATCTCATCTGAGGTTTGGGGGCCTTTTCGAAGTTCATGAAGTTGTTAAAATTCATTTCCGTGTGGCTGTAGCTTCTTCAAGGCCACGTGAAAGAGCATTTCTGCTGCTCCCATCTCTGACCTTTAGACCCTCTTTAAAATATCTTGACTGTTTAGGACAGGCCCACCTGGTATAAACTCCTTTTTGATTACCCTACTCTCAATGGACACAGACTTTGACTACATCTGCAGAATCTCTTCAACTTTGCCATACAAGTAAACATAATAATGGGAATAATATTCCATCACCTTTGCCATATTTCATTGGTTAGATCTCACCTATACTCAAGGGAAGGAGCTTAGATAAGGGCATAGTCATTGAAGGATATCTTAGAATTCTATCACAATATAAAAATAAATAGATAATTAGAAATTTTGAATGTAAAAATATAGCAATGGTGAGGAGATAAAAATCTAAAAAAGGATGGGATAAAACTTAGCCCAGACACAGGGGTAGACAGATGAGGAGAAAACAGGTGAAGTGGATGACAGTGCTAAAGTTTTCATCCAGAATGCCTCACAGAGTCACAAAGTGATTAAAATAACAGCCCAGTGAAAGAGTAGTTAGGAGACATGGAGAATAGAAGAGTTCCAACATGAGAGCTCTGGGTTTTTTTAAAAAGTGATAGAGATACAAAATGTGAAGATTTAAAATAGGTGGGCATTTTTCCAAATGGAAAACAGAAATGAAACATTAGTCCTCAAATTCAAAGTGTTCTTCACAAGATAAATGAAAATAAACCCAAACCTAAATGCATCAGTGTGAAATGTAAAAACATCAAGGATTTAAAGAAATAATCTCAAAAGCTATCCAAGGGGAAAGACAGATTATGAACAAAAGAATGAAGATTAATCTGACATAATATGTCTCATCAGCAGTAATATATAATAAAGTAATATTGTTAAAGTGATAAAGAAAAATAACTGTCTACTTCAAATTTTGAAGTTACGTTATGAAAAACTTTTCAGACATTCAAAGACAATAAGAGTTTAAGCTATAGATGCACACTGAAAGAGCTGCTGACGTGCCATTTTCCAAACTTTTTTACATAATGGCATCCTTAGAACATCTTAATAAGTATATGTCATATGGGGGCAAACAAACAAGGCTACATTCAGCTTGGAACACCTGGTCCTCAGATCTATTGGGCTTGAAGACTAAGGAGATCCATACCACCAGTGTATTGAGGCACATCAATTTGGAACTATTAAGTTACACATAATCAAAATAAATTTTGCCCTGAAAAAAGGAGGAAATACCGGGGCACCTGGGTGGCTCAGTCATTAAGCATCTGCCTTCGGCTTAGGTCATGATGCCAGAGTCCTGGGATCGAGCCCTGCACCGGGCTCCTGGCTCAGCGGAAAGTCTGCTTCTCCCTCTCCACTCCCCCTGCTTGTGTTTCCTCTCTCTGTGTCTCTCTCTGTCAGATAAATAAATAAAATCTTTAAAAAAAATAGGAGGAGACACTAAAAATGAAAGTGAATGGATAAATTCACACATAAAAAAATAAGCCTACAGCTTATTACTAGGAGAAAATATTTACAAACCATACATCTAACAAGTGACTTTTTTTAGAATACACAATTAACTTTTAAAACTCAACAGTAGGAAAACAAACACCCCTCCCTACCAAATAGGCAAATAGTTGAATATACATTTCCCCAAAGAAGATAGATGGACGGTAAACAAGCCCATGAAAAAAAAGCTCAAAATTATTAATCATTGAGAAAATACAAATTAAAATCAGAATGAGTTACTACTACAGTCCAATTAGAATGGCTAAAATTAGAAAGAAAGAAAAAAAGGAAGGGAGGGAGGGAGAAGGGAAGGGAGAGAGGGAGAGAGAAAGACCCAATGCGGACAAGGATGCAGAATGACTGGAATTTTCACATGTTGCAGAATGAAAACAGCCACTCTGGAAACACTTTGGCAAATTCTTATAAAGTAAAACATTTATCCTTGGTATTTGCCCTAGAGAAATGAAAACATATGTTTCACACAAAAACCTGTTTAAGAATGTTTACAGCAGCATATTTGTAATCACCCCAAACTGGAAACAACCTAAATGTCTTTCGCTGGCTTAATGGATAAACAAAGTGTGGTACATCTATACAACGGACTACTATTTGGCAATAAAAAGAACAAATTACTGACACATGCAACCACATGGCTGAATCTCAAATACATTAAGCTAAGTGAAAAAAATCAGACTCAAAGGTAACATATTGTATGATTCCATTTCTACGACTTTCCAGAAAAGGAAAAACTGTAGGAATAAAGAACACATCAGTGGTTGCCAGGAATGGATGGAGAAGGAGTACATGGGGGTAACATGAGGAGATTCTTGAGGTGATGGAACTGTTCTGTATCCTAATTGTGGTGGTGGTTACACAAATGTAGGGATCCTGTCAAAGTTCACAAAACTATTCAGAAATAATTTTACTTTATGTAAATTAAAAAATACATTTAACAAAAATTGTAGATGAATCAAAGACCTATATATTAAAATTGATGCTAAACTTTTAGAAGAAAAATAAATAGGAGAATATCTTTATGATGTTATGGTTTTGATGATTCAATAATTCCAAACCCTAAAATCTAATTACATAAAATTTTAGAACTTTTGTGCACAAAAGAAAAAGTTAAAAGGCAAGTCATTCACTGAGGAAAGGCATTTGCAATATCTATAAACAAATGAAAGGTTAATATCCAAAATATTATAAAAGTATCTGCAAATCAATAAGGAAAAGCCAAAGAACCCAACAGGAAAAAAAAAAAAATGAACAAAAGAAATGAGTAGGCAGTTCAGTGAAAATGAAAACAAAGGTTCATAAACATAAAACTACAGCTATCCTACTAATTATGAGATAAATACAATTTAAAGCAAGACACATTTTTTTAAGATTTTATTTATTTATTTGAGAGAGATAGCAAGGGCAGCAGGAGGGGCGGGGCAGAGGGAGAGGGAGAAGCAGACTCCCTCTGGGCAGGGAGCATGATGTGGGACTCAATCCCAGGACCCTGAGACCATGACCAAACGCTCAACTGACTGAAACACCCAGGTGCCCCCCAAAACACATTTTTTATACATTAATAAGTGACCAAACTTAAGATATCTGAAAATATGAAATTGTTGATTAAATAAATGTACAAGCCAAAAATTCCAGCTTTGTGTTTAAGAAAAACTTTCTCACATATGTACAATGATACATGTATTCATATAATGAAATATTACAGTAGTTAAAATAAACTAGTGTTAAATGTATCAGTATGTATAAATTTACTGAGCTAGTAAGCAAACACCTAAGGATGAAATCACATATGACAATTCTCTTGGAGAGAGAGAGGGAGGGAAAAAGAGAATTGTTTGTAGATAAATATCTATGCAGATACAGTGTGAAATCATAAATGAGAGGTATACACTTACATTTCAGGATAACAGCTACTCTGCAGTTAAAAGGAAGGGACAAAGAACAGGGGTTTCATTATTTAAGAAATTCTGAAGTAAATTTGGCAAAATGTTAAGATTCATTAAAGTTAGATGAGAGACAGGGGTTATATTATGTTTTACAATAGATATTTCTTAAAGAAAGAAATAACCCCCAGAGCTGGATTTGTGTACCCTATCTCTAATGCTTGTTATCCTCCACATATATAAGTAATAACCTTTCCGTCAGAGGTACAAAATATAATTCTTGCATCCCAGAGAGTTTGTATGGCCTGTATGAAAAAGAAAGAAAATATTTAACTTCCAATTATATTTATATTTTTAACCCTTAGTATATTTTTCAAATTTTGAGTATGTTTGACAATGTCTATAATAGACAGTGAAGAAAACATATATCACATGTGTGGGGGGATATCACAATTTTACTAAGTGGATGGCTGGTCAAATATTGGGAGACGGCTGCTCCAGGTCATAATTCTTCAGCTTCAGGGTACAAATGTACCACTTGATGGGCAGGCTTGTTACACATGCAGTTCCTTCCAGGAGCTACCTATTGAAACACCCTATGTTTCCATTTCAGTCAATTTGCAGTTAGGCCCTAAATCTACATTTTCAACAAGCACCCCAGATAATTCTGAGGCAGGTTTCAAAGAATGATAGTTGGAAAACAACTGCTCTAGAACAATACTCTCATAAACAAGTATCACAAGTAAGAAATGTGGCAGCTTAATTTCCTTAAATTTCTGCAATAGAGCAAGCCGTATACGTTCTATATGATTTCAGTGACAGAATGTCACATACTTTCCGCTTCCACTGACGGCAAGAGAAAAAGATATAGCTTTTAAAATAATTTCCAGACAAAGAGATATGTTCTTTTCTTTCTTTTTTTTTTTTTCCCCCTATTGTGGGGGTGAGGGGGAAATGAATGGGACTTCCTGCTCTGTACATGTTCTTTTCAAATATACACCATGGTCAGAAGGTATAATTGGCATTATCCTTATTCCCTCTCCACTATAGACCATTGTGAGCTTGTTAGGTAGAAGCTAGACAGAAGCAGTGGATGGAATGCCCCAAGGCAGAGTCCCAAGTCCTTGAAGGGGAATAATACAGACATGAGCTAGAAGCAAGGAAGGTGATAAATAAGCTACACATTAAAAGCCCAGAGACACAACATCCTGACCTATGGCTTCCAAGACCTTGGGGTTGACAGATCAAGAGCCACAGTGCAGGGCTAGTGTTCTCCTCTTCTACCTCTGCCCCAGGGTAACCCCTAGCCTCATTATGATGCATCTGCATTGCAGGTACCATTTCTCTCCACACCCCCAGAAGAAAGGCTCCCATGATGGTTCCAGTACAAACCTTATTGGGTCAAAACTCCCCTCCCAACCTGTGGGAGGAGTTCTCCCAAATGATTAGAAACAGCCTCCATTAGACACAACCCACTGTACCTCCCAGCTCCTCCCAGCCCAGAGAGGTGCAACAAATATCCAATCCCAAAACAATTTAGGGCTGGTTCCACCTCACAGAACCTGCCTGATCTCCCACCCTGAGAGTGTACTTTCTCTTTAATAAACTGCTTTATGCTTGCCACTTTTCTTCTAGTTGTCTTTATTCCAGTGTGAATCCCCACATAAATCTTCTCATGGGGAATCCAAGGACCAAGACCTCCATTCACACAACACAGACTCTCACTGGTAACAAACTTATCTCTGTTGACCCTCCCAACAGTTTTGTGAGGCTCATATCCCCATCCCACTTTACAGGTGGGGATACAGAGTACCAAGTAACAAGAGACAGAGCAAGAAAGAACACAAACCTTGGCTGACCCGACCTTAAAGTCCTTACACTGCTCCATGCTCCCCCAGCACTTTCAACAGGTATAAAAAAGTGGGAGCACTATCCCTCCCGAAGGATAATCCATATCCCCAAGGAAGTCCATGCAGTGTGACATTTCTACAGAAATCTAAAATTCCTGCAAAAAGGGGTTCAATATGCCAGGTTCCATTTTGCAACTTGTTACTTCTAAAACTTTTGGGCATGCCTGGGGAGAGCGCATTTTAGATCCCAAATCACAATTATGTTTATTGGGAATTAAGAATAAAGATTTGGAAGACAAAATCTTTCTCTGCATCCTCCAATCAGCCTGCCTCGAATCATATGGTTTGATGACCTTTAGGATTCAGCATGCTCTGTGGGGTAACCGACTCCTGCACTTTTTGAGTTTTCACTGCAGGACCTCTGAAGAGGACTAGATCTATGCTTATGGGCCTCTAATTATCACCACATGGGAATTCAGAGAACAGGAGATGTGTTTATTACCAAGCATTATGAAGCTCTTAATCAGACAAAGTTTTAAAGCATTTATAAATGCCTCACAAGATAAGACTACTTTGCTAAATGCTGAAGAGATCACGGTAAACAATACATGATTTTAAAGAATTTCTTTCAGACTGTTGGTTATAATGAGTTAGAAAGATATTCAACCAGGATCCAGAATCCCTAAAATTCTTGACCTACTACTACCAATGGCTGCTTCTACCTAAGGCAGCAATTTGAAGGGGAAATGTTGAAAAAGTGCAGCTCAGATTACTACAAACTGTATCATTATTTTTAAAAATATAATATTGGTAAACTTCATTGCCTTATATCTGGTATCTGCTTCAAAGTCTGAAAATAATCCCATGTTAAAATTGATCCTGAAAGGGATGCCTGGGTGGATCAGTTGGTTATGCATCCAACTCTTGGTTTCAGCTCAGGCTGTGGTATCAGGGTTGTGGGATCAAGCGCCTGTCTGACTCTCCATCAGCACAGACTCTGCTCAAGATTCTCGTCCTCTCCCTCTCCCGTTGCCCCTCCCCTACACGTGCACTTCTTTCTCAAATAAGTAAGTAAAATCTTAAAAAAAAATAATTGATCCTGAGAGGGAGAAAATACATATATGCATGCAAATATATTTTTATTAAAATGTGTATGTATATATTACATTATATATATAAAGCAAAGTCCTCTCTGATAGTACTTTACCCTACAACTTAAGAAGACCTGGACTAAAAGCAGTTATTCTTGAATGCTTCTTCCTATTCTGACATATACAAAATGGATCATTTTAGCATCCATGTTAAAAATGAGTATTTTCTTGTCTTGAATAAGATACAAGTCAAGGAGTTTTGCCATAATTATACATTTAATATATATATATATATATATTTCTCTACACCAAAGAAGTTGAAGACTCCTATCTAATAAAGAAAGTTTTAAGTCATCGAACTAAATTAAAGCACTTTTGGGGAGAAATATGGAAGGCTCAACTTAAATTTATCAGCACAAGCTCTTAAAGCTGTGGAATAAAGCTACAGAATTTAATGGGTAACATTGCCCTTAATCAAACAAGTAAAGAGCTATCTGCACAGAGACAGAATGTGACTACATAATTTCATGGTCTTTGAGAGGAGAGAATCTTGCCTTCACCATCAAGCATACATACAAATATACATATTTTTTGTGAAGATTTTATTTTTAAGTAATCTCTATACCCAACGTGGGACTCAAACTTACAACCCCAAAATCAAAAGTTGCATGCTACAGAGCCAGCCAGGCACCCCAAGCATACATATATTTTTTTTTTCAAATGTCATATACATAATAAGACAAACAATATTCTTTTTTTAAAACTTAAGTTCCTTTGGGTCCCTTTTACTGAATTTCATGATATTATCACATGCTATTTTGGATTTGATCACTGGGAGAGAAATTTCTACTGGCAAAGAAATACAAAGTTTTAGAGTTAGGTCATTATGCTTTGTTTAAGCTTATTTTTAAATATGAGCTCTTTCTGGAGAAAAAAAATGAATTTATTTTATCTAAAATATGCATTTTAAGTGCCAGAAAAGAAAGCAAAGGCAGCAAAAAAGTCAAAATGTATTGTACCTGAGAGAAATTACATCCATGCACTCAGTTTAGTTAAGTATACAGATTCTACTACTCACGTTTTTTAACAGATTAGTTATTTGAAATAACACTGAGTGTTCACTAAAATTGGGGCAGGAGGAAAAATGCTTTATAGTGTACAAAGATGACCTCAGTAATCCAGGGACTTATCTGTTGGGTACAGTCTAGGAGACAGAAATCCACTTGTCTCCCTGTTCCATTTTTTATTTCTATGCATTGTTGGGTACATCTATCTTCCCTACTGATTTTCATGCTTCTTTGCATGTTGGGACCACATCATACTCATACCACACACACTCTGTATATGTGCAATAACACTTAGAAGAGTGATTTGTTGAAAAGCTTATGAATAGTATCATTAAGTTAAAAAAATTAAATGTATTAAATAGAAAACAAAATGAGACCAAATTTTCTGTGATATTTAAAGCAGAACAGTATAAATGAACCTAGCAGATCTATTAATGGCATTATCTACATTTATGATATAAAAAATGAAATTCAAGTATACCATACAGCTAAAAATTATTCCTGAAGATATTTGCAGTTGAAGGAGAGCACTTTTACCACCCCAAATTATGCCTCTTTGGCATATTCTGTTTAAGAAACATAAGACAAATTAAACCTCTAAAAACTTACTAGGGGGGTGCCTGGGTGGCTCAGTCATTAAGCATCTGCCTTCGGCTCAGGTCATGATCCCAGGGTCCTGGGATCGAGCCCCACATTGGGCTCCCTGCTCCGTGGGGAGCCTGCTTCTCCCTCTCCCACTCCCCCTGCTTGTGTTCCCTCTCTCGCTGTGTCTCTGTCAAATAAATAAATAAAATCTTTAAAAAAGAATAAAATAAAATAAAAACTTACTAGGAATTACCCTTTTGTAAGAGATTTACATTTCTAAAGGCAATAACCATTTGTAAGAATGTCTCCTCAGCCATACCGGGAAGGCAAGGACTTAAATCTACATGGATAACAATCTTGTCCTTGTTTACTGTTCTCTTCCTGGTAACGTCCCATAACTGACTCTCCACCCTCAACATCTTCTTTTGTCTTCAGAAGGTGGTATTTAAGATGAAGGCTTTGGCCACTGCTCTGAGAGTTCCCCAGTTTTCCTGGATGGGTCTTCCCCATATATACAGGAGGTATACGTTATTAAACTTTTGTTTTCTCCTGTTCATCTCTCTTACATCAATTTAACTATTAGATCATCCAAAGAACCTAGAAGAAAAGAAGGGAAAACTTTTCCACCCCTACACAGTCAAAATTTTGGTAGATGTTTCTTGCTGGCTTTATCACCATGTAAATCAGTGACAGTAAAAAATTCCATTTGGTAGTTATAGTTTGGCTCTTTGGGTTTGTAAAGATCTGAATATCCTGGATGTCTTATTCAAAATAGTGTTATTAAATGCTACCCAGTAAATGCCGATTTTGATACGCAAATGCATATCTTAAAATATTAAATTATTAAATCATAAATTGGAAATTTAAATCTCGCTTCTTTCACAAACTTGAAAAGATGCCTTCCTATGTGTTGATGACCACATCAGTCTATATTATATGACAAGTAGATATTTAAATAGAGTGGGGAATTTTAAGAGATGCTTTTCATGTAAGCATTATTTCATGTAAGCATCCTATTTCTCAATGTTATTATGGATGTAGAACATGTGGAATGATGAAGAGGTTCAACAACCTTTTAGATGTTTATGAGAAAAAACTAACTACGATTTCTTACAATCTCATTATGTGCTATGTTGAATGTTTTACATAAGGATCCATTATTAATTGCATCTTTAAATGATCCCTGGAGATTAATAATTATCATTCACCATTTTATAGATACGAAAACTGAGATTCAAAGATGTAACATGAATAAACTAAGGCCACATAGTAAATCAGGGATTTGATTTCAAGAGTTGTGCTCTTAACCTTCCCAGGCAAAGGCAAAGTCGATGGTTGTTTTTTCTGAAATAACTAGAAAATTCAAAGGAATATGAGAAATGGAACAGGCAGAAAACTGAGCACTTTAGATGATATGTGTGGAAACATTAACAAGGGTTTCAGTTATGAATACAGAAATCATACCAAATATAATAAAAAGCACAGCATACTTCTGTATCCTTAAAACTGCTTGCATTGTTACTGTTTTAACATGGAGTACTAAGTACCAGAAGGCATCAAGTGAAGGATGTAACTTTTAATATGAAGTTAAAATCAAAGTAAACCTGTTATTACTGAGCATACCCGTCAGTCAGATTGTTGTTTTTTTTTTCCTTTAATTTTTAGTTTGAGGCTGATACATGAAAGATAAATAGCATTTTAAATTTGTTCAGTGGTGTAGGTTCCTTACAGTGAAATAAAGGAAAGAACAGTAACATTTTCTAATTTGCATTCATTGAAAACTTATTTCTTTGTATTTACTCCTCCAGATATCTAATGAATACCTATATGTCCTCACTAGGTTTTTAACTTTGCAAAAGCTAACAACTGAAAAGAATATCCAAAAGGAAGAAGAAAAAAAGGAGGCACTAATGTATACAGGTACCTGTATTTTTCAACCCTAACGAATGTTCACCTTGTAGATGTAATGTGTTCCATTATTTAAAAGAAAAAGATAATAAAAAGCATTTTTTCTCTGCTTTTACCCATTTATGACAATATAGCTTACTTGAGATTTCTTGATTATTTACTTCAATTGACATTTCAATATAACATGAAAATTGTATATATAGTTTCCTCGTAACATCTTTGGCCCTATTTTCCTGATGAGAAAATATTGGCAGACCTTGGTTCTACTGAATAGAACTTCCCCAATCCATGAATTTGTAATTATTTTAAAGCAAAGAACTTTGAAAGTATGCATTTTCTTGTTTACTGGCAAACTGGCTAATTGACACGTGAACTACAATGATCACTTGGCATTTACACAGAAAAGGGTTCCATCTTGAGCATTAACACTTATCAGTTATGAATGGCCATTAGTTTCCATTAGAAAAATATTGCAGTCAATAACAGATTTCATAATGGGCTTGAGAGGGAGGAATCTCAGAAGAGAAACTACCAATTTACATACAATCGTCAGGATGAATGGAGAAGGAGGGTGGGGGCTTAGAAAATGTTGCAAGCATTTACAGTTGCCCCGAAAAGGTGAGACTGAACAGTCCATTCCCTGTCAGCTTCAAACCATATCAAGGAGAAGCAAGGGGAGACAGTACCAAGGGGAAATCTGTAATACGTTATAAAACATTAAAATTAGTGAAGACATCATTGAGATATTATGAAAAAGAGACTAAAAAAGAAATCACTTTACTTGAAAAACGTACCGATTTTATTGTTGTTAGAATCTGAAGTTCATCCTTAATCTCTTCCTTGGAAATATCAACGAAGGCTCTTGGAATACTAGTACCATTACTACTATTATTTTTTTTTTTTAAAGATTTATTTATTTATTTATTTGAGACAGAGAGAATGAGAGAGAGAGAGCACATGAGAGGGGGGGAGGGTCAGAGGGAGAAGCAGACTCCCCGCCGAGCAGGGAGCCCGATGCGGGACTCGATCCCGGGACTCCAGGATCATGACCTGAGCCGAAGGCAGTCGCTTAACCAACTGAGCCACCCAGGCACCCCATTACTACTATTATTAACACTACTATTTCTCCTGCTACTACTGCTAGTATGGCCACCACTACTACTAGCTCTAATAAAACTACATCATAGCAACCAACTGTTGATTTCTTACATAACATTTATATTGAGCAAGCAGTAATCTTGGGGTACAGTTACAAATAAAACTTTTGTCTCCCCGTATTCCCATTTCACACTTATTCTTTGGAAGTAGTCCTTTTCCTATCTCTGTTAAACCCACAGAAATCCCCATGGCATTTCTGACCACTCTAAGATAATAAAAGCACTTTAAAAAATTAAATATTAGTATGTTTTAGTTTTCAATTAACTTTCACTTAGGTACGAGAAAGGTCTCAGCTCATCAGGAGCTGAGTTGAATAGTTAGATAGTGTAGAGGCCAAGGGCAGTTCACCCCGAGTTGGGCCACTTTGGCATGAACATTATTTTAAGTTAAACACAATCCAAACCCAGTAGATTCAGAAAAAGCTTCTTACCTTCTCAACTGTCTGCTTTACCAGGAAGAGAGCTATTAACAGAGATTCCTCTTTACCAAGAAAAGATATCTGAAGAGGGCACCTTTGTTTTCCAAACATCTCCTTTACCTTCCAGCTAATGGTCTTTCTCTCCTTTGTATCCCCAGACCCCTACTCCTCTCCTTAGCTCCTATAAGCATCACGTTGCTTGACTGTCTTTGGAATTTCCATGTGTGTGTGAATTCCCCATACATACACTACTAAATTTGATTTTCTCCTGTTAATCTGTCTCATATCAATTTGATTCTAAGTCCAGCTAGAAGCATGTTGAAGGTCTGAGGAAATTCTTCTTTCACAACAATAGGAAATTATATGCAAGGATTATTTTCTCTTATATCTTTAGCTTTTTTACATTTTCTTGGGTCTCTATTTTCTGGCATCAATTTAACTTTTTAGTAATTTCTCTATCAAGTTTACCTTACCAAATGCACAGGACTTAATCACCTGTATTGAATTTTATCTACCTGTAATTTATAATCCCATGCCAACACCAAGAGAGCAAAAGTAATTTATGAAACCTAAAACTTAGCCCATTTCACAATGGAGAGATCATCAAACATGATTGGTGGTGGCATTTTTATCAAAGGTTTGTATATCATTGGACTTTCACCATTAAGGTATAGTCTTATTTATTTATTTATTTACTTACTTATTTTAGGTATAATCCCATTTAAAATGCACCTTTAAGATTTGCCCACCCATGTGAGTTGTCAGACCTAACTGGGAGCACTTTTTAATCCATTGTGCAAGAAGGTGATGCCCATGTAAGAGAGTAGTCTTGTTGAGCTGAGCAGGCAGAACTTCAGGGCTACTGAAATGACCGGAACTTGCAGGACAGGGCATCAGAGAGGCAGACTCTGTACAAAGGAGAACCTCAGAAGTTTGACTGAGGGTTTTTCACATGTCATTGACTGAGGAATGGGTGTGTTCTTAGCTGAGACCTAACACAAGACTACACAAAGTGTTAAGAGTGGCCGCTCTGAAACTAAGAGCTAAATGGAGTTATGGGAATTATGAAGGGATGGAAAAAATGTATAGTTTAGAATCATCCAGACAGGCTTGAGAGCCTATTGGGCATTGCAGAAATTATTACTGATTTTTAAGCAGATTAAAAGAAATTATCTGATCTGAATATCATGGTGGAGAAAGATGATAAACAAAATAAACAGTTTCAGTACCTGTGGGATAATACTAATCAATGAACCCAAAGCTTATAAATTCAAAGAAAACCACAGCTAGGTGCATCACTGTCAACTGATAAAAACCAAAGATGAAGAACAATCATAAAAGTAGCTAGAAAAGAAAGACATACTATGTACAAGAATAATGATAAATCTAATAGGTAACTTCTTACCAAAAACAATGAAGCGTGAAGGATAATAAAGTGTTATCTTTAAATTACTGCAAGCAAACCAGATTTCTATAACCAGTGAAAATATTCTTCAAATATTCAGGAGAAATAAAGACATTTTTAGGTAAATAAAAGCTTATTGTATTAGTTTCTAGGAAAGCTATGCTACAAGAAATACTGGAGAAAGGGGAAAAAAATGATACAATATGGAAATCTATACTTATAAAAAGAATGAATAACACATGAAATGATAAATATGTAGGTAAATATTTTTAAAACTTATTTCTTTTTTTTAAAGAACTATTTAAAGTTACTATTTAAACAAAACTATATTTTAGTGTGCAGTTTATAATATATGCAGAAGTAAAATACATGACTACTATAATACAATGAATAAGAGTAAACAGAATATATTATTGTTAGGTATTTATATTTTCCATAACTGGTATAATATTCATTCTAAACACACCGGAGCAAGTTAAGAATATGTATTGTAACACTTAGAGCAGCCACTGGCTAAAAAGTTTTAAATAAGGAAACAGAATACAAAAAAAAAAAAAAAAAAAAAAAAATCAATTTACACAAAGAGCCGGAAAAGATAAAATAGAGGGGACAGACAGCAAAGACTGACTTAAACCCTCATATATTAGTAATTACATTCAGTGTAAATGAACTAAACAATTCAATTAAAATCAGAGATTTTCAGAATGAATTAAAAGTTACTATATGTTTTTTAGGAGAGATATACTTTAAACCAACATTTATCACACACCTATGATGTGTGGAGTACTCTGTAAATGAATTTATATCTCCAAAAAAAAGGTGTAATAATCTTATCACTCGGGGAATATAAAATGCAGCTGGGAATTGGGTAAAGGAAGATACTATTTAGAAACACATGAAGCAACTAGACCAATCAGATCTTTCTTGAATGGAAGACACTGCGTAGTTTTTTTAAATTTCCTAATGACAAATTATATTGAGCATCTTTTCATATGAACTTTTTGCCATCTCTATTCTTCTTTGGTTAAGTTTCTGTTTAGATCTTTGCCCATTTTTTAATTGGGTTGTTTTTTGTTTTGTTTTGTTTTGCTTTTTATACTGTCTAGTTTTAAGAGTTCTTTGTAACAATTGCTGTTTTAATTTTAATGATATTTTAGTGCTTACTGAAGAAACTCACATTAATCATAGCCATCCATTCTTTATTTATATGTTGAGGTTTTTTTGCAGTATTAACTGCTTAATATGATGCACCTACCACCAAGAACCTTTTAGTAATACTTTCATACATACTAATAATAATTTCATTGCTAATCACCTAATCATGAAGCACCAAACAAACTCCCTAGCTTCTTTAACGATTTTTCACTTCTCCACTGAGGAAATACTGGTTAGCCTATATAATTTTGGCTGAACTGGTACTTGGATACTGCATACTTCCAGCCAAACTCCCCCTAAAGAAAAGCAGAGTAGAATTATGGGTTTTGTCTAGCAGCAGCAACCACAGGAGATTTTTTTCTTATAAAAAAATCAAGAAAGAAAAAGGTTCACAAATGGAGTAGAAGGTTATTCACCAAGTAGCTCTTCAGGCACACATAATCCATATTTTGATGATTTCATATTTTACAATCCCCCAAAAAATACTTTAAAGTGCTTCAGTTTTTATCCACATCCTCATAAATCTCTCTTGCTTCAAACTGATAAAAGTGAAGGGGAAAAACACAGCAGTCGTTTTTCTGAAACTTTGCTTCTTTTTTCTAGTCTGTGAGAGACTGTGGGAACTTTTCTAGGTCTCTTTTACAAGGTGTAAGAGGCAGTGTAGCAAAGTTGCTAGGAGTCTAGGCTTTGAGGCAGATTGCTTGGACTCTTACCAGCTATCTGACACTTGAGTATTGTAGCCTTGAGAAAATTCCTAACTTCCTGTATCTCAGTTCCCTACTCTCTAAGATGGAGATAATAATGGTATTTAGTTAACACTTTGTCATAGGGAGAGAACACCATTCAATATCAGAAATGGAAAAGCTTAGTAATGTATTCTAACCTGAAGTAAGGAAGGTCTACGTTGGTCAGGTGTAGACTCATTGAATAAAGCAAACTGCCAAACTGTTTAAGGATACTTGAAAAGTGCTTGATTTGAGGATGTTTTAGTTAAAGAGGCAAGAGTTATTAACATCAGCCTTGGAAATGTGGTTTGTGTTGCAAGAGTGAAGTTAATGTCCATGTTGGCTTTTATTCACTGGAATAAGCCCACCACTGACTTACTTTGAAGTATGATGGTGTCACTAGTTTGTTAGCTTTCAGTGGCATGTTAAATGAAACAAATTGTCATTTATTGTTAAATAAGTTTAAAACCAGTTGTGGTATACTTATTTTCCTACAAGCTTGAGGAATTATTTTCTTAACTTAAATGCCATGCACACAGTAAGCACTCAATAGACATTAGTTAACATTATATGGGATTTTAATGTAATTTCGTTAACAATCAATAGTTGTGGATGATACATCTTTAGCACATTTTTACTTCCAGGTCACGAATTTCTAATTGCATAGGTAGTGTGAAGAATTTAGGAGCATGCCTTACAGGCTCTTCTATCTTTCTAGAAAGTACAGGAGTCCTATTATACATTGATATACCTACTGTTTTTATGCAGAAGTATATGGCAATACAAATAAATGGGTAGGAAAGAGATGAAATATTGGCCTGACTAAAAATTATTATGGATTAAAACATGTCATATCATACATTTATGTGATATGCTTTATATGAACTATGAGGAGAACAAGGAAGTGATTTCCTTTGGATAGTCTCCATATACAGTGTAGTCATTATAGACTTATCCAAAGGAAAGGATTCTGTGAAGCCAGAACCCAAGCCAAAGCTATAGAAAATAGTGTGGCAAAGGTATTGGCTCTATTAATATGTACAATATATTGTATATACTGAATATTTAATTGTATTGTTGTAGGTATTTGGTATATAATATTTATTGTAAACATCATTCTACAAATCACATGCAAATTGAGGCTTTTTCTTTTTTTGTTTATAATTTTGCAAGAACACTTAGTATAACTCTTTGTTGGTTACAAAGGGGAGAAACAGGCAGAGGGGAGTTTACAAAATCTTTATCATATTCCAAATTCCTTAGAGATCCCCTTATACAAACTGAGCACTATTTTTTCCTATTGATATTTGTTGTTCTCAAATATTTAAAGGTACTCTATGCATCTCTTTCAATCATTTTCATTAATCATCATATAACCAATAAAATGTCCATTAATATTTCAATTTTTCAAATAGTAAGAAAGTTAAAGTCAAACAGATAGTGATGATCTTCTAATAAATATGTAAATCTGAAGAGAGTGCAGAATGTTTTTCTCTTAATGCTGTGAGGAAACCTATGCATTTCAATTTTTTCTTTGGAAGAGCAGCCTCTGAAGAATTTCTTTAAAAATTGGGGGCTTCTATATTGCTCTGCACAATAAGATACATATAAAATTACAATTCAGTATCACAAGTTGTTAGTCATCCAAAAATAACAAGATTAAAAAAGAGAAAGAAGTATCTTGACTCTGCAATACAAGGCAATTCTAAATAATTTTTCCCATTAACATATGTGTATGTGGTGAGTGATAATGAATGTCTAAGGTGATGAAACATAACTATGATGTAGTGAGGTGTTGTCAAGATTTTTTTTTTAATTTCCAATTAGTGTTTGGAGAGCTTTCACTACAATGTCATCAGCTACAGGCCCGTGTGAAGGCATTTTCACTGCTGACGAAACCAGGAAAATATCATGTCTTTCCAAGACTTACAGAAAGTGAGAAATGTAATGTTGCATGTAGACTTTCTCAGGATGGTAAATGACATTTTAAAAAATTAACTTTTGTTCCACTGACTTTGCATTAACTCTTATAGATCATCACTGTTGCTCATCAGTAAGGTGGTAATTAATGAGAAAAAACATATTTTTCTGTCCTAAATTTAAACTGTTTACATGTTATTATATTTGGATTTTGCTCATGTTATAGGTAATTTTTAGCTTGCCCCTAATGAGGAGACAATATGAGGAGTTGGTATCTCATAGGTCAAGAACAATTTCTTTCATTTCAGGAGAAGCTAGATTTCATGTATGTCTCTCTATAGTTCAAAAGCTTGCCTTGTTAACTAAATATTGGTGATTCCCCAAGTGTTACAAACCACAAACAAGACTTAGAAAGAAAAGAAAATCTCTTATTTACCAAAGGAATAATGACATAGCTATGCATATACTAGTATTTCCCCTTAACACAATAATATTAATCAAATATATAAAAAATGATTTTAAGGAAAATCCAATAATTTGGCAAAACATGTCATCTTAATTTTATTTCAGGAATTATCTTTTAATAAGCAAACTGCAGTAAGGTACTTGGATTTATTTCTTAACCTAAATATCTGAATTCTACCTTCTAAAACTATTCAATCTCCATTCCCTTTGCTTCGTAACTTAGCTAAATGTTAAATATCTAAACAGTTTGTTATTCTTTAAGAATAAAATATGATTTAATGTTCAACTGGAACACATTAGCAAAAAAACAGGGACCTCATTAGAATTTTAGATCTAATTTTAAAGGGTACATTCAAGCCTTTCAAGCACTAAGTATTTACAATTGCTTGAATATGCTTAGCACTGAATGGCATGTGATACACAATCCCTTATTTCTCAGAGCTTACAGAATAGAGAGCAAGAACAAACACATACAGATAAAATAGTTCAGCAATAATGCAAGGCAATATATCCTTAATCACCAGACAGAGAGTATATAAATTTTAAATACCATCACCTCTTCAAAAAGGCTGGAAAGGCGATAAAATAGGAAGGAAAGCGAAGGGGCTCAAATCACAGGTTTGCTTCTAAGTAGGCCTGCCTCTAACTGGGACTAACAATTTCTTCCTATGTACAATGCAGGGGTACATTTACATAGTTTCTGAGATTCATTTTAGCTTGACAAATTGATCAATTGGAGCTGGGAGACTTGGAGAAGCTACATAAAAAAGTTAGGATTTCAACTGAGTCATGAAAGTTGAGAAAAATCTGATGAGGGACAAGGACTAACAGGAAACGGAACACTGAACAAAAATGCAACCAAAGCTGAAAATGCCATGGTCCAGATATGGTGACTAGATGGGCTAGAATGAAAATGCATGTGGATTAATAAACAAAAGTTGTATTATGGAAGATATTAAAGGCCATGAGAAGGGTTTGAACTTTTTCCTAGGTTATACAGAAACATTGAGCAGGGCAGTGATAAGATCTCTATCTTAGTAATATTAATCCTACATATTGGGTTGGTTAAAGAGGTGGAAGACTGGGGCGCCTGGGTGGCTCAGTCGTTAAGCGTCTGCCTTCGGCTCAGGTCATGATCCCAGGGTCCTGGGATCGAGCCCCGCATCGGGTTCCCTGCTCCGTGGGAAGCCTGCTTCTCTCTCTCTCCTGCTGCCCTGCTTGTGTTCCTGCTCTCGCTATCTCTCTCTCTGTCAAATGAATAAATAAAATCTTTAAAAAAAAAAAAAAAAAAAAAGAGGTGGAAGACCAGGGGATAAATGAAAAGGCGATTGCTCTCTCCTGGATTAGGGTGATAGAAATGAGAATGAACAGAAAACACTGACATCAGAAAATATTGAAGAGAGTGGGAGGTGCTAAAAGAGAAGGAGGAGCCAAATACGCCTCCAAGTTTTCTTTATTTTAGGTGTATGAATGAAGGGTAATGGAACTGAAGAAATGGGGGAAAAATCAGCATGGGGAGGCGGGGGGGGGAGTTGGGGTGTCATCAAAAGACCATGAATTTCACTGAGTTAACAATCTCTGTCCCCATACAATATATCATCATTCTAAGAAGTGGCTTAGAAAAAGTTGAATGCCAGTAGTTAGGGAGTAATTATGGAAATTCTAAGGAGTCTTGGCAGAGGCACAAGGCCAAACAAGGAGTTGCAATATCTTTAGCAAATTTCTGCTTACACATTGAAAAGAGGTCTTTATATACTTTCTTGAACCACAAGAAGAGGTATTTTTCCAGTATAAAACCACTTTTGACAACAATTACACTGGTAAAGTTCATTAATTTAAATCATTCTTTCATGAGCATTTTCACTGTAATAAAAAAAGAATATCAAGTTAAAACTTGGCTCATAGCTAACTACTTACTCTATATAGCATATATTTTGTTAAGCTAAAATAAATCTACATAATTAAGTTTACTAGTAACTTGTGCCATTATATTTTGTCAAAACCAAGAGGTGACATGCAATTAAACTTATTTGGCTTTGTAACTTTTCCTGTTAAAATGGGTCTTTTAAACATGTCACTGGCAACTCTTCTCCAAAGGAGCATTTTGATCTTGTAGAAGCAAATGCATACTTGAGAAAATGGTATTTGTTAGCAGAGAATCTTATTACTTTGTCTTAATGAGGCTCATCCATGTTTACTAGGTAGAATTTATTCAATAAATGAACATGAATGCAATTATATTCTCTACTTATGACACTTAAATGATCCCCTTACCCAAGGAGGCTTCTGACTTAGAGATCTTGCCATCATGAATGAACTAAATCTTAACACCTGCAGTGAAGCTATTATTCCAAATTTTCACATGGATACCTCAAAGTATAAAAAGGATGGCAAGATTCCAGTAAGAAAGTAAGTATCTTCTATCAGAACCTACTCAACAAAATAGAATAGGTCTTGAGACCTCCTTTCATGTCTTTTGCTTCTACACAACACCTAAGCATAATTCTAAATACACTGTGGATGCTTAATATTTAATTTGTGAATTGAGAAGTTCTGGAATTTGGTTTTTTTTGTTTGTTTGTTTGTTTTTGACATTGCCCTCTCTTTATATCCAGGGCCAAGTAGTGAGTACACAGTAGGTTAAGTAGGTACAAAAGAAATATTTCTGAGTATATCAATGAATGAATGAATGAATGAATGAATGAATAACTTTTTCTTCTAAGATTAATCTTTCTATCCTAACTCTGTGTAATGAGTATCTTAGCTCAAGAGAATGATTCTAATGGTGGACATTTAAGTATTTTTGGCCTTCTACTAGTTGCTATTCCCATCTCTATATATAGTAATATCTGAATGTAGAATTTAATGTCAACCTTGGAATCAAAGCACCCCTTCAAAAGTTTGATACCCTCTTTCCCAACCCTTTCCTCATTGCACATATATAACTAAATAGTCACAAAATAGCTGAAACTAGAATTTGGGACAAAACTTACATACCATCTCCTCCCTATCCCCTACATGCTAACTGGTTTCAACCCTCCAAGGATGAGACTCCAGCAAGATCACTAGTTTATCTGGAGTCCTAAAATGAACTCCAATCCACAAAATAATGAGAACACCAGGAATGCATGAGTAGGTTGACAGGGTAGGATTAAATGTGTCTAATTGCAGGAGGGTCTGTTACCACCTAGACCTGCTCATTTGTTGAGGAATGACTGCCATTCTTTAGCCTCCCAGGCCATAGTCTCATTCAGGAAGGACATTAGTCTGGAGGGAGGGTCACAGTACCAGGATTAGGGCTAGATGACAGATGGAACATTTTAAAGGGAGCACACCAAAGTTCATTCATTTTTGTCTTCTGGAACAAATCTTTAGGAATTATTACATCAAGAGAAGAAGGAATGTAATGAACTGAAAAAGCCACACATCTAGAGGTACAACAAAATAATAATTGCCAAAAATGAGTTTCTCTTGCTCAAAGGATGTGCAAGACAATCCACTGGAATGTTAAGATAATATGTTAGAATTTCTATTTATAGTTTTTAGATAAAAATAAGAAAAACTATTTTTAAAGATTTATGTATTTATTTTAGAGAAACAGAGAGCCAAGGGAGAAGGAGAGAGAATCTCAAGTAGACTCCGCACTGAGCAGAGCCCAATGCGGGGCTCAATCTCAAGACCCTGAGATCACAACTGAAGCTGAAACCAAGAGTTGGATGCTTAATGACTGTGCCACCCACGTGCCCCAAGAAAAACTATTTTTAGGAATTTTTATTGCAGATACTGATACCCACACCAGGGTCATATGTAATCAGCCTCATATCACATACAATATGCCAATAGTCCAACACTTGTTAACTTTCAGCACATTGTGATTCAGTTCATTTTAAAGTGATTTATGGGTTACACTGTCTTCTGTAATGGATGTTCACAATTATTTGAAATAGGATGGAAACTGTATGTAAAAATGTTATCTACTATGTTTATGTACACTAAATATCTTGAGTCAATGTATTTAAAAGAATTATCAAAATTAAAGGTTATTTATATACTTACCTGAATATATTCACATCCATTTATCCTCATTACTCTATTTTCATTAATCTGTCCACATCTATCTATGTATCTATCTATGCATCTATCTACCTATCTACAAAGGAGTGTTATAAAAAACGTATAAATGAGGTACACACCCAAAATGTTTGAAGACCATTGCTATAGAAAACAAACAGCACAAACTTATTCTGCCTGCAACCTCAAGCTGATCTTTCTTTTCTTTTTTTAATTTTTTTTAAGATTTTTATGTATTTATTTTAGAGAAGTATGTGTGAGCGGGGGGAGGAACAGAGGGAGAAGGAGAGGGAGAAAATCTCCAGCAGACTCCATGCTGAGTGAGGAGCTCAATCTGGGGCTTGATCCCACCCCTTAGATCATGACCCAAGCTAAAACTGAGTCGGATGCTCAACGACTGAGGCACCCAGGCACCCCCCATGATGATCTTTCAAACAAATGAATGGGGCCTATTTTCCTTACTTCAGAACGATGGCAGCATCCATTGTCAGGAGATGTGATTTCAATACAGAGAAAGTAATACCTTCCTCCAGGAAAAGTAAGACCATTCAGTGGGCCTAACAGCTATGTGCTAAGTGGGGATGGAGAAAGATAAGACATCTCACAGCTGAGATGGTGAAGATGTTTGTGCTGGCTGATTATGCCAGTAGCATACAGATAATTATTTATCCATTCCATAATCAACTCACTCAAAATGTACTCATTTTGCTAATCCTTGAAATGTGAAAATGAAGATGATACATCCTTACCTCCAAAATGTTCATGGTCAATAAAGTTTATTCATCTAAATAAAATCATGTTATAATATCAAAATATGTCTATTACTTTAAAACAAAAGTAAAAAGGTAAAAAAAAATGATGATCATTCATTTTGCCTTTTCCTTTATAAGATTACACATATACATACTGTGCTATTTTTGTTAAAGTGCTTGCAAATAGAAGCCTGGGACCTTTCTTATTTCATTAGTCAGAAAACAAACGTTAAATAACAAAAAAGTACATCATATAATACTTAATAATAGATACCTAAGTTTATATTAAAATATTTAAACTTATATAAGATATATAAAATAATGAAATTGTGAAACACATTTTTAAACACAAAGTGTAAGAACATCAAACATCAGCTCATAAAAGCAATCACTGCCTATGTTTAATATTATAAATACACAGTTAAATTCCCATATACCTTTTAATATACTTTTGGTCCTCCAACCGATATTTTAAAGTGTATTTGTCCATGAGTCATGCTTTTCCTAGCAAAAGTTATCTAAAGTAAATGAAACAACCATGTTTGACATTTAATTGAGAAAAAAATCAAAATGTCTTTAATGTTTTGACTATTATTAGAGTATATTAAAATGCACTTTATAAAGGAATCTCTGAAAGACACTGATCTGACATAAAATATTTTAAAGTCACTTCTTGTTATACACTGAGAAAATTAGGGAGTGAGTGACATAGTCATAGGGAATGGTAAAAGTTATTGCAGATGAAAGAAAAAGAAGGGAGGAAGGAAGGAAAGAAGGGAAGAAGGAAGGAAGGAAGGAAAGAAGGGAGGAAGGAAGGAAGAAAAGAAAAAGAAAGAAAGAAAGAAAGAAAAAGAAAGAAAGAAAGGGAGAAAGAGAGGAGGAAGGGGAGGGAGGGAGGAGAAAAAGATGATGAATCACTGCACTGTAATGTGTTAGAAAGGGTTACTTGAATGTAATATTTATTGAGCACTTGCTAAAAAGCCAAATTCTGCAATATAGACCTTCACCTAAAGTGATGGTTCCATCTTTGCTCTATGTCAGAAGTAGGTAAACTTTTCCCCTAGAGGACCAGATGCTAAATATTTTAGGTTTATGGTAGCCCGACTACCCCACTCTGCCATGGTGATGTGAAAGCAACCACAGACAATTTGTAAAAGATGGGTATGGTTGTTTTCCAATAAAACTGTATTGATGGATATGGAAATTAAATTTTTCACAGCACAAAATATTCTGATTTTTTCCCCCAACCATTTAATAACATAAAATATAATTAGCTGGCAGTCCATACAAACATAAGCATCAGGACGAATTTGACTCCCAGGCCACAATTGTTACCTCTTTTCTATGTTATATCTACTTTTAAATTGTTCTGTCTGATGAAATGAGGCTATCCTCCAGAAGTTTACTTGCATAAGGTATTGATAAGTCTTATCAGGGGAAATTTCTCTCCAAGGTTAAAAAAAATAAAAAAAAGAGTTGGACAGACAAGCTTAGTCTAAGGGTAGAGGGGGAATGGAGTTCAACATATTTGCCGATATTTATTCACATAGCTTTGCTTCACAGGTTAGCCTCCATGAACTTGGGTCTGAATTCTCAGGAAGAGTTTAAGTTTAAATGTTTAAAAGAACTTTTCTTTGCACTGAGGAACTCTATCAGACATCAGAGTGGAAACAGCACCATTCTGCTGCCTAACAGTGGTACACAAAAAGGTGAGAGCAACATTCACCTCCACTTCCACCAAATACCTCTATGCTTTGGCACTTAAAGGACTCTAGAATAGTTGTGGCCCAACAAAAACAAGAGCCCACAGTGGCTAGGGCTCAGAACAAAGAGGAAGTGGCAGAACAGGAAACAAAGAACGAAAGGAAAGATCTTGCTTACAGCCATAAATGAAGGAGAGTCATAAATGATGGAAATGATTGTGCTGGCATAGAAACACATATGAGGACTCCCAAAAGAGTACATTTGCCTTATAAGGTGAGGAAAGGGGGAGGCCCTAGGTATTGGCAGTTAGGGCACTAAAAGAAAAAAATAAGCAGGAAAAAAAAATGGCTATTATCAAAATAATCCCACTTTTAACTCAAGCTTGCCTAAGGAAATTTGGGATTTCTCACTTACTTTAACCTTTGTAATATTCAAGGGAGGACAGGGTTCTTATTCCTCTTTTCAGCCCTAAACTAACTCTCATAGAAAGCAGGCCTAAAGGAAATGGCAGTAGGTCTAAGGGGAACGCATCCTGCCCCCACCTTTTTTGTCCATTTTTGGTATAGTTTTTGCAGGGATTTTTATATGTGTAACTAAGTGTATCTGCTCCAAGAATATGCTTGGGTTTTTATCATTTTTTAACCTAGTTTAACTTAGGAAGTAACAATCTAATAATCTGAACAAATGTTTGAAGTCCCAATCATTATGGAAAAAACCTACTTTCAAGATTTTTCTTGATCTTTGTATAAAAATTTTTACAGTATGGGTTGGTTACTGAGCCCTTACAACTCAGTACTTACCTCATCAATAAAAATGTATCTCTAAACACATTAATAATTGCATTTAACAATTGGTTTTTGGAACTCATTCCCATTGGATCATCATCTGGCATTACCTTGCAGCACAGAATGCAACACTGCCATCTTTGAAGCTGTCACTCATGGGTGGCTTTCATGAACACAGCACAAAGAAAAGTTTCAGAGAATCATTTTAAAATAATTATTGAAGTCATGGAAATAATGCAGAAATGTGTCACTGTTTCCCAATGCTATGAGTAAATATATTGTTCTCAGGTCTATAGGGCAGGCTTTAACAGAACATAGCCACAGACAGAGCTTTCTCCTAGTGGTGTGGTGAGAAGATCCTATTGTGCCCAAGTCACTGATCAAAACCCTTATTTATTTTCCAGTTTACAGCAATCTCCACTGCTGCAGCAATGACACCTTTGTCCATCCCACTTGATTCTTAGCTTCCTGCATCTGAACTCAGATTTCTAGATCCCAACAATGTAAAACAAAAACAAACAAGGACCGGGCGCCTGGGTGGCTCAGTTGGTTGGGCGACTGCCTTCGGCTCAGGTCATGATCCTGGAGTCCCTGGATCGAGTCCCGCATCGGGCTCCCTGCTCGGCAGGGAGTCTGCTTCGTCCTCTGACCCTATCCCCTCTCATGTACTCTCTCTCATTCTCGCTCTCTCAAATAAATAAATAAAATCTTTAAAAAAAAAAAAAAAAAAACAAGGACCTTCTTGAGTGATAAAAAAAATGTGGGCTTAGAGTAAGCCCACTCTTTCTATGAAGGAGACCATTCATGTTCACAGATTTTAGTCTGGTGGCTATTAAGATCAATCACTGTTTTCTTTCTACCAAGACCCACTGTGATACTCTCAAACTCTCTGAACTTATGGTTAACACATACAATCATGGGATTACAAACCACTTCATCCATAACAAATTTTCAATCAAAAAAACACCTAACTTATTAAGTTGCATCTCCAGCTGACTTTGTATTCCATTTTCTTCCTTCATTCAGCTGGAAGCGTTCACAAATAGCAAAGTATAATACTTCCCATGTTATGTGTTGCCAGGCAATCAGGGCAGAAATAATTAACACGGAAAGTGGACTGCCAGTATCCTGCTGAATGGCTCTGGAAAGAGTTCAAATATGACAAACATTCTTAGCTGTCCCTTCTGGGACACGTGCTCTGAAATAACAGTTTGAAAGGACAACTGCCAACTCTAGTTTCAAACAGTTTGACAGCACTACAGAATTTCATTCTAAAATCTGACTCAGTTTTTATTTAAAGGAGAATTCATCTATGCACACGGTCTTTCTGTGCCCATTCCTAAAAGAGTCTTTCCTGCTGATCTCCTGCCGTTCTGTTAAAGTCCAACTGCCTAATGAAGCTAATTCTGAGCACTAGATCTTTCTAAAAATGTAGAATTCACACAGAATTCAAAAGCATACCTGGGTCTGTGAAAGGCCCTGTGTCAGGTAGGCCAAGGGGATCACAGATTTCTTTTTAATGCCTGATATCACTTTCTACCCAACTCAGTTCAAATAAAAACCAAGTTGGAAAGCTAATCAATTGAATAAACACTTTCCCACAGAGAAATCTTCAACCAGAAGTACTTAACACAGAAAGCAATGTGATAGATATCTAAATATATTCTAAGGATCCTAGTTGAATTTATTGCAATTCAGGTCAATGAAGATTTGGTGAGTACCCAAGTTAAGTGGTGGAAACTACTGTAAGGACACAGTCAGCCCCGACTCATGCATAATTTTCATCTAGTAGGAAAGATAGAGATGTAAATGGTTTTATCAGTGCACTGTGGTAAATGCTGAAATAGAAATCTAGATAGGATGCAGCAGACAGAGAGATCGGGAATTCCTAAGCTGATTCAGTTTTATAGATGCTGGTACTGGAAAGGACTAGAGTAACTATCTGGTACAACTCATTTCTAACACAGAACACCACTGATAAATTGTCACAAGCTCTCTGTTTAAATACTTCAGCTGAAAAAACCTAAATTCAAGTTCTGATTCCATTCATTCATTTGTTCATTCTTTCATTCAATGTTTGTTAAATCCTGTTATGGATGCTAAGCCTGGGATATGAAAAAAGTAAGACCATCAAGAGCGCTGACTTTATGGATAGAATTTATTATTTGGTGTAGAAGATAGATATTTGGTAAACACTCAAAAGTGTTTTGGGGGTCATACAAAAGGAGGTACAGCTTTATGTTGCCCCATTCTTGCTGTGCACTTGGGCATGTCTCCTTACTTCTCTTGGCTTCAATCCCTCATCCATAGCATGAAGGAGATGGAGAATTCCATCTCTAAAAATCCCTTCCAACACTAAAGATACTATAATTTCTAGAGACAGAGAGCTAGCTGCGTTGTGAGGAAATCTGATCTATTTTGAAATCGCTCGGCTCTTCTGACAACTTCGTGTAGTGGCAAGAATATGTACCTTTGGAACGCAAAAGATATGGTTTAAAATTGTAACACTACTACTTCCTAGCAATGTAACCTTGGGATAATTTGTAATATCCCTGAGCCCTCCTCTGTAAAGTGGGAATAATAAGAGACCGAGGTTTGCCAAGTGGATTTAAAAAAAAAAAAGGAAGAAAAGAAAAGAAAAGAAAAAGGTATGTGAAACAAGTAGGACAACGTAGTGGTGGAATATAGGTACAAAATGAGGCTAGTTACCCTTCTCTGCATTTCTTTCCATCAGACCAAATTCTCTCTCTCTCTTTCAGTGAAATTCGATATTTACTGAATTTATTAAACACTGGCATTTACTGAATGCCTATTTATTTGCCAGGCATTGTACTAGGTGACGGGAATACACTGGAGAACAAGACAGTCAATCAGTTTCTACTCTCAGAAGAAGAAGAAGAAGAAGAAGAAGAAGAAGAAGAAGAAGAAGAAGAAGAAGCCGCTGCCTAGTTTCTCTCTAGCTGTATACCTTTTCTAAGGTAAAGCTCTGTGGTCCTGACCTGCTTCTCTGGGGTGTTTCCAGTCTTTCTTGGACTCTGACCAACATCCTCACTGACCATTAGCCACTTGCTAAGGCTGTGCTCCTACAGCAGCTCCTCCCTAGAAGGGTCAGAAGCCTTAAACTATTTGGAAAAAGATATCAAGCCAACTCCTGCTTTATGCAATCACAAATAAACCCTGGCTAGATTTTGTAACCTGATAACTTAAAATGAACCTGATTGAACAAAGTTCCCACTCTTGGAAAACTCCCATTATTTGAGTGTGTCTCCTTTTGATAATTGATCACTAAAACAGAATTGCCTCCCTGAAAAATTGAAAAAAAGAAAAAATTCTGTCCAAGCACTTAGAATTTTCAAGTCCATATAGGACTCACATCTGCTCTTTAGTGTCCACCTTCAAAGTTTCTTGGTCCAAAGCTCCATTCCTTCACTTAGTTCCCAAACAGACAAAATTATTGGAGCTACCTTTAACTTTTCTAGATCAGTTATCTTCAGTTATAACATTTCTAACTTCCTGAAAGATTCTAGGAAAAATATTTGTCCTGATGGGCTCTCTCAAGCTATTTTCAATTCTTAAATGGATTTTTTTGACCTGAGATTTAAAATTGGGTATCCTTCTTTCTAAAATACCTAAGGTTATGAGTGTCTTTCCCTATTTTAGAACCTCAAAAGTCCAACTGGCTATCTGAAATTGATTCATCATTTCCCTCTAATGACTTATTTCTTTTGCTTTTGTTTTATTGTTTGTATGTTTTGTGATTTGTTTGTTTTTTTAAGAACACCTATGTTGAGTATGTTGGCTACCATTTGAGTCCTTTTCTTCAGGAAATACTATTCCCACTGCTTGTGGATTAATAGAGAGAGTTGCTTCCCCCTGCCCCTGTAGACCAGACAATCAGTGAGCTAAGCTGGTCAATGAACCCTGATGAAGTGTGATCAGTAAATTCTCTTATCACCATGGTAACCGGTATACTCCTTAGACAGTGCCCTATTGGTACCTTGGGGAGAGAGCTTGATGACACATCACTATGATCTCCCTCTACATTAACCTTGTTTTTTGATTCACAGTCTTTGGGGACACTGACCAATTATAAATCCATAAAACTGTACACACCTATAGTTCTGCATCTTATCTGCAGTGATATCATAAGAAAATTTACCCTATGTTTCACTGAAGTCAATGTAGGTGATGTACAAATCTATCAATTTAATAATTGTTTACAAAAAGAAAGGAAGTGGTTTAGCTGAATTTTTCTTTAAAACCTCAAGCTGGGTCTTAGTGTTCTTTCTTTTCCTAAAGGCTCACAGAACATTGGTTTAATTTATATCAGAGTTTTCAGTTTCTGGTTTAATCTTGACACAAGACAGGCTTTCCTTGATTTGATTTAAAGCTTTTCTTTCTCTATTTTCCCTGAAATAATCAATATAGTTAGCCTATTTTCCAATTTTATATAGAAGCTGGTTTTCCATGTCAGTTTCCATGTCAGTTCATATCTTTGTGTGATATGACCCACTTAGAATTCTCCATCCCAAGCTTTTAGAAACACAATAATTTACAAAAGAATTTAGTAGATTAGTTGTAAGGCTATTTGCTGATTTATATGGGGGAGGGCACTAATTGGCTTTTAATTAGCTAATACAGTAAGGTTCTATGCCTCCAATCCATTGTTTCTCAAATGATTAGTTGCCTCCTAAAACCATATCTGTTTCTGAGACAGTGACTTTATCCAGGCTCTTTCTTAAAGGCATATCTCTACTGGATGCTAAACACCGCACAGGTCTTAGGAGTTAACATTTTGCATGCACGATAATGTACGAAGTGATATACCTAGCCAAGACTAATGGCTTATCTACTATAAACCATAAATGTGCATTGGCAGGTTTTCAGGTTTCCACTCAACATTTTCACAATTTAAAGCAGACTCTCAGCATCACTTGAATGCACTTTTTGCACTTTACTTTATCATTATGCAATGCCATGTGATTTCATGTCACAGCCAAACAAAGTGAATAATGGAACTTTTGCATTATTACTGGCCACAAGCATAACTCAAAAGTTCTGGAACTTCACCTGCCTATGGTGGGTGCCAAATGGGTTGGTTTACAATCCCAACTTTAGCCACCATAACAGTTATTTCTATGGGTCTGGGATAGTTCATGAATGCTAATGTCATCAATCCTCTTAATGTTCCTTTTTTTTTTTTTTTAAAGATTTTATTTATTTATTTAGAGAAAGAGAGAGAGTGGGGGGAGGGGCAAAGAGAGAGGGGGAGAATCCCAAGTAGACTTCATGCTAAGTACAGAGCCCAATGTGGGGCTCAATCTCACCACCCTGAGATCACGACCCGAGCTGAAATCAAGAGTGGGACACTTAATTGACTGAGCCACCCAGGCACCCCTTGATGTTCCTTATCTATGGAGTGTTGCCACTGATGAAGTCTCTGGTATTCCCTGTGAGAAACCACTTTTTTTTGCAATATCTTTACCAAGTGTTTCCCAACACTTGAAAAAACAAACAAAACAAAACAAAAATACCCCACAATACTCTAATGGTACTAAACAACACTGAGTTATTTTCATACCTCACTCCAATGGTGCCAACTGATATCTCACAGTTGACTGACCGCCAAAAGCTCTGCTCCACATCCTGGGTCCAGAATGGGGAGAAAAACCACTCCATCTTGTACATCTCTCCAGACTCTGAACCCCCAAAGCTTCTACACAAAAACAACTTTTTAAACATTTATCGACCCCATGCATATCCATGCATCTAAGTGGGTGACAGCAGCCCAGAGGATCATTTAGACACAATTTCACTTTATGCTTTGTCAGGCCATCCTGCTTAAATGAATGGAAAGTACTCTTTAACAAAAAGGAATGCTGGAGGAGATGGCAAAAGGGACATCAGTCTACCTGTTTTTCCTTTTTTTTTTCCTTCCCAGCCAGGAGGAAGCAGCTTCCTTCCAAAAATAGTTAAGGGACAGAGATGCTTGTGTCTGCGTTGAAGACAAGAGTCACAGCTGGAACCATTACACAGACATCTCCTGTGACTGAATCACTGTTTAGTGCAGGTCTACTTCTTTATTCCTAATGAATCCTAGCTTTAGAATTGCAGAAATTCATCCAACAGAAGAGAGGACTGCACTCATGTGTTATTTGCCCATGAGTGAATCACCTTCGATAGAGTCTAAATTCCATAATTTTGCATGATGGATGCTTGAGTGTTTTGTGAGTGGGCCCTGAAAATCAGGTTCCAATTTGGAAACACTGGTAAGGACCCTACAAATGACTATTGTGTTACTAACCACACATTTGTATACTTTAAAGCAATCTCAATTACAAGGGATGACATATGCAGGATAAAGTGATAACTGGCAAAATGACAAACATGAAGGCTTAAATCACTCAGGATTATATTAGATATCTGAAATAGTGAATTTTCTAGAACAGGGTTGTAGAGATTTCTATGAAATATACCTTAGTAAAAGACGGTAATTTTCTTACCATCAACGCATCTGTGGCACTGATGCCCTTGTTTTCAGAAGAGAGGATCAACAATAATATATCTTAGAATGCTATGAGACTAGTTTTCTTCAAGGCAGACTCCTTTGTTTTCTGATCACTATTTAAATAAAGGATAGCCAAGCCAAATGGCAACCAGACAGGTGCCATAAATGAGTGGAAATGATAAGGAGAGGAGGACACTCTAGTGAACCTGAGATGGAGTCCCGTCCACTCCAGCCCTTTCAGGGTGCATTAAAAAAAAAAAAAAGAAGAAGAAGAAGAAAAGGAAGGAGAAGGAGACGACAAAAAGACTGTGTAAGCCCAAATAAGTTACATCTGCAGGCTGCATCTCAGGGCTGCTGCTAGCCTCCTGGGCGCTATCCCACATGGCAATCAGTGGCCCTGTGTCAAGCCCCACCATACCTGTTTGCAACTTCTAAATTAAGTTCATTCATACTTACTTTTTCTGAGTCAGAGACACTCCCAGAAGACAAATTACATTCTTTACATTCATTCATTAACACCCATGAGCCAAAATTCCATTACATTCTTTTTTTGTAAGATTGTTTTGGGGAAAAATGATAAAAATAGTAATCAAATAAAACTATTTAATCTGTAACTCAGGGTCATTTACTCTTTTAATCTCAAAAATGAACTCCTTCATTATGTGTCTATGCAAAAGTTTTAGTCATTGATAAATTCAGATGTCTAGATTTACCTTGTCCAGAAAATGCAAATACTACAGTTAAAGCAGTTTGCCAGTAAGTATGGGTTACAGCTGCTAAATTGAAATTTCAGCAACCCTTTACAGTAGTAACAGCAAGTCAAATATTTTTTAAAAGCTGAAAAGGGTGAGGACTGTGTTAATGTACTTCCTAATTTGCACATTTCGCAGATTTTAACTAGTTACTATAGCTATTGCATATTTAAATAAATACAGTGAAGGGATGTACTCCAGGAACGGTTACTTGATTTCACAAATAATGTAAGATTCAGATACTGTTTTTCTGTTTCAAAGTTAAGCCTCTTAGAAAATAGTTAAGAATAATGAAATGGTTCAGATGGCAGGATGAATTTTCAAGAAATAAGTGAATCTACCATAAATATTCATAATCATGTTAGGTTCACTTTTTAAACAATATCCAAGATGTTAGCTTGCTACAGTGTAACTGCTGGTCAAATCAGTGGCATAAAGGTTAGGTTATGTTTCCTTCATTAATGATTTGGCTCAATGCACACAGCAGTATAATGTATTTTATGAGTGAGGGAAATGATATTGGTTTGAGAGGTCTCATGTAACAGTCATATCCTGTCCAAATATAATTTTGAAAACAATCAGAGCCATTATGGCTCATACAGAAAGAAAGATAAAGACAGATAGCTGTATATGGGTTTTTAATAAGTAATTCACCCTGGGTCTTGAAACATCAGATTGCCAAGTAATGTTATTAATGTATAAGCATGTTGGTAAAATCATGTATTCTTTCCATTGGTTGGCTTTAGATATGTTTCCAATGCAAATATTGTGTAAATGTATTGAATCCAACTTATGCAAATCAGGAAAGTAATTCATCTTTCAAGAATTTTACTTGATTATTTCACATGCCAAGGAGCATTTTTCTGGCAACAGTCTACTGACTATTTATATCTAACATTTTCCACTGGTGAGATTATGCATCTTTTGCTGAATGTTGGATATTAATTGTTTAACATATTGATCACCTCTCAGTCTTTGAGGTTAGTGTCTTGTGAAACTTCTTTATTTGAGTCTCCCATAATGAAAATGTGTGGTAAGAGACTATTGATATTATTGAATTGGTTTTTTGCAGCGAGGAGTGTGTATGTTCACAGATGAGAACCTAAAGCAAAGACAAAAATAAAATGTCTTACATCCAGAAGGTCTGACCATCAATCATGTTGATGGAGCAGATTTCAGAGACACTCTTTCCATCTGGCCTGCTCTCCTCTCCTCATGCTCCCTAAGACACAGGGGGTCTCATATATACAGCTTCTCCTCATCTTAACACCAACATTCCAATTTGGAAACTTAACATGGGTATTCTCAAATGTAGCATGTACTCAGCATCTACTCTGAGAATCACCTTCAAACACAGAACTACATAGATTAATAACTTACATTATTTGTGCACATGTTTATTTTCCTCATGAAATTGCAAGCACCCTTGAGGACCTTTCTGTGTCATACTTATCTTTGATACTTTGCTTCTACCTTGCCTCAACTTAATATGGTCATTATTACATAGCTAGTAATCATAATGCAGTGATGTTTATTGAGTACTTATTATGTGCCAAATATTGTTCTGAGGACTTTATATTATTATTTCATTGAATACTTACAACTACCTCCTGAGGTAAGTACTATTATTATCCCCATTCTACAGAGGAAGATACTGAGGCACTGAAGTTAGAGTCCCACAGTTAGTAAATGACAGAGCCAAGGTTTGAAAGCTTGAGTCTAGCCCCTTCACTCTAAGTCAGTAAACCTGACTGCACTCACTACATTCTAAATATGTTTAAGTATATAATAATAATTAAGTATATAATAATAATAATTAAGTATATAATATATAATAATAATAAACATTCTAAATATGTTTAGATATATAATAATAATAAAAATATATTATAAATAATAATATAACAATAATAATAACACCTGTATGTGTCCAGGACTTTTCTAAGACACCTTTCTAATAATTTAAATAGTAGTTAAAAACTCTGCTCAGGTGTGGGATAGCCTTGATTCAAAACCCAACTCCACTTTTCACTAGAACTGTGACCTTGGTTAGTGCTAGTACTATCCCATTTTGCAGATGAGAAATCAAAAAGTTAAGTAACCGTGGTCTAATCAAAATTAAAGGTTGCATTACTTGACAACATCTTCCAACCATGGTTATTGAACCTAAAGCTGAATCTTTCTCCTAATAAGGGACTCCTAAGTTCTGGAAGTCGCACATGCCATCATTGGGAAGCAGGAACTTTTGGAAGGTTCCTGATTTGTTGAGCAGAAATATCTTACTTATTGCTTCTTCCCATTAATTCTAGTTCTACTCAATTAGGTAATGACCAAGTTTTATGTATTGGAAATGAAAATCCCAGAACCCCCAGCCCAGGTTCTTCACTAGATTCCACAGGTTGTTAAAAATAGAGCAAAACTGGGGGATGGGGTAACTGGATGATGGGCATTAAGAAGGGCATTTGAAGTAATGAGCACTGGGTGTTGTATGCAACAGATGAATCACTGAATTCTACCTCTGAAACTAATAATACAATATATATTAATTAAATTGAATCTAAATTAAAAAATGAAAAAATATGTAGCAAAATTAACATAATTTATTTTCTGCTTCATGATTCTTTAGATATGTAATGATGGCCCCCATGGATGCTTACCTTTGCCAGGATAAACATCCTTCTTTCTTCAACCACACTTAATTGGGAGTCTGGCTCCCCCAATGTATTCTATGTTCTATAATTATTTTCTATTTACTAATCCTCTAATGACTTACTGTGTTTTTCTGGCACTGAAGCTCTCCAACTTGAATACTCCCTGCCTCTGGCTACTGGCCACTATGCCACTATGTTTAGTGACATGTATTATCTGATTCTCCTCATGTGCTCTGTTCCTGATTAGGGTCTAAACCAAAAAATGATTTTTACATGGGGAGAAAAGCAGGGACTCTCTGATATTATTGGTGTAGTTTCATGCATCATCAACCCTGATGGCAGATAATTAAAAAGTTTTACAGTTTAACCATTTAGTTCATATACATAAATACATATGGTATGCACATGAATATATATATATATATATATATGCACCAAGAAATATAGTTTAAAGATATGATGACAGGATGCAAAACTGACCTTCTATTCAACAATATTTTTCATATATCCTTGTCAACTTCAAGAATCTTTAGGTAGTTGCATTAGCCACTGGCCACCTCAGTCAACTGAATCTTTTTCCTATACTTGAAACTGCCTTTTTTCCTCTCCGTTTTGCTGGTGTCATCCATTCTGTCTCTTTACCAACCAACAATCCCGAAATCATTTCTACGCTATTTTTCAGCCAGTTTCTCTTTAATTAATTTGCAGATTTCATTCCCTATAGTCTTCCCCACGATTAATTTTCAGCTTATTCCATGCATTCGCCATGAAGTCAGTTGTGCTACCTGAAATCCATCATTATAAATTCTTTTTTTTTTATTTTGAAGGCTTCTCATTTTCAAGAGTACTTTATTAAAATGAAAGTTTTTGAGAAAGAAGAAACTCTTTAAAAATCATACCAGCTGTGAATCAGGTCATAAGATAAGATACGATAACAGCTTATAAGAAGGGAAAAACAAATATGGACTGATTCACACCTCTGCCTATGGTTCTATTATCATCACAAAACAAATAAAAAACAACCAAAAAAACATCTAAATGGTAATATAGTCCACCTGCATATGCAATGAATTCTGCTAAATTTACAACAGAATGTATTTAACAAAAGATCTATATATCTTGACTCCTTACAACAGAACATAGTTACTAAAATTCTAGGAGGAGTCCACGGATCACAAAGATGGAACCAGAATTATGTCTTAGGGTGTTGGCGAAATGTGGGATTTACTTGGGACTGAGAAGCATAAGCAGGAGGAGCAACATTAAAAAAAAAAAAGTCAGTAAAATTTAGTTTTCCATTTAGGAAATGAATGAGCACATAATTTGTATATTTTACATGTGCATATTTAAGACTAGGTTTTAAATTTCCAACCATTCACTGTGCAACAGTGAGATAGAGATTATGACAGACATGCTAAGGTCTAAAGAAACTCCAAAGCTGAGGCTGTAAATGCATGCATAGCTTTCATGTGTTAGGTGCTGTTGCTTTTTGCGGTTTTGTCTCATTTTGGTTTTTGTTTGTTTTTACAGTGCTCTCAATAGTGGATTATATGGTCCAAGAGAGGAGAAAATATCCACCCCAACATGTTATTTGTACTAGTAAAACACTCTCTTGAAATTTCAAATTTGATCACATCACACAAAGAATTTCGAGGTTTGAAAGCTTGGTAGGGTGGGATAGGGGAAAGAAAGAAAAGAAAAGTCATAAAAAAATCTTTAAGTTCAATTATTGAAAATAATTAGTACGGGAAATCTGCACACATAAACCTCATTTACGTGTTTGTTTATTCACTCATTCAGTCACCAATGAACTACTGATTGTCTATATTGTGCCAAGCACTATACATACATATCCATATTACAAAAAGCAAACACTACCAAAGTGGTACAATCTTTTTCTTTCTTTAAAGTGTAGCTCCAAGGTTACCGCCTCTGGAAAGCCTCACTAACTCTTTTAAGCACCGACAGTTCAGGTTTCTTTTAGTAGCCATGGATCTTTGTCTATATTATTATTACCAAGAGTACTTCCCACCACATGTTGTGATTTACCATAACTCTATGCACTTAATAGGTCTTTAATAAATGATTACTCAGTTTTGTGCTATGTTAGGCCTTCCATAATATCATACATTAGAACAATAACAACAACAAATGATTTTATCCAATAATTGGAAGTCTGTTGAGAAATTTCAAAGGAAATATTGACATAAAATATCAAAGCAAGGGGTGCCTGGGTGGCTCAGTCAGTTCAGGGGCCGACTCTTATTTTCAGCTCAGGTCATGATCTCAGGTTCCTGGGATAGAGCCCCATGGCAGACTCCAGGCTCAGTGGGGAGTCGGCCTCAGGATTCTCTCTCCCTCTCCCTCTGCCTCTCCTCCCCGCCCCCCAACTCATGCTCTCTCTCTCTCTCAAATAAATAAATAAATCTTTAAAAAAAATATATCAAAGCAAGCATTTGTGCTGATTTTTCCCCAAGATCAACCTCTTGGGAAAAACTCAATCATTTTTGCTTGTGTGCCCCACAGATGCCCTAACTAGTGTCCTAAATTGTACCTCTTTTGATAGGGACATGGATTCCAAAGGAGATGGGTTCTCACAGGAATGGAGGATGAAGAGACATGAGGAGTTTCAATGGCACATAGACTCAAAGAGATAATAAACAGTGTTGGAAAAGAGAGAAACACAAACACCTAATTTACTTCTCTCCTGGAGGCATTTAACTCATTATGCAAGGGTGAATAACAGACATATATGGATCTTAAAAGAGTTAGCAGAACTGCAAGGGTGCCCACAGTCATCTCATCCCACTTACATGTCCAGGGTGCCCATAAAATGCAGAGATCAACTATCTACATACGCCCAGTGTGAAGCTGATCCCTATAGAGCCAACCAACCATGGCTGACTTTGCAATCATGAATATACGTAGCTCTTTAGATTTTACTGGCTTAATTTTTTCATGAAATCTAACTTCCCGTTACAGAACATGACAATTTCTCCCATTTTTTAATTTTCTGGATCTGTCCTTGTGTTACGAGTATTATATTACCATTAACAACGGACTTACAAAACAAAAATGGACTTAGTTTCTTAACCAACATTATATTCTCTAACAAAAAATAATAGTTTCTTTCAAGTTGCATAAGGAATTATAGAATTTTTAAAAAGGATTATAAATGCTTGCATTACTGATATTAATGTAGCAATTATGTTATAAGCACAAACATAAAGACAAAAAGTACAATGAAGATTCTATAACTGCAGCTCCAAAATATCATTGGGAATCACTCATTCTACAGAGAAAGCAAAACTCTTATACTCAAAATTTTTTAGAGAGAAATTCTAACCTGGAATCTATGGACTTAGGAAGGAATGGGCCTGAAATTGGTACATCATGAAACACCATAAAGACAGCTCCTCAGAGGCACCTGGGTGGCTCAGTCAGTTAAGCATCTGCCTTAGGCTCAGGTCATGATCTCAGGGTCCTGGGATCCAGCCCCGTGTTATGCTCCCTGCTCAGTGGGGAGCCTGCTTCTCCCTCTTCCTCTACCCCTCCCTTCATGCTCTCTCCCTCTCTCTCTCTCAAATAAACGAATAAAATCTTAAAAAAAAAAAAACAGTGCTTCGTATTCAGCTTATGTTTCCTTCTTATATCATTCCTTTCTTGCTTATTTACCCCTAAACCAATAAATTCCTTCCCCATATCACTGAAAAATCTTTGCTTCTCTTTATCTCTGTGTCTCCCTCTTTTACACTTACACACGTATCACACATACAGAGGTTTATGAGAATTTGACATCTTGTCCTATAAACAAATGAAGTGATGTTTCTTGTATGGTTCATCATACAGGAGAACAAAAAGCAGTTATTGCTTATACTTTTAGATACATAATACTTATGGGAACTCCAGCGTAGCACAAAGAGCGGTGTCGAAGTTGGAATAGGGAATGGTATTTATGGTAACTCACCTGTCTAGACTACAAAGAACCTGGAATTTGAAGGTACCATTAATATCATCAAACCGGAACTTCTCATTTAAAGATAGGAAAGCTGAAGTCCATAAAGGTCATAGAGTATGACTAAGGTGATGATATTTCATTATATATTGTAGAGATGTGAATTCTGCCAGATTCCTTTAGCATAGGATTAATGACATGCCCTTGAGTCACCTCTTATGGATGGCTAGCCCAAGAGGTACTACCTTTTTGGATTCTCAGTATTATTAGAGCTGTTCTTTAGGTTAGGTTAATATATCTTCCAAATTGTGGTTGCTACAGGTGTCACCTGGGTCTCAAACTCAGGAGGAAAAAAACAAAAACAAAAACAAAAAAACATCGCCCTAAGGCAGGCAAATGGTTCAGGACCATGGACAGTCACCAATTGGTGGTGGAGCCGCTGCTGCTGAGGCACCTTTTCTCCCTGACCCCATACCCCCCGCCCCTGCCAATGCAGTTCTCCAGGTTAACAAACACTTAGCAGTTTGCAGTCCATTAGTATTGCTATAGATGGCAACTCAGTGGTCCCAGGAGAGACGAGACCAACTGTCAATGTACGTTAACTTTAAAGATACTCTGAAAAGCAAGATTTTTAATCATCTGGACATTTGTATTATCTTACTTGCATCTCCATAATATTTTACTTGATAGCCTAAAGAAAAAGATTGGCTGCAGTTCGAGTAGAGTATAAAGGTAGCACCAAAAAATATATGTCTTTTCTGCTCTCCACAGACAAATGGAATTCCTAATTGAAATAATTAAATAATTCCTTTACATTCACTCTACAAGGTCTTTGCAAAGGAGTATTTCAGAACAAACAGCACCGAGCACTTAATTGCAAGGGAAAAATATTTAAACCAGTTCGTTTAAACTACATAACACAGATCAGATTTAGAAAAACTTACCCCATTCTTTCAGGAGCACATGAGAAACTACTTCAGTTTGCCCACTGGTCCTGGTGATGGTGGTGCAGATTACATTCATGACAGAGCCTGAACCGTGCAAGAAATAAGAGATTTCTATAATCTCACATAAGATCCACAAATCTTGTGCAAAATTCAGCAACTAAAGACAAGCTAGGAGCTATCTTTTTTTCTATTTTAAAAACAATACTTTATATATTTAAGTAACAAATACCAGATACAAATGAATCTCTAAACATACAGCTTCAATCCTAGTAGCATTATTATTTCAGTCAATATATCCCTATTGCTGCACCAGAAAAAAATAAAGTCACTGGACATACGCTTTCTAAACAAAACAAAAAAAATTACTTTCTTATAATTCTATGCTATATGAATATTGTTACAATAAAGGCTCCTTTTGGTTAACTTAAGATATACTATTTTAGTCTTAATAATAGTGAGGGTGAGTTCATTCCTGCTAATATGGTTTTTTTTTAAAAAAAAACAAAGTGATTCTCTTCATTTTAGAGTAAAAGATCAATATGATTTATTTGCATTTTATTAATTAACTATTTGGACATTTGGCAGTCCATTCACTGTAGTTGAAAAAAAAAAAAAAGGGAGTGCTGAGGAAGTCAAGGATTTACTGCAGGCTTTGGGATATAGCATTACATGAGGGAGTCTGCCTTAATTCCTCCACCTCACTCTGTTTACCTTCTTCAGTGCTACCCAATCTACCCTAAATTAGAACAAGCTGAAACTGGAGAGGATCCTCCAAGCTGCCAATGTCTCCAAGAGCACTCCCTAGTTCCACATCAGCTTGAGAATTCCAGGAGACCTGTGAGAGGATAAGCCAATTTTTAGGACCAGCTTTGGTTATAACTCACTTTGGAATTTGTCTCCTCTACAGGAAAACCTTGAACTAACGATTGTTCTCTAGCCAAAAGGGACATTATTTTTTGGAAGCATAGGGATATTGTCCAATATTTCTGGAAGTTTCATCTCAACCTGAAGTCCCAGGGAGTTAAGTCAGGAATGGCTTGATTTAACTAAACGTGGGCCTTTCCATTCAGGCATGCCACATGACACAGATCAAGTGTGGCAACTTTGTATCACCTTTGCCCTTTACTGTTTTGTTCATGAGAACTGATGAACTATTTTATATCCTATGAGTTTCCTCATAGGATGAGTGATAGGTTAGAGCAGGAGAAAAAGTTCATGTTTCCTAAACAGGACACATGATCTTCTTCCTTTTCTGCTCAATTGGGATGATAATGGTAACTTCTGTCTGATTCTCCTTGTCTTGTATAAATATTCCTTTGTCTTATATAAATATTCCTAATTTTTCTATTTGGTGATAATAGCCATCCAGTGTGCTAGTGGTACAGCTTTGAAACCATTTTGCCGATGAGAAAACTGAGCACAAGTGAGGCTCAATGCATGGGCCAAGGTTGATCAACTGGTAAATATCAGAGTCAGAACTTGAGCTCAGTGTAAGAGAGATTTGCACTGTGTACATTCACTCACGTATCATCTGTTATATATTCTGAAACTCATGGGACTGTCCTCAATGATAAAGTCTCATAACTTTAATTATACAAATATTTTTAAAGGGAGAAATACTGAGAAAATATTCACAGTATGCACTAGTGTAACAATAAAAAATACAATGTAATTTAGTGCTGGGACCTCCCAGACCTGCTAGCATGTGAATTACATAGCAGCAGGATTTATTTTGGGATAGCTGGCATATGATGTTAATAGAACAAATATGTAGGTTTGATTTCTCACTTGGGCCAGCTGATGTAATTCAGGCTAAAGGTGTATTCTGTAGCTGCAGGACAGTCCCAGTCAGTCAATTTAAAGCTATGTGAGCACAGAGGAATTCAGGTGAGAGAATACTGTTCACTCCATGAAGAGGACAGAAGTCAGCCGTACTACAAACCAACTTCCAACTGACAATATCCTCTTTTGTTTTCTCTAAAAGTGTAGTGATTACTTCAGTCTGCAGATATTGGAATGATATTATCATGTGGATTTAAGTACTTGAAGATTTTCACTTCTTGAATTCCAACTCCTGAGACTGATAGTGATACCACCAAATTCACACCAGATCGTTTTTTCCAATGAGTATCAGAATCCCAAAGATGAAATGAATCATGATGTATAGCTTGTCTCCATTATCACATTCTGTATGTTTCTTGATGATCCACGGCTAAGTTTGACAACATTATAGATAAAAATCTCTCTAATCATGCAAAATTAATGCTAGGAAGTTTGGAAAGAAGAAACTGTCACTATTTCTTGACCTTATGTTAATCTTAGTTTCTCAGATAAATTGTGATAATTCATTTATTTCTTCACACCCTTCGGTTATCTCATTCATGTTTTTGCTCTGAGCCATGCTTACTCATACAGCTTTTGCAAGCTATTCTGTCCTGGGTTTTCAAAGAATACCAGAGCTAATAGGGAAGACTGAGGCCACATTTTTGCATTTGATGTATCAACCATAAACGTCAGGAGAATATAGTACTGGACATTGGGATTACAGGCCTCCTATAACTTTCAAGACTTGTGATTTATTTCTGGTCCTTCTGCAGGGAACCTCTTCTTAAATCTGGTAATTCTTATACTGTTACTTATGTAATTCTTCCTGCTGTTGGATACCAAGGAATCTCAAATCTTTTCAACACCTACCTCATATGAACATAGAGGCTTCCTGCTATCTAGAATTAGAAACTGATTTCTAAGATTCTGAGCATCTTCTGAATATGTCAGTGTGCTTTGTGGAAATCTGTGCTCAGCTTAACTGCACCTGCAGGAAAATCTCCCTGTGTAAGAGATATCCTTGACACCATAATCAAATGTCTAAATCCTTTATGCTTTGGGAATGACTGAGCTATCCAGAGAAAATCCCAGATGCTGTCTTTACACGAATTACCCTGGACTAATCAACTAGTAGAATCAAGTGAAACCAAAGAAAAGAGAATCAAAGAGTTGTTTTGTTGTTTGTTTGTTTGTTTGTTTTAATGCCTACTGCATTGTTCAGTATTCTCAGAGAAATCTGTGCAGTCCTTTATTATCTAAACTTGGTTAATACTAATTTATGACTATATAATTTAGCTCCATTTCTGAAATATAGGATTCATATCAAAATGTTTTCTGAGTAAAGAACATTTGCTTTCCCAAAAATAAAAAAATAGAAACATTGTTTTTGGTTAGTAAATAAATTTGCTTATTCACGACAGCCACAGCATCTTTTAAAGCATCACAGTAACATTCCCTAGTTTCTGTTTTAGAATAAGGTTTGTTTTTTTCCCCTTTGACACCTCGTACCATGGCTTTATGACACAACAGGGTATTCTTGGTTGGTGTGTTAATATCACAGTTTGAATGCAGTAAGCCATGAATTCAAAAGAGAGAAACTACAAAGGACCACCAGAAAGTGTACTACTGGTTGAATAAAGCACATCCTGAAGTGGTAATTCAAGTTTTATTTTGTCACTTTATTAATGATACTCATTATATTATAGGGTATTACATTACATAAAAGGAATCATATGCCCCCAACCGTATATGGATAATGCTGTAATTCCATCAAGGCATCCCAGCAATGCTGTAAACCTCAGCAGAGCTTGAATAGCTTGTTTATTAACACCAGAATCCAGAATGGAATAATAGCTCTGATTTTATATACATTGGGGATACATTATATACCACAATATGTTTTTATATCAGCCAGGTATACTAAATGGACACAATTAAAGTGAAAATGTGCAATGAAATAATCAATCATAGCCTTATAAAGAGAATTACCACACATTCCTTTGGAGCTCCAAATCCCTTCCCATTTCTGTCCATCCAAGAGTCAGGAATGTCAGGAAGAAGGAAAAATAAATGTATTCTGCCCAAATGGGAGAAGACTTGCTAACTTCCTTCCCCAAGTTAGCAATTGAAATGGCTGTTGGAGCTTACAATTTTCTGTGCTGCTTAGAGAGAACACCCAGGAGTGTGCTGGGTCTCTGCATGCCTGCTATGAGGCAAGGCAGAAGGGCTTGGCACAGTGTGTCTTCACTCCCTTCTGAGGGCCACAGACACTTTAATACTTTTCCCATGAAAATCTGAGACAGTTTTACTGCTTTGAAAAATAAATCATAGGACACCATTAGCAAGGATTGGGAAATGACAGCAAAGCACTCTTTTAGTGTGGTCACAACCTGTGTTTATTATATAGGGAAAATGATGGAAATAAAAGCTAACATCTATTGAATACATAGTATGTCCCATACCGGGCTGAGTGCTATATATGCTTCATCGGGCTTAATCCTACAGCTCTATGCGTAGGCACTGTTATTAACGCCATATGCCAGAAAAAACTACTGCTTGCAGTGGTCACGTAGCCGGACCAGAATCCCCGTGCTTGTAAGCATCAGTCTGGTTTTCTAAGTCAGGCTGGCTCTGAAACGACTGCAGACAAACAGTCCGTGTGGATAGCATGTCTTCCACTTTTCCCAGGTGAGGACTTGTACCAGGACAAGGCTGCTGAGCACTTTCATATCCCTACTTGTAAGCATCCCCCCCATACTTGAATGGAAGAAAAATTCCTATCATTATGACATATTTTACTTTGTTCCAAGTTCCCCAAATTCTTGGTTCTTTGGAGAAGCTATCCCCTGACCTCACAAAACTGAAAACAAACACTCCCTCATGGCATCTTTCTGGATGTGTTTGAGGGGAAAGATGGGTACTCTGACCTGGAAAATGGGGAAGATTTGGAGTAGAGATGCAAAAGTCAGGTGGCAAAGCCCAAGATCTGTGCTGAAATTTCTGAATTTTTCAGTAAGATTGACTAAGAGGTATACAGTGCTTCATCCAAACACAGAATGGGCTTTAAGATACATACACCTTAATCTAAACCAACTGCAACAAATACTAGTTACATGGCTTTAGGAATATTATTGAATAATTCCAAATCTCAGTTTCCTCCTATCTGAACATTTATCTACTTCAAAATGTTTGTGAGCAAGGATGAATTACTGAATTCTACATCTGAAACTAATAATGTACTATTTATCGGCGTACTGAATTTAAATTAAAAAAATAATATCATATAGGATAAGCTGTATAAAATAACTTGTATATGTCTGGCATGCTAATGCATGCAATTCACTTCATCGTACAAATGGAGAGATGATTATCACAGGAGTGCCTTTTATGATCTTTTTTTTGTTTCCCAAAAATCAGAGTTATTTCTGCTGTATTATGATGTGGAAATATTAGTGAGGATTCCAAGAGTAAGCATGCAGTCTTGTGGACAATGAAAAAAGTGTAACCTTAGCGTGAAGTTTGTTTTGGGTACTCATCTTCTATAGACAGAGAGTGGATTCTGACATTCTCTTGGTCTTGACCTTGAGCCATCTAGCTGTCAAGTAACAGCAGTCTGGGCAGTGGGTTTTCTGCTGGTCATCACATGGAAGGAGATGACAAACTTAGAAGAAAAGAAGAAGAAAGATGCTAGCAAACTTGGAATAGCAAGCTATACTTTTCTAACCCAGGTTATCCATATCTGTACTGTCCGAGAGAAACAGAACATGAGTCATAAATATGAGCCACACATGTAATTTTAAATTTTTAGTAGCCACATTAAAAAAAAAATTAAATATTTCAGTAATACATTTCATTTAGCCCCAAATCCAAAATAGTATCATTTCTACATGTAACCAATATAAAAGTTATTAATGAGATATTTTATATTCTTCTTTGTTACTGTGTCTTTGAAATCACATCACATCTTTATTCTAGACTAGCCACATTCCAAATGCTCAGTAGCCACATGTGGCTAGCTGCTACCATACTGGGCAGCACAGAAACAGGTAAGTGTGCTTGCTTACCTCCTCTTTTTGCCAGTAGCCTCTCATGCAATCTAGTTATGGTGGCTGCATCATCTTGGCTTGGGTCGTAAGGTAACAGCACCCTCACCCACCACCACTCACTGGTTTTGGAATAGTATTAGCAAAAAAGCTGTGTTCCCTGAGGCCAGTGGGATGATGTTGATACTCAGTCAAGAAGAAACCCTTAAGGGAAGATGAATCTCAAAGTACAATATTGGATCCAAGGACCACACAACTCCTTCCCATCAAGAGATTCTCCTTCTACAACTTTCTCGGGCGTTAGGGAGAGGGGGTCCTGGTTTTTTTTTTTTTATTCTTATGTTAATCCCCATACATTACATCATTAGTTTTTGATGCAGTGTTCCATGATTCATTGTTTGTGCATAACACCCAGTGCTCTGTGCAGTATGTGCCCTCCTCAATACCCATCACCGGGCTAACCCATCCTCCCACTCCCCTCCCCTCTAGAACCCTCAGTTTGTTTCTCAGAGTCCATCGTCTCTCATGGTTCGTCTCCCCCTCACGGGTCTGTTTTATTGTTCTTAAACGAAGTATATTTCTACAGAGTATCATTCCATTTTTCATGATACAAATAATAATCTTCACATAGGGCTACTTACATGCCAAACACTGTTCTACATACACTGTATAGATCAGCTCACTTAAAATATTATTTTATGAACATTTTTCAGATGGCAAGCTACAGTGAGTTCCAGGAACTTGCCCAATATCCCATAAATAGTGAGAGGTAGATGTGGAAACTGAACCCTGGCAGTCTGGTTACTTACCATGGCTTTACTGCCCCAGTGCCTTAGTCACATGCCTGACTCCCTAATAAACAGGAGTGATAGCAACAACAGCCACAGTGCATGCAGTTTTGGAATAAAAACCAGATCTCCTGATCCTCATCAGCCAGGGGTTCTAACAAGCATATTAACCTAAATAAAACCCCAAACCCTTCACCACATCAGCACTTTTGTAAGCTACTCATTCAGTTTAAACAGAATTGGCTTCCTAAATTTCTCTGCATATATTCAAGAAGAACACAGCTGTTACATTTGGAAGATACTTGGCAGTTAATGGACAATTCCATTAAAAAAAAAAATTGGCTGGGGTGAAATGTCTTTTGTTCCTTTTCCACTTCAGTTTTTTCCACTGCCTTTCTTATTCCTTTTCTACACTCATGCTGTATGACTTTAAATTTTTGGTAGAACAATTTCAAAGGCTTAGAAACTTTAAAAATATCCTTGCTCAAAGTTTAGAGATTCCCCCAAATTGGACTGGAGAATAAGTGAGGAGTAAGTGAATGAGAGACTTCCCCCTCCCCATGATGCTCAATGAGATGCTGAGAAATTCACCTGCTTATCAGCATGCAATTCCCCCTTCCTTTCCAACCTGCTCCAAACGTTCACCATTGCAAAGATTGGGAAGGGTACTTACAGACAAAACAGCCCCTTTTCATCCACCTACCTAATCCTCAGGTTCCCTGGTGCCTATTAGTGCTACTTGTCCTCTCCAAAGCTATTCCGGGTGCTCAGTAAGTGGAAAAGGAGTGAACTTTAGAATCGACCAACCTGATTTAAATCACTGTTACTTACTAATATTATGACGTTAGTCACTTCACTGAAACATTCTGAGGTTCAGTATGAATTGGCTACATATGGATAATAATACTGATTTCTCAGTTATTAGTAAAATTACATGTGTATAAAATGCCAAGCACAGTGCCTGGCACCTATAGCTCCTCTTTAAATGATAACCATTATTAATACGTTAAGGAGAGTAAGGTGAAGCAGCCCTCTCCCACAGATTCTTTTGGTCCCAGACTGATATTCTTAATTTATAGCATCCAGGTACTGTACAGACACCAAGAAATCAGATCAGGCACCAACCTCGGGGCAGCCCTCCTGGAGCATCCCTCCTGAACAGTGACCCTGCCTTTAGGGATGCATTCCTATGGCCTTCCAAATTAAGGCAGAAGACAAAGCAGGGAAGGAAATACAAAACCCATGTATCAGAGTCAATGAAGAGTTGATAGAGTTGTCTGCTACTCCCAGTATTCTTCCACTCCTTTCTAAGCGGATGTGAAATTCCTTTTTGTGAGGACCTAAAATAAGTACACCAAGGATACGGAAAACATCCTGTCCTATGGTCCCTCTCCATCCCCACAGGGTGTGCTAATTGCCTGACACAGCCACAGAGCCAAGCAAGCATCTCTGCTCTCCAGGTCTATGTGCCCATAAATTATGTCCAGTTCTATCCCAGAAGCGCTGAGTCACCATGGACGGCCCACACAGGCCTGCCGATCACACATTCCTCTGATAAATGAGAGTAGAAATGATAGATCTGGAAGCTAGGGGTCATCACCCCTGCTTGAGCAAAAACAAGAGCAGTGTCCTACTCTCTCTGCTTTGATGACTCATAGGAATAGAGTGGTCATTTAGAGAGCTGGGTCCTCCTCCAATAAGTTGAGGAGGTGTGGGGCTTTTGGGCTTCTTGCCTGGGCAGAGTCACATGAGCCTAGTTGCTGACCAGTGGAAGAAGAATTAAGGTGTAGGTCTTTTTCACAATAGATTTCATCCATCCTACAGTTACCCACATTACTGGATATGGACACATCAGCATATGCGGCTCAAGATGTCCACACCAGAGCATGAAGCCCTGTTGATGAAATCCTGAGAACTAAAAGGACATAATATTCAGTTCATATAAAAAATCCAGAATGAAGTATAATACCGTGACTTTTCCCCTATATCTTGCCTTGTGTTCTAAATATGTCAATTGTAAAACCCCTTAATGTAAACCAGAGTAGAGATGGAATTTTATAAACCCTTTGTTCGCTCAGCAAACACTGACTGAAGATCATCTGTGGACCAAGGATGGAAATAAGACAAGGGTATTTCCTCAAAGTTTACTGTCCACTGGTGCAGGTGGATGCCTCTGTGAACAAACACAGTGTGATGTGATATGTGCTATAATGTAGACAACTGCAAAGAGCACTGGGTTATTTGGGGAAAGTGTGAACCCTGGCAAATACCACAGATTAAGATAATGGATAACAGAAGAAGAGCCAACAACAAAAGCTGAAACAAGGAACTCCTCAAGAGTCCTACTCCATTTTCAGTGGATCACTTTCCCTTCTACTTCATAGAGAAAATTGAGACCATCGACTTTTCAACCACACACAAAGAAACTCTTAGCTAGGTTTGCAGACCTTTATCTGCCTTCCTCCCACTTCAGAGGGTAAGTGTCCCTCCCACTCTCATGAATCCAGTTCTGGCTTCTGCTCGAAGCCCCTCCTGCCGTCTCAGAAATATATTTAAACCAATTATTCTTCCTCTCTTCTCTACTCCAGCCTCTTTCCCAGCATTTCCCCACAGCTTAATAAAATGCTCAAGATGCTCCTTGAATAAAAGCTCTCTCTTGGTGTCACATTTTCTTTTCTTCACCGATTTTCACCTAAAATACTCAAAAGTTTAGCCTACCCAGCCAACTCTCTTAGCTCCTCAATGAAACTTACCTTCTATCATCACTTTACTGAGAACACTGTTACCAAGTTCAAGTTCACCAATGACTGCCTAGTTTTGAAATGCAATGGTCATTTTATAATCGCTGTCTTACTAAATGTCTGTTGCATCTGCCACCGTTCAGCATCCTCTTCTTAGAATTCTCTATTTCCTTAGTGTCTATGACTTTAAAACTGCTGTGGTTCTCCTCACGCCCCTCTGATGGCGCCTTCTCAGTTTTCCTTCCTGGGCTCCTTTCTTCCATCTGCCATTTAAATGTCGATGTTCCCCAGGGATTTGGCTGTGCTTCTAGCTGCCTGGCCTCTGCCTGCTCCTGTCTATTTTCTAAATTCCAGATTTCCAGTTGCATCTGTGAGCTACACAACACCTCTCGACAACTACTTTTATTTTCTGACTAAATTAGCCAGTGTCAGTTTTTTGTTGCTGGGAACTGAGAATGGAGAAATCTGGCTTAAAAGCAAAGTCTGGTGAAAAAGAACATGGGATGCAGTTGTGTATGAGCACAACATGAGTCAACTGGAGCTGCTGCACCAGCAAGCAAATGAATAAATAAGCACCTCAGTAGACATACAGTGCTCAGACCAAGTAACGTGCCACCTTCCTCTGCAGCTGGAGTACGGTATGCAACGTGGGGCATCACACTTAAAAAAAAGAAAGAAAGAAAGATGCATTAAAAAAAAAAAAAAAACATTTACTGGATTCTACAGGAAGGATTATCCTAGGGAGTGGGAATACAAAGATGAATAAGATCACTGACCTTTAGAAGTTTCTCTAGTGGGAAAGAGAAATGTCAGTGCTATAATATAAAAGAAGTGCTGGTGGCACAAAGGACTGGTAGCCAAAGCTGCCTTGAGGAACAAGAACGGTTAACATCTGGGCTAGCTACTGAGTGATGAATAAGATGTCATCAAGAGAAGGATGAAAAGGTGACCACCAGGCAGAGTGGTTGGCATTCAGAAGACACAGAGCTGAGAGAGACTCTGGGGTAAAAGAAACAGAGGTACCCCCAGACGAGAAGAGAAAGGAAATGTGGTGTCTGATCAAGAAAGACCAGTCTATAACTCAATCCCTAAACCTTCACAATCTGGATATCCAAAAGCCTAGAAACCATATTTTGTAGGGATCAAATGAAGAAAATGGGTTTGTTTTATCCTGGAAAAAAAGGTGTAATGGACACAAAAACCTCTCCCCACAGTTCAAGAGCTGTCTTTTCAAAGTACAAATATGCCAACTTTTTGCCTATGTTTACACAATTCGAGGAAGAAATTACTAATGACTGGATTGACTCCACAATAGAAGGGACTGTCTTACTGGGGACGTGAGTTCTCTGCCACTGGCAATATTCAAACTGGTCAGGAAAATTATAATTTGAATTAACTGGGTAAGAATTCAGGTTATATGAACTTAAAGGTTCCTACCAATTGCAAGGTTTCAACTACTTCTCTGCATTAGTTTTGCTGCCAACTTATTTATGTTCCTAAGCAGTTAGCTTTCCCGTGAAAAACCACTGTGCGTATCTTATGGCTCTGTCTCTTGAAGTGCTGGGTCAATAATAGTAGCCACAGAGCACCACTCTTCTCCTTTTTAAGGAAACAGTCCTTTTAGGCCTCAGAACAAAATACAGACTTCCACTCAAGAGTTTTAGATAAAATCCGACTCCAGTGGCTTTTACTTTCATTCCATTTTAATAACCAGCTCCATTCAATTTTGTCATCTCCCATCATCACTTCAACTTCAAAGGAATAACAATCCGTATATGAATGTCTGACCATAACTGGTTCTTCCATTTCAAAGTAAGTCCCTTTACATCTTCAATGTTTGTCTGGTATATTCTGACTTGCTTCCTTTCTTACCCAACTTTCTTAGCCAGAATTCCTCATTTTCAGAATTGGAATCCCCATCCCCATCTTTTAACTTTTTGGTGAAATGGTCTTTCAACCAAGCCTACATGATAAATTCTCAAACCTAAGTTAATCCTAAATTTACTTTTATACTCCTGTATATTTATTGTCAAAAAGAAAAAAGAAGAGTTTTCTTTTCACAACTATATCAGTTCATGCTACCAGATTTTTTGTGGTCGTCAGTCTTAGCTGAGCCCTCATCATGGTAATTAATTTTCTTTGGCCAGCCAATACTTCTCTCAATAGATATTCTAAACCTCGAAGAGATTTCAAGAGCAAATTCAACATCTGCCTAGCAGATTATCTTGCCATGTATTTCATAAGCAAACGTGAGGGCATTTAGTAATCTTCATTTTCTTTCCTCAACTTTCAAAATTATTTACCTGCATCTTCATCTTTATCTTTTTGCATTTGACCAAGGCTTTTACTCTAGATTACACTCTTAATTTCCTCCCATGTCATTTTGTATCTTATAACACTAATTAACACCTTCTTACACAGCATCTCTTTCCCCTGGACTGAGAAATTCTGGTGATTTTTTTTCTCATTTTATATGGATCACTTAATAAGTTATAGGTTATGTAAAGAATAGATCTGAGGATATACGGTGAAAATTAAGAGACCTTTGTACTAGTTCAGGGAGATTATAAAGTTATAAACTAGAAAATGGCCGAGGTTGAAAAGGTTCAATAAATAATTAGGAAATAAACCCAGCATGGTGATTAATATTACTATACATGACAAGAAGCGTATTCTGTCACTGTCACCAGAACTGATGGGACCTACTGAAACCACTGATGTTCTTTGTCCCAGATACTGCCACCTCCTACAGGATGAATCCTTCACTATCTTTCCTTCCTGAGTTGCTGATTTCAGATTCAAAGTCCTGGACTAGCACATCTGATTGGCCAAAACGAGGTCATATACCAACTTTTAAGCTGCTTGGGAACATTGCCCCAAGAAGGCAAGTGTTCAGCATTTTGAGCTTCTGGTTGGAGGAAAACTACCTCAACACTGGAAGAGAGATTAGATCCCGGAGAGAAAATAAAAATGTGACTTGTATTTGCACTATGGATTTTTGAACATAAAGGCAAATTTTTCTATCAATTCCTGTTAAGTAAATTTGTCAGTCTTTTAGTCCCAACTTTAACATTTTTACCTTTATGCACCTTGAATATGTTCCAACATTTTAGTTATCCAACAATTTAGTTGTTAAATAAAATCACCTATCCTAACACAAGCTTCTGGCAAAATTGTACAGAGCAAGAAGAAGAACAAAGTTCTGCTAAATAAAGATAAAAATCCTCAAGTTCAAAGTTAATCTTAACCAATCCCACCGAGAGAGCTGCTGAATGGGCTGTAAAGATGCCTAACTAAGCTATTACCCAGCCATTTCCATTCTCTTATTCTTAAACAAGTATCTAAAACTCCTCTAGACATAGTCGCCAACAACTAAAACCCAGGTGCACCATGTTGGCAATGTTCTCTTGATTTACCAGGGTAGTAGAACTATCCAAAAAGGGAGGGGGGGGTTAAATAAATTTAACACAATATTTTTTTCTTTTTAGTAAACCAAGGATGGAAAAAAAAAAAAAAGAAAGGAAAGATGGGAAAATGTTTCCTAGGGGAAATGGAACAGAGGAACAATCCCATAGTAGCTATTAAAGGACACCGAACCCTGAAAAAATTGGACAACCCACCAACATATAAGCAAGAAGAGATTGCATGGATCTGATGATCTACCACTTTACCTACTGGCATAAAGTGTCATGAAAGAAGATGTGTCAAATATGAAGTGTGATGAGGAGCCCTGGAGCAACATGTTCACCAGAAATAATTCTCCCCAAACTTACTGCTTTGAAAACCAACAGGTGTCAACTAATTCATAACTTCAGAGGGGAACCCATAACGGCTGGCAAAAGGCCCTATACCTTTAGAATCACAATTCGTCCCAACTGGGGTCCCCTGCAGCTTCAGAACTGGCACACCAGGCGATGGCTCTGTAGCAAAAGGCTTTTTTGAACTGCATTTTTTTCAGCAGTTAAATCTGAGCTGTAACATTTGGCAGGTTTCCTTGCTAACATTTGGCAATAATTGTTTATCAAATGCTAACAAGGAATGCTGCCAAATGTAACAGCTCCAACTGAACCATCTAAAATATAATATTGAGGCAAAAGTCTACAGACATGTGCTCAATCCCTTCTGACTAATCCTAGAAATAGGATCCTGTGCCCTTGGTCATCAGACCATGCTGCACCACAGCAGGGATGTGCAGGGACCAGATTCTCTTTCCTCTGCACAGTGTATTATTTCCCTTGATTTCTAAGGGAGTTCATGAGAGAAAGATGCCGGATAAACACAGAGATGGAAATTTACAACAAGCTAGAGACTACATACATTATAACTTCATCAATTTAGATGCAAATTTGTGGAAGATCAGTCAGCAAAACCAAGGCTGAATTATCTTTGGTGGGCAAATTATTTTTCAATCACACTGGTCCCCCAACGGGTCCTTGTTATCTCCAAGAAGGCCTCATGCTTGCACACATTTGGTTCCTTTCTCCTAGTGCTCAGTGCAGTGTAGATCTAACCTTCCTTGTCCTTGCTAATCCAAATCTTTAAAGGGATAGCTCAAATTCCACCTCCTCTAGGAAGCCTTCCCTACTCTACCTTCCCATTATTCTCTTCCCGCATTCTTGAGTTACTTTTATATTAAACCTTTATTGCCTGAAGCTTTATTGGTCCCTGGATACTGTTCCTCGTTACTAGCACATTCTCCAGGCAGTTCAAATAACTTACATCTTACCTTCCCCAGTCAGCCTACAAACCCACTGAGGGCAGGCTCTGACTGTTGTTCTCACAACAATCCTAACATGGAACGGTATAAAATTCTGTAGTTAAGGATTTTGTGGCTAGTCTTAGAGTACAAGTTATGGAACAAATGCTTTTCAAGTGCTTTGGAAGTACTCATTTACATTCCGATACCTGATATGCTAACGCTAAAGGATGCTCAACTATTCATCCAAATAGATCTTTTCAGAAACTTTCCCAGGTAATTTTAGCTTATGTGAGCTAAATTTGGGTAGCTAGGTATATTTGAAAAGAATCAAACTGCTCTTCTTCAGAAGAATTCTAAGATTCAAACTTTTAAACATTCAGTAATCTTTTATTGCTGCTTCGCTAGGTCCTTGGAATACAAAAATAGGAAAGACATTGCCCTATTTTTTGCTGCCTTACTCTCATATCCTCAAAAAGTATACTTGACAATGTCAACATATTACTGTAATACCTAAAAAATTTAGAGGAGGGGTAGAAATAAACAAATCATCCTTTTCTACATGTTTAGCAATAAACAAATAAATTAAATAAATAAATAAATAAATAATTCTTTTAAGATCTCCCCTAAGACTTCCGAGGACATTTTCCATTTAATGCAAATACACAATCACATCAGACATACACAAAAATTGCACATAATACTACAAACCAAAGGACTTAGAAATGAGCTCATGGGGGCAGAACAGCCAGAACAATCAAAATCAAGAATCTCATCTTTACTATAGATCCGTGGCAAAATATTTCCAACTGTAGGATTCTGATACTGTAGAAAAGGGATCTAGATTCTAAGTGTTTTCCACATAATAGCTAGGAATCATTAGATAATTTCATTAGGTTTCCAGATATATGGATCCCTCTTATTTAAGATAAGGATATTAATGCCTTCTTTGATTTATGTCAAAGGCCTCTGCCAGATACTCTCTTAGACTCTACATATAAGACCAATGGACCTCTTATTTAGGAAACTCAGTAACACGACAATAAATAACAAGAGTTATAAGCAGTTAAGAGTGAACGAAGGACACACAATGATAATTTTTAAATCTGAGGTTTTTCACTTAAAAAGCATATTTCTGTTCCAGTCTTAAACCCTGCCCAGAGATAAGGGCCGTTTCCCCTCATCTACATAAAAGAAGACACAGGTTGAGTTTTTCTCATGGTATTCCTAAAGACTGTTAGACAGAAGTCATCCAGGACTGCCAGCCCTCTTGATGCCTGCCCTGTGCCTTCCTCAACCTTAATTCTCAATGTGAAAGACCTACTATAGTAACTGGGCAGAAAAGTGAACCTTCACACAAAGGTTTCCAGCCCCATAAAGCACTTAATTGGGGCAAGTCTGTTTGGATCATTGCCAACAGACTAATTCATAAACTTGTCAGGGCTTGGGCGGCCTCACAGGCCGCACGGGTGAAATCTTTTTAGTGCCTCTCTGGGCTATGTTTTCTTCCCGAACCCATGCAAATCCAGCTGCTGTTCAGGCTGTGGGAGGGCATGCTGCCTTTCTGACTGAGGAGAGTGGAGTTTTTGTTAGCCAGAGGACACTTAGAAATTTGCCTTTTTACTATAAAAAGAGACCATCACAGCTTATACAGTGCCTCTGTTCAGAAGAGCACCTCCTCATTATTTTTTCAATAGATGTCTTACTGAAGCTTATTTTACTATTTATGTTAGCCTCCTGTAAAACATCTGAGAAAATTCAGAATAACAATGAAAAATGATTGTGTTCACAAAATCAAGTAAATCCAATAATATTTCTGACAGAATTGATTACAATAATGTCAAACGCCCCTCTCACTCTCTTTGAAAGTTATTTCAAACATAAAGATAATGAAATATGTTGCCTGTCACTTGTAAATTGTGTGCTGAAAGTCTAAAGAGATAATTTAAAGATTTCCAAGTAGAACAACACACTTGCTTTATTTTATTTGTCAAGGAAATATATTGGTTAGGAACTTTCTGCTGTGGAAAGTTGGAAACCTCAAAAGAGGACCAGACATTTAAACTACAGCCCGAGTGTCTTCACGGGTCACAATTCCTGAATTGTAGAAGCTTCTTTATCTCTGTGGTATTGGTGAAAAGGGAGCAGAACAGATATTTAGGTGGTATTTCCCTAAAATTTAGATTTTTTGTTGTTTTGGTGGTATAGCATAGCAGTTAAGAGCATGAATGTTCAGGATTTAAAAAAACTGGGATCAGATTCCTAACTCCATCACTCACTAGCTGCAGAACTTGAGAAAGTCACTTAACCTCTTGGAGCTTCCATTTTCTCCTCTGTAAAAAGAGCCAATGATTATTACCTCATGGGTGTGTAAAGTGGATAAAATGTCTGTAATATATGTAAATTACTTTCAGGGGATGCAGCACATAGTAATCATTCAATAATGATAGCTATTATTGTTGCTGAATGCACAATATCATTGTTATCAGGTATCTAAACATAAGCCTTCAACTCTCTTTTCTGTTTATTTCCATTTTATTATTTTAATCTCATAATTACATAATAGTCTCACAGTCCTTCCACTTTGAGTCCTCACTAAATTTTGTGAGGAGGGGCTTACTATCTTGTTTATCTCTTCATTCTCTGTCTTCCCCACTATACGTAAACTCCACATGGGCAGGTCTTGATCGTGACTGGCTCCTCAGAACCCAGCACATATCTGTCACATAGCCAGTGCACGGTTCACTGCACAGTAGTTAAATAAATGAATGCACCATCATGCTTTTTATACAGATAAGGAAACTGAGGCTCTCAATAATTCAATAATTTGCTTAAAATCAAAGTCATTTCAATAAATAAGTGGAGGAGCTATGTTCTGAACACGGGTCTTCATTATTAGAGCTCCCATCCACTTCCTGCACCTAAGTTTCTTGTTGAGCCTCGAGCTGTATGTGGTAGGACTCTAGAAACCTAACCCACGGTTTTTCCTAACAATTTTTTCAAAGCACACTTTCCCTCTACAATATTCTTAATGGAATATCAAAGGGGGCAACTTATAAATCTCCGTTAGTGGAGTCCTTTTGAACAGCAACCACTGACTTTCAAGCAGTTAGGTAATTATTGCTGCTGGATATCCAAAGGTCCAACCTGCATGTTACCAGTACTTCCATTTCTAGTGGATTTACCACCAGGGACAATAAAAAGGAAAACAGTGAAATGGTAAAGGAAGTGTCTGATGGTTAAATGTCACAATAACAGATTTCTACAGCTTAATTTTTGTTAGAGGGAGAAGGAGGGATGAAAGGGAATGTTCCTTGAGAAACAGCAGAGAACAGTTAGTAGTTAAGCCAATTTATGCTTGTATATTTTGCTGTCATCAGTAAAAGACATTGCCTTGATCTGACTGAGAAGGTATTTTATTGCTTAGCTCTTTTAGATACATCAAATTAGATCTTTAACAGCTGTATTGCTGGATAATAATAATAGTATGTATTTTATAGTGTAAAATATGCTCCTCACTGCTAGTACCCATGGGTTATCTTGTTGGATGCTCGTAACATCGCCACATATGCAGAGGGAGGTATTATTTCCCCTATTTTCCAGATGAGGTCAATGAAATAAACAAAAGGCTAAGTGACTTCCTTGAGATCACACAGACCATGAATGTACCAGGTCTGGGGCAGTTACCTGACTTGCAGGCCAGTGCCCCTTCTCCAGTGTGTCCACATCAAGTCTGTACAGGTAGGTTTGGTAGCTCCATTTAAATCCTGACTTAGTTCTAAGCACTTCCTAAAATGTCAAATGTTTGCTGTTTGTCAGTGTGTCCAGGGAACTGGACACAATGCTGATTTTGTACTAGCTTTTTTTTTTTTTCCCCTGCAGAATATTCTACAGTTAATATCAGAAGACAGGCCACTTAATATCCTCCTCATGTTTATTTGGGAGTTTCAATTTTTCTCACTTTTAATAAAATTCTATAGATTTTTTTAAAAGAAAAACACAATGCTGAGAATACTTTAAGGTCAGTCTCCAAATCTGATTAGTATCCCCAAATGAATACTTAGACTTATTTCATAGCCCAGCCTTAATTGTATTTACCTTTTTCAGAGCCAAAGTGTCAACATCACTCAGGTTGTTGATGTGTGGGGTATGCTATGAAATCACAATGGACCTTTGGGGGACTGATTAGTCTGACCTGCTATTTATTAGGCAGCCACAGCATCTTGACATTGACCAGATCATAGAAAATAATTCCAAAGAAAATAGGTTTCTGGCCCTCTACTAATTAAAAAATAAAATATAGGCGGGGATTTCTTAGATAAATATCTGGTTTGTCAGAATATCTACAATTCATAGTCATACATAAAACATGATATGCTTGTGATTTTTAAAACACCAAAATGCCATGCCTGTGAAATATAGTTAAGTGGCTCACGTTTATGACAAAGTAGAATTCTATTTGGATCTCTTCGTTCCGTTCAAAGTAAGACCGCACATGTTAACACAACCCTTCCCTTTGTTACCGATACTCGGCTAGGCACTATATGGGGAAACAAGATTAAGGTTCAAAGTCCTGGCCTGAAAGAAATTGCAATGTCACCGAGGAGAAAACACTGAAACACAAAGTGTCCTCGGCAGATGTGCTCAAGGGAGGATGCATTTGATGAACAGTCTAAAAGGTTGCTTTGTCCCTGGCCACTCCCCCACCCCTCAACATAGGTGCTCAGTATTTCAAGGTACTTTTCGTTAATAAGTCTTGCCTTTCTTGCAGCCTAGAAGTCCCTTAAGGGAACCAATATGATCCAGAGGGAAGATCCTGAGTTTTAGGGTTTGAAAGTTCTAGGATTAAATCCTAGATTTTCCACGGTACAGGCTGAAATATTGGGCATATTATCTAACTTCTCTGTGCCCAGGTTCCTCATCTTTAAAAAACTGTTGCAAAGGTATATGTAGGAGAGTGCCCTGCATGATATATGCAAACCACAGGTGCCCACTGAATGTGAATTTCCCTACTTCCTTACACGACATTGTGTTTTTGTATCCTTAAATACTTTGCACCCTGTATTTGTAGTTGTGGACCCTGATATGAAGTAAAAGGACAAGAATGCCATTAGGTGTCCACAGAGTTAAGTGACAATTTTAACCCAAGGAGGAGGCCCTAATTAGATTAATTTGCAGATATAAATGTAGGCCATTCAGTCGAGATGGTTGATTATTTCAAAAGAAGATCTTCCTTTGCAGAAGGACAGAACCCTACCAGAAAACAAACTCCCTTTCATGTTGTTCTTAGCCAAGAGCAGATGTCTGGCAATATGAAAACAGAGTGGTTACTTTCACAAATGAGATCTTTTTTTCTGCAGGCAGCATTGCAAAACTGACTCGGGTTCCTAGCTGAGGCTTGAAGATTCCTATCTGTGCAGTGTTTTTAGCAGTATTCCTGCAGTTGCATTAAAAGGCACCATGACCTCTTTAAGTGTGTGGAGGATCTTCACCGTGCAGTTATAAGGGCTCAGAATTCATAGCTCTTAAACAACCAGCAGGTTCCCAACTCTACTCCTTTGGGAGGTCCAATTAGTCTCTGATTATTTGCATATTGGTGTTCCCCTTGCCACCCCTTTTAACCCCATAGCTTTATTCTACTACTGTGAAACATATATTGAGTTTGTCAGGCCATTTTTCCTCCCGATGTTTCACATTAGTATTTACTTGGAAAAGGCTCCAGTTTAGCTATACTCACTTGCTCCTAAAGGTAGTGAAGGGTTGTTTTACCTAGCGTTGAATATATAGTAATTTCAGGTACTTTATTAGTATGCATTATTCAAAACTGCCTTTCTCATAGTTTTGCAGACTGAATTACCTATTGTCTGAGCTGGGAAAAGCAGCTCAAAGGCACCAGCCCTGAGTCGCAACCTACGGTGTAGCTCAAGCAAGTTCACCAGCCTCCTTTTCAGACATTGACTGTGACTGCTGGTAGACACAATGCGAGTTTCTTTTTTTTTTTCCCCTTTCTCTCATTGGGCCCAGCCTTTGGCACAGTGTGGTTTGTTTAAAGCAACATAGCTGTGGAAGAAACGAAGGAGCTCATATTATATGGTCTTGATAGAAGGATCCAGATAATTTACACCAAAAATCTAAAACTGAGATAAAATCCAATTTTTAACTCTATCCATGTTGTATTTCAGTTCAGAGCCCCTCAATTTACAATTCTTGACTAAGTGCCTTAGCCATTACATTTCCTGACCTAATCTCAACTCCCCAATCTCCCACTGCCTACTTTTCTACTTCTAGGTATGAGTTGCAGAAATGTTTAAATTTTTAAAACTCTGTGGGTTTCATCTTCAGAAATTTGAAAAGCAAAACACTCTAAGGAGCTGACCCTGAAGGTAGAGCCAGTATGTGTAAGATGCCACTCTTGTCTAAAAAAATTTTTTCCTGAATTGCACAATGTTCATTTTTTATACTGCCTAAGAGCCCAGCATCCATCTGTCCGTCATCCATCCACCCATTCATCATTCATTCAACAAATAATATTAAAAACATACACCAAGCCCTATGCAAGGTGCTCTTATTTCTTCACAGGTTAAATTCATTTGGAATAATAAGCCTCTTTTTTTAAGATGCAAATACTAGATACCTCACAGGCATAAACTAGTCTCCAGCCATTTAAACACTGGTGTGAATTAACTCAATCAGAACACTTCCTCCTATCTTCAGCTTAGATCAGTGAATGCTACTGATGTCAACTGTGATTATGAAAAGGGGAGGTGAATTAGGAACATAGAAAACTCTGAAAGGAAAACTTGGCTTAGGACTTAGAGAAAACAAGAATATAGGGTGAATAAATGAGCACAAGGAGACAGAAGAAAGGTATAAAAAAGAAGAGGCAAAAGAATACCAAAGACAAACTGGCTGTTTAAATACTTTGTCCAACTCAGTCTAAGAAAGAAAGAGGGAAACAAAACAAAACAAAACAAAACCTCTCCTTCTTCTCCTACCCCCATCATAATGTCCCTCTAATTTTAGCATTTGGATTACAGGCTAGTACTTCCAGGGACATTACCAAATTCCACTAGGGCTTGCCTAGATACCTGATTATTGTTAAATTCACTCATCAGACATTTAATGTGAACTACTTACCATGTTCTTTCTATGAGAAAACACCTTCCCAGTCCAAATAAACACACATGCTGTATTTTGGAATCCAACCCATTCACTAGATAATTTTGGAAGAAAAATTAAGATTCGTTTGTTCACCTCTTCAGACACTAGGCCTGTGAGCATATCAAGACAAGATCTACATGAAGGGCATCAAGAATAATTAATTTATTTGTTACTCAGGGGCTCTTTAGAGATTATTAACCTAAATTGCCATCTAAGAGTCAATAATGCGTATCAGCGAAGGACGATACATTCGAATTTCTACTTACTACTGTTCCGTGAATATTTACTTGAGTAATACAATTTTAATTTCTAGGTTTCACCTTAGACACCATAGATACCATAAAGGATGCATTCCAAAGAAGCTGCCAGGCCATGAGCAGAATTTAAAAAGGAATGGTTGGAAAGTGGTTATAGGACCCTTGAAGATCCTCACCCTCACCAGGGATATAAAATGGTCAGGTTTTCGAAGACTGAGAGAGGATTTGTGAGAAGGGTCATCGGTGCACTGTGACTGGATGGCAAAGGAGCTATATCTCCCTAAGCTCAAGCCTGAAGAGAGGGGCTAAAATGTGTGCTCTGATATGTGTCACCTGGAGTTTGGGAGGCACAGTGGCTAGTTTTCTACACATGCTTGAGTAATCTAAGGGAAGAGACTCGGCTATCACTTAGAGATGGCCAGCAGTGAAAGATCACATGGGATACACCCAGTATGGCTCTGTTCTACTGTTCACGAGGGCATGGATTCATAAATGTGGATCAGGTAAGTAAGAGCCAATCTGGAACCTGTGAAAATATGGCTGAAGAGGACTGTCTGGAGGGGCAACATAACCCCAACTGGGGCACACCTATGAAGGGCTTATGAGGAAAGAACCAGGCAGAGAAGAATGCATCATGTAAGACTCAAATTACCCACACCTTAGGAAGTGAGGTAAGAAGCTCCCAGAAAGAAACTAACAAAGAGTCCGTGACAGGAATAGCCAGATTTAAACCCCCAATGCCACCTTACTGCAGTATCAGTCAAATAAGACCTCCTTGGCCTCTTTCCTACCCTCCCTTCCAGAACTTTCACGCTGGTAGCATCAAATATAGCAACTAGCAAGAGAGGAGGAGGTAAGAAAGAGGAGAATTCAAAGTGCTCTTCTGCAACCAGCCCTTGTGAAGACAGGGAGTACCTCTAACTGTGAATGAAGGTGGAAGTTTTGATTATTACATGAGGCCCTAAGCCTTTCTGATTATTCAGTGGAGACTGTTTTTGTGACTTAAAGTGGCTGCAGGCTTTTTGTTACTAAGAGTGAATAAAAAAAACCTTTGGACTGCAAGAGTTTTTATTCAGGGTCAGAGGAGGAACTTCTCCCCACTGAATAAATTTTATCAGAGTAGTGGGAGACAAAATAAAGTTGCTTTTGATTACATCCCATGAGTCTTGCTCACTGAACTTATCAGTTATACTTACTTTTTAAGACAGAGGGAATTGCTTAAGGGAATACATGATGATTCTTCTCAATAACTTATAAACAGACTCTAATTCATAAATTTGCTAATGGTTCTTTCCTGCTAGACATTAACAGAGAAAAAAAATCTCTGTTTGGTCATTAGCTTTAATTTAGATATAGCCTTAGAGTTTACAAGGAACATCTTGAGGACAGCAAATGGCTCTAGACTTTATTAAAACCACACTCCAATGAAACGCTCTTGAAGCAATGCCCTTTAGAAATGAATGCTGGAAATATATAAAATGCAGTCCTTTCAGAATTTGTCCAACTTTGCTTGCCCTTTTCCTCCCAGCTCATTTGCCTTATTTACCTCTTCTCTGCCTTCACCAATAGCCACCATAAGACAGGCTCAAAGTAGCAACCGTAGGAGCCTACTTTTTGATCTCTGATGTTCACCTCCATCACACTGCACCCCAAAAGACTTATTTAACACGTATTTTTTAAACAACAAGGATCGACCAGGGTCTGAGCAGTGATACTAAGATGACTGAAACCTGCTTTCCCAGGACTACCAATTTTTGAATACAGTTAGATATTTTATCTTATTTATTTTATTTTTTTAAAGATTTATTTATTTATTTTTGACAGAGAGAGAGAGAGAGAGAGAGAATGTGTGCAGGGGGAAGGGCAGAGGGAAAGAATCTCAAGCAGACTCCCTGAGCAGGGAGGTCCACATGGGGTTCGACCTCAAGACTCTGAGATCATGACCTGAGCTGAAATCAAGAGTTGGATGCTTAACCGACTCAGGTGCCCGTGGAGTTGGATACTTTAAAAGTAAATCCCTGGGACACCTGGCTGGCTCAGTCGGTTAGGCATCTGCCTTCAGCTAGGTCATGATCACAGGGTCCTGGGATCAAATCCCCCATCGGGCTCCATGCTCAGCAGGTAATCTGTTTCTCCCTCTGCCTTCCACTCCCCCTACTTGTGCTCCCTCTCTCTCTGACAAATAAATAAAATAAAATTAAAAAAAGTACATCACTAATGGAAACCAAAGAAATACACAATGGGAGTAAAGAAGAAGAGGTGATTAACTCCACTTGGAGAAGTCAGGGAGGTCATCCCAGAAAAGATGACAATTTGATCTCAGTCTCAACAGGTGAGTAAAGTATTCAACAGCCAAAGAGCAGTCAGGATGGCATTTTAGGCATTGTGTGAATGGGGACAGTGAGGAACAGCATGGATTTTTCTGGGAGTGAGAGAGAATTTAGAAAGTAATGACAGGGATCAGATGAGATGACCTGTGTTGTACATGTTCTTGGGTGAATCCTCTATCCAATAAATAAAAGGGAACCACTGGAGAATTTCCAAGTTACTAGATGTCAGACAGATGGAGGGAAAAGTGAATAAAGGAAGTTATGACTACTCTACATACATGGACAACACTCAAGTCTTTCTCCTGCTCTTCCTGAACTAACAGATGTACACATGATATCAAAATATGTGGGCATTGTAGTGAAACAGCACAGTAGCACCCACCTGAAGTCTACCTCAAAGAGTATTATTCCAGTTTCTGACTAAAATGTACAAGAAGAAAATCAGGTTTTTGTGCATCACATCTTTAGAAGGACAAATTCTTTTTTTTTTTTAAGATTTATTTATTTATTTGAGAGAGCGAGAATGAGAGAGAGTACATGAGAGGGGGGAGGGTCAGAGGCAGAAGCAGACTCCCCGCCGAGCAGGGAGCCCGATGCGGGACTCGATCCCGGGACTCCAGGATCATGACCTGAGCCGAAGGCAGTCGCTTAACCAACTGAGCCACCCAGGCGCCTCTCCTTATTTTTTTTTTTTTTAAGATTTTTTATTTACTTGACAGAGACAGACACAGCAAGAGAGGAAACACAAGCAAGCGGAGTGGGAGAGGGAGAAGCAAGCTTCCTGCTGAGCAGGGAGCCCGATGCGGGACTCGATCCCGGGACTCCAGGATCATGACCTGAGCCGAAGGCAGTCGCTTAACCGACTGAGCCACCCAGGCGCCCAAATTCTTTTTTTTTTAAGATTTTTATTTTTTGACAGAAAGAGAGACAGCAAGAGAGGGAACACAAGCAGGGGGAGTGAGAGTGGGAGAAGCAGGCTTCCTGTGGAGCAGGGAGCCCAATGTGGGGCTCGATCCCCAGACCCTGGGATCATGACCTGAGCCGAAGGCAGATGCTTACTTAACAACTGAGCCACCCAGGCGTCCCTAGAAGGACAAATTCTTAAGAGGTAAACACTGTGTTATTATTTATAGCTCTGAACCTGAAAAAAAGTACAGAATCAGAAATATAAAAATGCTGACAACTTGCTGCATGTGATGACAATCTGTTTCAAATACCTGAGGCAGTCATGGCATGTACTCTTCTTTTTTACTGTGTTTCCTTTAGTCTTTTGTCTCTCCTCATACCCCCTGCATTCAGTATTGTTAATTGTATTTTGCTGTTTTGTTTTTATCAATTCTTATCAATAAAGTCAAGATTACGTTCTATCCTGGGTTTACTAATTTACTACTTATCCCTACACGGTTTCCTTTAGAGGCCTAAACACAGGGTTTTAAGGATTAGAGTCAGTATTTACTATTCTTTGATTAAAATTCTGAAGAGATTTCCAGGGAAAAACTTAGATGTTTGAGTTTTATTTTCAAGTTTTCTAAAACTGTGATTGAATTTAAGAATATAAAGAGTTAAATTAAGGAGCACTTGGGTTGCTCAGGCAGTTAAGCGTCCAACTCTTGATTTTGGCTCAGGTCATGGTCTTAGGGTCATGAGATTAAGCCTCTCATTGGCTGATGCTGGGCGTGGAGCCTGCTTAACATTCTCTCTTCCTCTCCCTTTGTCCCACCCCCCAAAAAACAAAAAGAGTTAAATTAAGAAAAAGGTAAAGTATGATCTTATTACATACCTAGTAGCATGAAATATTTATATCTTTAGCTCTAATATATAAGATACCGAAAGGACATTTTATTCAGTGATCTTTGACAGACTCTTTTCAATAGTTATTTATTATTATTTACATTTATTTTGACCAAAAAATTTATATGGATAAAAACAGAATAGTTTAGGGGCACCTGGGTGGTTCAGTCAGTTAAGCGTGGACTCTTAATTTTGGCTCAGGTCATGATCTCAGGGTCGTGGAATCAAGCCCTGTATCAGGTTCTGCACTAAGTGGGAGTCTGCTGGAGGTTCTCTCTCTCTCTCTCTCCCATCACCCTGCCCCTCCCCCTGCTCATGTTCTTTCACTCTCTCTAAATAAATAAATCTTTAAAAAAATCCAGAATAGTTTATCCTACTTTATTTATAGCTCAGAGCTCATCCCCTCAGTAGAGAACTTTGTTTTACTTGTGGATAGCACTTTGCCCACTGTAATACTTCCTGTGATTGTAATGATTTGCTGAATCTCTCTCTTTCAAAAGACTACAGGGTAAGGATGATGTGGTACACACACACACACACACACACACACACAACACACACACACACACACCCACAGAGGAATATTTCACAGCTATAACAAAGAATGAAATCTTGCCATTTATGACAACATGGATGGACCTAGAGGGTATAATGCTAAGTAAAATAAATCAGACTGAGAAAGACAAATACCATATTATTTCACTCTTTTGTGGAATGTAAAAAACAAATGAATAAACATAAAAGCAAAAGTTAGACCTACAAATACAGAGAACAAACTGATGGTTGCCAGAAGGAAGGGGGTTGGAGGAATGGGCAAAATGGGTGAAGGGGAGTGGGAGATACAGGCTTCCAGTTATGGAATGAATAAGTCATGGGGATAAAAGGCACAGCATAGGAATATAGTCAATGATATTGTAATACTGTTGTATGGTGACAGTGACAGATGGTAGCTACACTTGTGACCATGCCATAATGTATAAAGTTGTCAAATCACTATGTTGTACCTGAAACTAATGTAACATTGTATGTCAATTATACTCAAATAAAAAATAAAAAAAAATTGTTAAAAAAGATTATAGGCATTATTAGGCCAGAAGTCATATCCATCTCATTCATGCCTTTATTTCCATACCTAGATCAGTGCCTAATGCAAGATGGGTACTCACTAAATATTTGTTAAATGAACAGAGAAGAAGATTTATTATTTCTTGAAGTAAACTGTTAGTTCTTTGAAGACTTTTCACAATACCCATATAAGTTATCACAACATGGAAAAACAAAAAATATGCTCTAGATTCAGAAAGAGCTGATGCTTAAATCTAGAATGTGCTATTATACACTGTAAAATCATGGGCAAGTTAACCTAAAGATCAGTTTCCTTATCTGTGAAATGGGAATAACAGTATAAAGTTCACAGGACAGTTTTGAGGATTTAATCAGATACCCACATAAGACAACTGGTATAGATCTCTAAAAATTCTGATCTTTTTCTTCTTCGTCAGTCATAAAATTAAAAAAAAAAAAGTTTAAAGGGACAGAGATATAAGGGAATGAAGGAAGGTGTTAAACATTTCTGTGTAGTGTAGCTTGACATTAGTCTTAAGCATGGAAATGGGAATTCATAAGGAATGCAATCACTGCCAGGTCTTTTTCCCATACCAACAATTCAGCAATTCTGTCTCTCTCTGCATCATCAATATTTCCCTTTTTAATCCATTATTCTCATCACTATACAAACCTAGTGACATCCTTTCCTTAAATCCTTCTAGCTACCATTCCCTACCTCTCCTCCCCTTTTCAACACAACTTCTAGAAGGTATTACCTTTACTGAAATGTCTCCTTTATCAAATCTTTTTTTTTAAGATTTTATTTATTTATTAGACAGAGAGAGAGAGCATGTACACATGAGCAGGGGGGAGTGGCAGGCAGAGGGAGAAGCAGACTCCCCACTGAGCAGGGAGCCCGATGAGGGGCTTGATCCCAGCACTCTGGAATCACGACCTGAGCCGAAGGCAGACGTTTAACCCACTGAGCCACCCAGGTGCCCTATCCTTTACCAAATCTGATGGTCAATTTCAGAGCTCATCTTAGCATTTGAAACAGTTGATCTCTCTCTCTTCTGCACTTAAAAATACATGATTCAAATATTAAAATGATTTTTAAGTATATATTTAAAACATTCACTCCCACTCCTCTTCCTATCCATTTCACTCCATATCCATCCACTATAAACACTTCAACTATTTTCTTTCTTTTTTTTTTTTAAATTATTTATTTATTTATTTGAGAGAAAGACAGAGAGAGAAACAGCATGAGAGGGGATAGGGTCAGAGGGAGAAGCAGGCTCCCCGCTGAGCCGGGAGCCCGATGTGGGACTCGATCCCAGGACTCCGGGATCATGACCTGAGCCGAAGGCAGTCGCTTAACCAACTGAGCCACCCAGGCGCCCCACTTCAACTATTTTCTTGTGAACGTTTCCAGTGTTTCTTTATTCATATGTAACAGCTATGGATTATATTATTACTTCTCTCCTTTATTACAGAGAAGGTAGCATACCATGTATATTTTCACTTTATAATATAACATGGAATCCTTTCATAGTGGTTACATAGAGAACATCCTCATTCTCTTCTAGAACCCCGTAATATCCCTTCATGTGGATGCACCGCAGTCTACATAACCAGCCTCCTACAGAGGAATCTTTTGCTATTACGTAAAAATGTTTCATTGAATATTCATTATCCACACATAATTCCATATTAGTTATTCATACTTGATTCCATATTACTGTGTTAAATAATATTATAAGTTCCTGGAAATGGGAGTACTAGGTTGAAAGACAAATACATTTGTGATTTTTATTGATATTATCAGGTTGCCATCCAAAACAGCAGATGAGAAATAGTAGTTATATTTTGCATTGCTCTTATCATAAGTCTTTATTGAAAAACTTTCTTCCCTAGCCTTCCAGAAGACATTCTCTCTCGGTCCTCCTCCTCAGTCACTGGCTAATGATTCTCTCTCTCCTTTGCTGATTTCTATGGCCCAACCTTTAAATGTTGGCATGCCCCACAGCTCAGCCTCAGATTTATTTTCCTCCCTCACCTCATCAATCCGTAGCTGAGCATTCAGGCTTATGGATACCAGTATCCAACAGTCTACTGAATACCTCAGAAGAGTATCTAATACATATTTCAAATACAACGTGTCCAGAACCAATTATTGATTCTCCTTCCACACCCAACTCTCCACATATTATCAAGTGCCAATGCCACTCTTTCAGTTGCTTAGGGAAAATTATTGAGACCATCTGCAACTTCTCTCTCTCTCTCAAATATCCTGCAAACTGTCATCAAACCTGTTGGGTTATTTATTTATTTTTTTAAAATAAATCCAGAGTGGTGGCTCAGGTCACTTCTATTTACTTCTTTGTATGACCTTACTTAAAGCTACTACCATTTCTGGCCTGGTTTTTACATTAGTCTTTTGAATGATCTCCTTGTTTCCACCACTACCAGCTAAAATATATTCTCAACACAGCAGCAAAAATGAATCTTTAAAACTTAATCAAGTTGTGGCTCCTCTTTGCTCACATCTCTACAGTAATTCCCAACCACCCAGAGAAGAATCCAACCCTTTAAATGGCCTACAAAGGCTCTAAGCCATCAGCAACCCCCCATCTTCATTTATCTCCAACCATATCTCCTATTCCTTCTCACTTACCTGCTTCTGCCTCATCAGCCTTTTTTCCTGCTTGACGCATATAACCTCAGGACCTTTTTACTTACTGTTTTCTCTTGCTTCAATATTCTCCTTTACCCCTACTTGCTCTCTCACTTTCTGTCATTCTCTGCTCAAATATTATCTTTTTTTTTTAAGATTTTATTTATTTATTTGACAGACAGAGACAGCAAGAGAGGGAACACAAGCAGGGGGAGTGGGAGAGGGAGAAGCAGGCTTCCCGCGGAGCAGAGAGCCTAATGAGGGGCTCGATCCCAGGACCCTGGGATCATGACCTGAGCCGAAGGCAGATGCTTAACGACTGAGCCACCCAGGCGCCCTCAAATATTATCTTATCTGAGACTGAGACATCATTCTATAGATGTCTTACCCCCACCCTGGCACTCTCTATCTCCTTTGTACTATTTCACATTTCTTCTTAAGATATATCATCTTTAGATATAGATATCTTATTATACGTTTCCCTTATGTAAGCAACATGATAGCATAGCAGATTTTGTTTTCTCCAATGTAGTAGACATAGAATTTGGAACAGTACCTGCCACAGAGTATGTGTCCACTAAATACATGTGGAATGAATAAAATACTTTCAGAATTCAATTCCCACACAAACTTGCAAGGTACTCAACATTGACCACTTTCTATAGATGTGGACACTGATACTTAGCAAAGCTAAATAATTTGCCAAAAATCACCATTGGTAACTAAAAGTAACTAAGTTTAGACCTAGGCCTGGTGAATCCAAAGCTAAAAGAAAGAAAAAAAGTGATTATTAAAAAGAAGCGTAGGGGCACCTGGGTGGCTCAGTGGGTTAAGCATCTGCCTTTGGCTCAGGTCATTATCCCAGGGTCCTGGGATTGAGCCCCACATCGGGCTCCCTGCTCAGCTTCTCCCTCTGCTCCTCCAGCCTGCTCATGCTCATGTGTTCTCTCTCTCAAATAATCAAATAAAATCTTAAAAAAAAAAAAAGAAGAAGAAGAAGAAGAAGTGTATTTCCACAACACCTATGGCGGAGACAACTGTTAACAATTTAATTATCTTTTATTTAGAGAGTGTTTAAATAAATAAATAAAATATTAACTTGATTGAATATTATGGATCAATTAAAATGAGAGCATAAAGACTACATAGCAACATGAGAAATTCTTCTGATAAATTGGTAAAATTTGCATCTAGATTATGATTACAAATGATTAAGAAATTAAAATAATTACATTTTGTCTAGTAGGATTATGAGTGAATTTCTCCTTTTTATTTGGTTTTAGTGATTATACATTTGTTCGTAGAACTTCTAGACATGCATTAAGAGAGAATAGCAAAATCTTTGTTTTAAGTCTGCTTTAAGGGGTGCCTGGGTGGCTCAGTCGGTTAAGCAACCAACTCTAGATTTTGGCCCAGGTCATGACCTCAGGGTCATGAGATCAAGCCCTGTGTCTGGCTGGGCGTGAAGCCTGCTTAAAATTCTCTCTTCCTAGGGCACTTGGGTGGTTCAGATGGTTAAGTGTCTGCCTTCGGCTCAGGTCATGATCTCCAGGTTCTGGGATCTAGCCCCATGTTGGGCTCACAGCTCAGTGGGGAGTCTGCTTCTCCCTCTCTCTCTCTGCCTCTCCCCTTGCTGTGCTCTCTCTCTCTCTCAAATGAATAAATAAAATCTTAAAAAAACAAGATTCTCTCTCTCTCTGCTGCCCATTCCACCCACCCACCCCAACTCAGGCTCTCTCTGTCTCTTTCTTAAAAAAAAAAAAGTCTGGTATAAATATATTTATATTAAGAAAACATATTCTTCTGAAAACATATTCTTCTGAATAACAATAATCTTATGTTAACCTTTATTTTTTGAAAAAAAAATAAATGTTGAAATCATAATGTAAACATCACCATACCATTTCATTGCACACATTGATAAAGAAAATGTGCAATAGATATTGGCTTGGGGTTACTTGACAATTAACAACCTTAAATTATAGATCACACACTATAAAAATCTTCACCAACCATAATATTATGTAATAATTTCCTTTCAAAGCAAAAACAGATTTTTTTTGCCTTCATGTTATCATTTAAACTATCTTTAATTTGGCATCATTTTCATCATCCTTTAATAGAATCTTCTATAAAATGTACTATTTCCAAAAATATAAAATAGAGCTTCAGTTGCTTTTAACTTAATACTCTAAAGTTTTCTAAACTAACAAAAAAAAATCTAGTTATGTGGAAATTAATGATGATATCTGCTGTAAATCCACAATTTTATATGTATATCTCTGTTCATATTGTTGTTAAAATATAGCAGAGTGCAGATGGTGATAACAAAACTGATATTATCTGACATAAATATATATTTGTCAGACAAATGTGCTATCTCGCTCTGTACTCTATGAAATAGAGGGATAGACTACAGAGACTTTTAATCCAATCAGCAAATGTTTTTTAGAGTTATTAATCTTTGGTAGAGAATCAAAATATATTCAAATATTTAACCAAGTCTGAAATCAGTATGCTTATATCTCCCGAAATGCATCCAAAAAAACTGAGTATAGTGCTACTTTCCCAGAACTGAGTTTTTGAAAGACACATACATGCAACAAACACAAAAACCCTAGACAAAAATTGATTATGGCCAAATACTGCCAAAGCTATCTTCCTTATTTTGTGTCTCAAATAATAGTGGAAAATAGTAGTGAGGATCAAATGTAGAAAGGGCTTAAGTAATAACTATGGTAAAGACTACCTGAGCACCACTGCTCCATGAAACATCCAAAATAAATGAGGTCCCAGAGAAAACCATGTTTTTCCACATCTCAAATGCCATCCTTTCTACCTGGGTTCACAATATTCTCCCTTCTTACCTGCTGAGGGATCTTGAGAACACATTCATCCCCTCTTTCCCTTACATCTTCAATCCCTTCTTCTCCATGGGCTCCTTCTCTTGTGTCTCCAAATATGCACGAGTCTTCCTCATTTAGAAAGCAAAAATAATTTCACTTGACTTTTCTAACTCTTTTAATCTATTAATATATTCCCTCTCACAAATTTTCACAGGAATTGCTTTAATGAAGAAGCAGCTAGTGAGATTATGCAGCATTGCATATAATCATTAATATATACAACACTGGGCAAGGCAGTGGAATTGTCATATTCTTTAAAGTGGTACAGTAAGCCTACCATACCTCTTCCCTTCTTGACTTGCTTCTTTGGAGAACACAACCATTCTCATGGTTTCTCATTACTGAGTTTCCATTCACCCTAAAATTTCTTGATCTCTTGCTCATTCCTCATCTCTTCAACCACACTTCACTTTCTTTTACGACACTTAACACCACTGGCTATCTTCCTGCCCTTTGGAGTTCTCACTGAAGGTTACTTTTATTGCCCCTCTTTCTCTAGCTTCATCTACCTGAACATGCCTCCTAAAATTCATTATTTTCTCCTTAGCATTTCCTCTTTTGGAGAACTCACCCAATCTCATAGCTTCTTATCACTGATTTACTCTACAAACATCAGAGAGTGTTTACTGTATTGCATTGGTTGTCCTATGTAGTGGGTTCACATGTATGACTAAGGCAATGTTCTTGTCCTCAAGGAAATTAGAACTGACCTGGGGAAAAGAAAGCAAAAACAAAAACAAAAACAAAAACAGTTATTGAGTTATAGCTAGAGCAGTGAGCCCAGGAGAGGATTTAAGGGGATATCTGAGTCATAACTGAGTAGGAGATAATCAGTGTTTAAACACACATATACATACACACATATAGTATGTAACATATACTACATGATTATGTAACATATAATATATAATATATACGTAAGGGCATTCCAGAAAGCAACATGCAGAAGATATGAAGGGAATGAGAGTATGACAGGAAAATTTCTACTTCTCTATGAGCAAAACAGATTTCTTACACAAACTTGAACATTTTCAGTATTTCCTAAGACTTCACTTAACTGCCTTTTTGCAACATTAAACTCAATATGCCTAAATGTACTCAAAAGCAGCGCTAATATATAATGAAAGCCACATACATAATTTTAAAACATTTAATATCCATAATTTTAAAAAGTTAAAAGAAGCAGGTAAAATTAATTTTTTTAAGATTTATTTATTTATTTGAGAGAAAGAATGAGAGAGAGAGCATGAGAAGGTGGAAGGCCAGAGGGAGAAGCAGACTCCCTGCCAAGCAAGGAGCCCGATGCAGGGACTCGATCCTGGGACTCCAGGATCATGACCTGGGAGCCGAAAGCCCACTCTTAACCAACTGAGCCACCCAGGCACCCGGTAAAATTAATTTTTAAAAATATTTTATTTAAGTAAATATATCCAAAGTATTATAATTTCAATGTGTAATTAATATAAAACTATTAAATGGATATTTCAAATTATGTAAACTAACTCTTTAAAATCCAGTGTGTGTTTTTCAATTATAGCATGTCCCATTTCAAACTAGCCACATTTCAAGTATTCAATAGCCACATGTGGTCAGCAGAAACCAAACTGGATAGCACAGCTCTAACAAAACTAAAACAGTAAAGTACTGGGCACATGAATAAACATACAGATGAATGAACCAACAACAACAAAACAAAGTACCAAAGAAAAAAGAACCAAATAGAAATGACAATTTATTATAAGATGGTATCTCAAATCAGTGATATAAAGATGAAATTTTTTAAATGATACTATAACAAATGGGTAAGCATCAAAACACAAATTTTGTTTTTGTTTTTGTTTTTTAAAGATTTCATTTATTTATTTGACAGAGAGAGACACAGCGAGAGAGGGAACACAAGCAGGGGGAGTGGGAGAGAGAGAAGCAGGCTTCCCGCGGAGCAGGGAGCCCGATGCGGGGCTCGATGCGGGGCTCGATCCCAGGACCCTGGGATCATGACCTGAGCCTAAGGCAGACGCTTAACAACTGAGCCACCCAGGCGCCCCAAAACACAAATGTTGATCAGATAAATTCCAAATGGATCAGAGATACAAATGTAAAAGTAAAATCATAAAAGTATTAGAAGAAAATATAGACAAATTTCTTTATAAGCTTGGAGGAGTAAGTTCTCTCTAATTCCGACTCAAAAATCCACAAACCAAGAATAAAAATTAATAAGTTATAATACATAAAAAAAAAACGCTCCAGAAATAATTTTAAACACAAAGGATAAAATCGAGGGGGAAATGTCACCTGGTGTCAGAAATAAAGGACTAATCTCCTTAATAAATAAATAGCTTCAAGATATGGAGAAGGATTCGAATACAATAAGAAATTAGGCAAAGGATTTGAATAGATAGTTTTCAGTAATTGGAATGCAAATTCTTAAATATATGAAAATTTCTTACCTGTCACTTCTTACCTATCATACTGACAAAAATGCAAAAGTGTAAAATAATACACTCTGTTGTCAAAGCAATGGGAAAATAACTACTAGTGAGAATATAAAGTGGTACATGCCCTCTGGAGGGTATTCTGGCAATATCCATCAAAATCACTAATGCTTTGTACTCTTTAACTCACTTGAAACAGACTCAGATATCCTTTCACAAGAACAAAATGACCAATATACTAGGATGTTATTGCAGCATTGCTTGTAATAGCAAAAAGTCGGATGCAAACTAAGAGTCGTTCAATAGAGAACAGCTAAACAAACTATGGTACATATATACAACAGCATGCTATGCAACTACTAAAAAAGCAAATGAACAAACAAAGGTTGAGAGTCTCTGTACACAGACATGACAAGAACTCCAAAACATATCTGAAATGAAAAACTCAATGTGCAGAACATACACACGTGTATATATGTATATGGATCTCCCAAGAGAGCCTTCTTACTCTCCAAAAATATTGTATATGTGTATCTATATACACATATACATATATATATACGAACAAACATATATGTATATATACATATATAATGTTACCGTTTGTAAAAGAAATAGAGGGATTAAAGTATTTGTTTTTATTCATGTATATTTGCATAAAGAAGCACTGGAAGTGTGCCCACCTAGAGTGGGTAGGGGGGGAAGGGGTGGATGAAGAAGTAGTAGTGATTTTTATTTCTGTGTGAATATATTACCTACTCACAAAAGATAACAAAATGCCAAATGTATCTGTGCTTGTGTGTGCGTGCATGTGTGTGTGTGTGTGTATGTGTATGTACAATACTTTTTGAGATAACAAGGAAATAGAGATCATTTTTGGCAGTCAGGAAACTGTTCTAAGCCTGACTCTTTTGCAATTAGCTATGCTACATTGCCTCTAATTTTTATTCTGGAGTCCATTAAAATAAATGAATGTTATATATTTCAACATTGTTATTATAATGATGGTTTAACATTTTGGATGAATTATAACTTGAGACAAAATGTGAAATTTTAGAGTAAATTTTAAGTATAGAAATCATGAGAAGGAAGACTTGAAGCAGGTAGAAGACATTTGAAAGAGTTGGTATGAACAAGGAGAGAGAAGGAAAAGGATATATTTCTCAAAATGTTGAGAGTCCAATTCAGATTGGTGACCATGAATCTGCCCAGTTGTGTGGCTTCCTCTCTGTTTGAGAAAGTACGTAGATGGGTTCATTTATTGTTGGACTTGCTAGTCAGAGAAAAAGGACTATAATAGGGGAAGGGAGTATAGGATTTGATTAGAGACTGGGTGAAGCTTGGGACCAGGAAAAATAAGCTGAATGGTGGGAGTGGACACTGGAAATCAGAGGAACGAATGAAGAAGAAAGGAGAGGGCCGATGATGTCACTGAGTGAATGAGGCAAAAAGATAAAGGTTAGGATAAAGAATAAGGTATGGAAAATTTTCTTCAATGACACATCATTTATAATGAGTTTCCCATTCTCCAAGTTTCTACACTTCTTATATTTTATACTCCAAAGTCAGGCTTAGTTTGGCTACCTCAGCCTTTTTTGCTGTTCAGACTTACTTGATCCAAATCTCGGTGCTACCGCGGTTTCCCGAAGTGGTACTGGAAAAGCTACTTAAGTTTTTATGCTTCAGTTACTTCATCTATAGCAGAGAGAAGACACTGATACCACCTGATCAAGTTTGTTGTCATCTTTATTATTGTGAATCGAGGACTATCAAATAATTAAATATGACAGAATGCTTTCTCATTGGTTTTCAGACCAATCCTGATTTCGGAGATATAATGTAAAAAAATATACCTCTTAGATTTGATTCTCACTGAGTTTAGTTTGTTTCTTCACCATGGAATCTAAGCCTTTCAAATTTAATAATTTTAAGACCAAATTAAAAATTTACTATAACAAAATGACAATCTGTTAATGTTCATTACCACATTCCTCCCAGAAATTACTCCAAAACAGTGAAATAAATCGGCCAAATTGTATTCACCCTGAAAGGAGGGACAAGATATTTTCCTGGCTTCTTTAGACAATACTCACTGATAAATGTTTCTAGTAGCACAATTACCAGTTACAATGTGTCCTGTTTTCTTTATATTTAACAATTGCAGCTTATTGTGCTCATTTACTTATGATCCTTTATTTATGACACTACAAAATTAGGGATAATAATGTTAATATCCCCAAATCAAAAGACTGTATATAATAGAAGAAAAGGATAAGAATCTGAAGTCAAGCTTTTCTGTATTCTTATCTTACCTCTGTTATTTTCTGTCTGCATGAATTCGGATAAATTACTAACCTTAATCCTCAGTTTTCTAATTTGCAAAATGGGTATACAGTACTATTTAAAAGAGTTGTTGTAGGATTAAATAACATTTTCGTCTATTAAGTCATAACCACATTAGGCTTAAATATTTTTCCTAACCAACTACGTTGTTTTCTGCCCTGGCATCTCTAACAGTGTAAGATTAAATAACAAGGGAATGTTTAGAAGGTTGGACCTATTAAAAACCAGCCCTACAGTTACTGAGATTGATTCTCCACCCCCCACCCCATGCACACACATTATTTAGTCACTTCCTCTTTTCTAAATATTCCATTAAAAACAGTCTTTTTCTCTTTAGTTTATGATTGATTATCTGGGAAAAGGCCGGTAATGCTCTTTGTGAATAATGCTACATGTTAAATTGAGAACAAAATAGCTGAAAACAGTCTGAGGCAGTTCTAGTTGGCACACAAATCAATTATAGATCATCATTTAACAGAAACCAAAACACAGACACTCACTAGTGTGCCCTCAACCTCTCCCTGAAAGAATTGAGAAATATTATTTATAAAATTGTCAACCTATCCCACTGACTTGTAGTAAGGGAAAAAATACTTTGAAATATCAGTATCACTATCATTTGGAGTCAGAAAAGGGCTGTCTCTATGGTATGTAACCATAGGAGTTACAGAAACTAAATTCTCTGCACCTTAAAGTATCATTTCATATAAAACACAGATGCAAGAGAATGGTAAGAACTTTTGGCATATCTGCTAACACAGGTTACAAAAAAGTGGGGGAGGGCATCAATGCTTGTCATCTCTGTGTACATGCCTCTTTGAAATATGACTTTGCTGTTCCTTCAAGCAAAAGGTACAGTCAATTTCTCTACCTGCTTATATTTGGATGTGCCTTGTGACTCACCTTGACCAATAAAGTGTGGTGGGCATTATGTTAGGGAAGCTCCAAGTCTACGTTTCAAGAGACCTTGAAGCTTCCATTGTCACCTCCTTGGAAACCAAATGACACCATGTTTACTAAAGAAACCTGAGCTAGCCTTCTTGATCATTAGAGACGACAGAGAGAAAAGAGCCCTATCAGCAACAGCAGGTGTGAGTGAGACCACCTTGGTTTATTTAGACCATTAAGCCTCCACCTTACTGTAGTCACATGAGTAACCTCAAATGAGAGCCGGAGAAAAGCCACCCAGCTAATTTCAGCTAAAATTTCTGAGGAAGAGAAACAGGAGCAAATAAAAGGATTATGTTAAGCTACTAAGGTTTTTGGTCTTGTTTTTGTTTTTCTGGGGGGAAAAAAGTGACACATTTTATTAACTCAATAAAGTTCTTCAGAAGATTAATTGTAAGATTAAATATATTAAATATTAAATATATTATTAGAAATTGCAACCTTGGGGTCCACAGAAAGCCAGGCTATATATATATACCAAAATCTGTTAGCTTCTATTGTTCTGGTTTATCATCCATAACTTGTTCTACATCTTCTACTTCTGCTGGATCATGTTTTGAATTCCATTTCTCAGAGTGATGTTTGGACCAGGGCATCTAGTAAAGAACCTCAGCATGTCAGCTATAACAATACCCTCCTCGGATCCTCCAGAGATCACTTCTCCTTCTCACAGAGCTGACCATATACTAATCTCTAACAATTACTTATTGTTGCCATAACTTCATGTTTGGTTTTGTTTCCTGAACCTACTTCTCCTAAAGATGCTTCTTCAGAAACAAGATGCAAAAAATCCAAAACTGTTGCATAAATATCTGGCTTCATTAAGTTCCAGCCTACATCTTCACTTTCATTTGTAAAAGCCATGAAAGCTGAACTAAAGAAGATATACCTTTGACTCCTTTAATCCTAAATATCTGCTTTTCCAGGAGGGAGTAAAATGCCACAGGTGGTGTGGGAAAATCCATGCTCCTTGTCTCCGAAATTGGTTTTCTTCTAATAAACTTCAAACCAGTAGGATTTGGGGTATTTTATGCTTGAATAAACATATTTCATATGTAGTTCCAGCTAACTGTTGTTCAATCATTCCCTTGGAGAAACAGAAATCGAAAGTGAACAACCATACATTTTACTTATATCACTGTTGTATAAAAAGATAAGATATAGACATAAATATAGATCTCAATCACTTGGTGACTTAGTGACCAGGAAAACAGTTGGAAAAGTAGTCTTTATACATGCTGTTAAAAGGCTGCTTCTTAGTGGTATGCAAATTAATCATTGTGATGAAATCACTAGCACAGCCCTGCAGCAGTGGCCACGTCTTCCCCAAGCCACCACCATATGAAATGATTTGTTACACAGCATTAGATAGCTGATACACCCATCAAGATGGAGTCAGCATATTGTAGAGCAAAGAATACTGAAAAGAAAGAAGGTAATCTAGGTTCAAGTCATGGCTGTACCATAGATTAGCCATGGGAAATTGGATGAACCTCTTCACCTCTTCAGACCACAATTCCTCTTGTGCATTGGGCAATCTTTTAAGTCACCTCAGCTATGAAGTTGATGCTTCTAAGCTACTGCAGCTGATAGCAGTTGTAGATCCAAATTAACTGAAGCTTTGATTTCAGATTATTGCTCATAACTATCTAGAAAGCTCAGATTCTCACCTGCTAAAGGAAGATGGCATTTGTTCTCTCTCTGAGAACAATGATTCTGCCAAAAGTCATCAAGATAGTTTCCCTTTACAAACTGAATAAATGCAGTATGATTAGGTGAATAGTACTGTCCTGTGTGTACAAAACTTAGACTAAACATGAATGTACAGAACCCTTTAAACTTTTCCCTATTTCAAAGCAAAATTATTTTAAACAATCCTTAGTCAAGGCAATAAATTGTTAACTAAAGGAATCTACAGAAATATAGAAATACTAGACTGAAAATGCTGCAGAAAGTTTTTGTAGTTCCCATTTCCTTATGTTCTCATATCATTTTAGGTAGCAAGAACTAAAGATGACACTTTGTGTATTATCCAAAATTCAGTTCAATTGTAGACATCATTGAATCTACTTATTTTATAGCTGGCTAAATGTTAATCAAGTTTTTTTAATGTAAATATTTCTCAGACAAACCATTTGTAATTAGTTTCAGAAAAGGCCATGGCATCAGTTTAAGTGCCCTTTATCTGGAGTCACATATCCAGAGTTGAGTCTAAAATCTCTCTTAGCTGTGTGACCCTGGACAAACAATTAACCTCTCTGAGCTGCAGTTTCCTGCTCTATAAAAAAGCAATGATGATACCTGACCTGACTACTTCACAAGGATATTGTGAGGATCAAATCGGAGGATTTAGTGGAAAGGTTTTTACAAATGGTCTATTGCCAATATCCAAAGGAAAGGAAAAGTGAGGGGCCCAGACAGTTCTCAAACCAACGCAATGCCTGAAAGTCTGCTGTATATCCATAAAGCTGTAAGGTTTGGGATAGAAATGATTAACACCAGAAGTAGACTCTGTGTTTTCTTTTTTATGACCATTTTCGTTTAATTGATTTTTTTCTCATTTTCATTTTTCTGCCCTTTTACTTCTTGTACCATGTGGCCTTCTTACCCATTTGTTGAGTAACTCAACTTACTCATGTGTTGAGTATTAAACATTTACTGAACATCTAGCGCACATGGAAGGCAGAGATGGTCAAGATCTGATCCCTAGCTTGAGGAGCTCACATTCAAATGGAATGTCACACAAGAAGGAAGTCATCTCAAGGCAATGAAAAACAGTAATAATGAAAAGATGGCCAAGATGCTAAGAGAGCAGATAGGAAGAGCAACTATATTTTCCAGGGGCAGAGAAAGACACACTGGAACAGCCTCTCAAAGTGAGCAGCATATGACCTATATCTTGAAAGATGAGAAGAATTTTTCAAGGCAGACAAGGGACATTTGAGGTAAACTGTAAGATCCCAGTATATGCTAAGAACTGTAATTAATAATGACAAAAATTATAATTTTAAGAGCTAACATCTACCAATCATTTGTTATGTGCTATAGAATTTAGACCTTATATTTCAAAGGAAAGGAAAAACAGTTTTTCCTACTAGAGTATTTCGCATACCAAATCTTCAATTCTTTTTTTTATTTATATAATATTTTGGCAAATTAATGCCACTAATTGGCACCTCAGTACCATGATGCCCTCCAAAAAAATTTACCTTGAGGCTATGCATTTAGCAATTTTTAAACTGCACCTTTCAGTTTAATGCAAAAGAGAACATTATTCATTATTAACAAATATAAGTTGTAATAATTTAACAATAATACATTTTAGGAGTCTAGTCTTTGTTCATAAGGCATTTAATCTTAAATAAAAATTGCAAATAAGATGCTAGCTATTGGAACCATTACCAATTTAACTTGCTCTTTCTCTGACATTGTGAAAGGGTATTATTTATCACACTAAGTATATATTATAATCTTCTGTTGATAGTAAAAGATCAAAGATTACCTTGCATCAAACAGAATTATGAGGCATAACATTCTATTTGTTACAGCTGATATCAATCACTAGGTGACAGTGAGCCACAGAGCAGATTTTTCAGTCAATATCCCTGACATGCTCAAACATCTGAAACACAGCCACCAACTTCTTTGTGCTTTGGTTGTGAAAGTAAAAAGGAGGCATAAGCAAATAAGTGGCTGATTGTTAATATCAAGCATGTTGCTAAATGCCACTTGGTTTCTGAGTACCTAGCTAGTATTCTGACCTAGAACCTCATCAATAAAGAAAAATCAGTGTCAATAAAAGAGAAAGTGGGGCATTGTTTTAAATGGAGCTGAAAGAATGGTAACATCTTCGGTCACAAGATTAGGGCAAAGACCCCCTCCTGGCTTAACTCTCTGGAGACACATACATTCCCACTCTTTCATCAAAGAGCTATACTAGGCCCTGACTAAAGTCACAAATCTCCCAAGCAAATCCTCTTTCTCAGGAAGGGTCACAGCCTCTCTCCTACATTTATTTTGAGTTATATCAGTGCTCGTTCAATGGGTAATCTGGGCCAACTTTTCCCCTTTCTTGTGATTTTGTAACTGCAGAAGACTTTTCCTCTCTTCTAATTATGTTGATGGTTTTGCCTTTTAGAGAAAGATACAGCACGGCTCTTGAGTTTTTTGAAATGTTCAGCATGCACTCAACATTAGCAAATACTTAAGCTATAGAAAGGAAAACATTGTAGTTGTAAAATCTTTGTTCATCTTCATATGTAAATTTTACAGACTGCTGATCCATGTAAAAAACTCAAGACTATATTGATTCCTTTGTCATACCTGCTTCTTTCTTAATATTTTTTAAATGGAATGACAGAATTAAAAAAAAAAAACAACTTTATTATAAATCCAAAACTAACCATTCTAAGGCCTGACTGGATAGTAAAATATTTAGCATTTGGAAATTGTTATATCATTTACCTTAAAGACAATAGTTGCCTACCCCATGAATCATAAAATCATTTGCCTGAAAATTTTCTTTTTCTTACTTATGTCAAGATGGTCATACACTGCATCATAGAGAAACCTCCCCAAACTTAAACACACAGCAAAACCTTCCCAAACTTGCAAAATGATTGGATAGGCGCATTCATTTTTATGCAAACTATATGCATATTCATATAAAACAGTCTGAAAAATGTATCAGATATAATTAGCATGTTTATGAATCTATTTGCTCTGCTATTAAGTAACAAATTTGTAGTAACCATGGCAACTGCAACATCACAGGCACAAGTTCTATTTTTGTAATATGAGTACCTTTCTTAAAGCAACATTCATGCTCAGACTCTACGTTTTTAAAATATTAAGAGCTTTTAGAACATTCCATTTTTCATTATGTAAGGGCACATTTTATATTTTTAGTTTATTTTAAATTAAAATCAGTTTCTTTTTTGTTGGATGATGTCTGTGTGTGTGTGTGTTTGCCAAAAATAATATTGAAGTATAAAGGAAAAAACATGAAATATTAGGGGCATGTTAATACATATGGTTGTAGGATTGTTACCTTTTATTTTATTTTTTTCATTTTTTAGGATTGCTACCTTTTAAAATTCCATTTCATTTAAAACACTAAAAGCATATTCATTTTCCATGTTTGTTTTTTTAAATGTAAGTCATGTATAGATTTCCCATTTGATTTTTATTTAGATTTTCTTCTTCAGTCTTAATCATTATGTTTTATCAAAATTTAAGTAGTAACATTTTCCTCCACAATCAATTTGGGGAGGTGTTTTGGTTAATACTTTTGTTAAAAGAAATTAGTTGAACTATTACTTGTTTTTATTATCTTAAGTGCCATCACTTATAGACAGGTCCGTCACCCTGGGCATTTTATGTAACCTTCCCAAACCTCACTTTGCTTCCCTGTAAAACAGAGATAATAATAATACCAACACTAGAGGATTGTTGAGAAGGTAAAATCTGAAAATGCCAGTATGATGAACATACTTTCCTATTCTTTTAAAATTGCAATTCTACATTCAAGTGTATTTTGTTCTGAAAATCAAATCTAATGCTGAACTGAACAGTTTCAAATAATACAGACCCTACAAATACCTGATTTCTGTATTTTCTCAAAAAGTGTCAGAAGTAAAATGGGTGTTTGAGAAATTGGGATAGTAAGATTGGATAAAGGAAGCAACTCTTTAAAAAAAAAAGCAAAACAAAACAAGGGGGCGCCTGGGTGGCTCAGTTGGCTAAGCCTCTGCCTTCAGCTCAGGTCATGATCTCAGGGTCCTGGGATCGAGCCCCACATCCGGCTCCCTGCTCAGTGGGGAGTCTGCTTCTCCCTCTCCCTCTGCCCATTCCCACACCTCTTTGTCTCTGTCTCTGTCTCTCTCAAATAAATAAATAAAATAAAATAATTCTGGTGTGGGTTTGAGACCCAAATCAGTTTCTCACTAAGCCTCATTTCCCTCAACTGTGAATGGGAAAAAATACTATCTATTTCCTAGGATTTTTACATGTATAAATGTAATATAAAACAGGCATCATACTCTATGACATAATAATAGTCAATAACCCCACTTCATTTTAAATGGCATCGACCTGAGGAAGTAAAGAGATAGCTTTAGGGAAGCTAAGAGGTTCAGACAATTTGGCCTCTCAGCTACATGCTTGAAAAGAGAAAAAAAACTGGAAGGGGATTTCACTAACAAACTCTGGTTGAACTAGGACTTAGCTGATTAGGAAGACTGGCTTTAGTCTGAGCTGAAAAGGTACACTGTGGTCCAGATGGAAAGGCTTTACTCATCCTGAGAAGGGGCTGAGTCAAACTAGAAGGAAGACAGTGAAGACAAACTCAAAAGACAGGCAGGCCAGTGATATGGACCTCGGGCTGGTCAGGGAATGGAGAAGCCAGGAAAGGGAGAGTGAGCTTGCAAATCCGTAATGTTCTTCATTTACCTATATGGTCAACACTATCCTGACCATTCAATCAAAGAAGTGCAGTCCCATTCTAGCACACCTTACTCTCTTCTAACTTCCTCCATAGTACTTACCACATTGGAACATGCTATATAATCTACTTATTTATCATTCTTAGATATTATTTGTCTCTACCAACTAGGATATAAATTCCAGATCACTGTGTCTTCAATGCCTATTGGACACTCAGAAAATATCTGTTGAAAGAATAAAGATTTAACATGGTGCTTGGCACACAGTAGACACAATAAAGATTATTTGTTATTACTGCTATGCTTTTTCTTTTCATTCATTTTTTTCTCAAATTTTGTAAAATCAGGATCTTCCTAAAGCTACCGATAATGGGAATAATGAAGATGTGCCTCTATCTTTTTTAGGAAAAAGAACCTAAATTTGGTTAGATCAATTACCTAAAAAAAAAAAAAATTAAACATAAATACTACTCTAATCTTCAAAAAAACTATACTCGGGGTGCCTGGGTGGCTCAGTTGGTTAAGTGACTGCCTTCAGCTCAGGTCATGATCCTGGAATCCCGGGATCGAGGCCCACATCGGGCTCCCTGCTCAGCGGGGAGTCTGCTTCTCCCTCTGCCCCTCCCCCCTCTCATGTGCTCTCTCCCTCTCTCATTCTCTCTCTCAAAGAAATAAATAAAATCTTAAAAACAAAACAAAACTATACTCCATGGCACACTGGCCACAAATTAATCCATTAGATTATTTGGTCAAACAAATTTAGTTGTTAAATCAAACAATTATACCAAATATCTAAACTGGATGATAATTTGCTAAAATGAATCTCATATTAACCTGTCTTTATGGATTTCATACACATTTTTATCTCTTTAAGACATGTTCTTTAGGGGTGCTTGGGTGGTTCAGTCGTTAAGCGTCTGCCTTCGGCTCGGGTCATGATCCCAGGGTCCTGGGATCAAGCCCAGTATCGGGCTCCCTGCTCAGCAGGAAGCCTGCTTCTCCCTCTCCCACTCCCCCTGCTTGTGTTCCCTCTCTCGCTCTGTCTCTCTCTGCCAAATAAATAAATAAAATCTTTAAAAAAATTTTTTTAAAAGACATGTTCTTTATTCACAAAAATAGTTTGAAGTTTATCTCTTCTGCTGTATAATAACCCCAAGGCTGAGTTGCCACTCAAGAGTAGGTACACATTTTAACTGATTTGTTATCATTTAGATATTTAGGAAGAAAATTAATGATGATGGTAAGTATAAGTAATAATCTTTCTCACCAATGCAGTAGACATAAATTCACTCTAGTCAAAGTCAGCATTTGTCAAGCTGACCTACCTTGTCTTATGTTCTGTATTTCAGAGGCATAGAAACAGTTGTAATTTGCTGAGCAATAATGTAGTTAGTGACGAACTAAACTTGACTTAACAATCTTCCTAATGACAGAAGGAAGGTACAGACTGTGACAGAAAGGGGGAAGGAGCACTGCCTATATCTTACGAAGAACTGGAAAAGCGACTGTGTGGTAGGGCAGATCCCCAGCAGGTGGTGACACAATCTAGATCAGATTGTAAGGTCAGTGAAATGAGAGGACCATAAACCATTCAGTTGTATTTTAGTATACTCCTTATAGGAAATTTGGAAAGAAAAGTTTTAGAGGTGTCTGGGTGGCTCAGTCGGTTAAGCGTCTGCCTTTGGCTCAGGTCATGATCCCAAGGTCCTGGGATCGAGCCCTGCATCGGGCTCCCTGCTCGGCAGGGAGTCTGCTTCTCCCTCTCCATCTGCCCCTCCACCCACCCATTTATGCACTCGCTCTCTAATAAATAAATAAAATCTTTAAAAAATATAAAAAATTTCTACTCTCGTTTTATATACTAAAGAGAATAAGGAAGATCTGGAGGCTTACAGAACTAGTTTTATTTCAGTTGTCTCAACAGAGTTGTACATTGGCTAGAAACTATGTATCATGATGTTTGAAAAGGATTCTGTTTAGTTATGCTGTGCAGTCAACAGCTCTAATAAAAATATTTCAAATGCATTATGTCTCCACTTAATGTTTATTCATTCCTTCTAGAGAAAATATCTTGTTAGGGCTAAATTAGAAAATAATAGTATACATTGTGAACAATTAGTAGTTTCAAAGATAATATTAACCAATGAATAATCCAAGTACAAAGGGCTTTACAGACAGGTAGAAAAATTGGCTTTTTTTTTTGAGAGAGAGAGAGAATGAGAGACAGAGAGCATGAGAGGGAGGAGAGTCAGAGGGAGAAGCAGACTCCCTGCCAAGCAGGGAGCCCGATGCGGGACTCGATCCTGGGACTCCAGGATCATGACCTGAGCCGAAGGCAGTCACTTAACCAACTGAGCCACCCAGGCACCCCGAAAAATTGGCTTTAATTCCTTCTCATGCTGTGGTGAAGACTCTTCTCCACAATTTCTACCCCAGTAGTATCATAGCTAGATCCAGCTATACTCATTTCCTAGCCTCCCTTCTCCCTTGCCTTTAGATGTAGCTTCACAAGTTTTCCTCTCTAACAGACTGTGAGCAGAAATTATTGCTACTTCCAAGCCTGAACACTCTAAAATAACAATTTTAATAAAAACTAATTTTATTTTTTCTAAAAACAAAATATTCCAGAAAATTTTCAAACCATATATTTAGATATTATATGTGTATAGAATTTTTGTATTAAACCTTATTACTATTAAATATTTTTTAAAGATTTTTTTTTTAAAGATTTTATTTATTTGACAGAGAGAGATAGCCAGAGCAGGAACACAAGCAGGGGGAGTGGGAGAGGGAGAAGCAGGCTTCCCGCCGAGCAGGGAGCCCGATGCGGGGCTTGATCCCAGGACCCTAGGATCATGACCTGAGCAGAAGGCAGACGCTTAACGACTGAACCACCCAGGCGCCCCTAAACAGACATTTTTAATACTTACATCATTTATGGTTGGGATGCCTGGGTGGCTCAGTCGGTTAAGTGACCAGCTCTTGATTTTGGCTCAGGTCAGGATAACTCTCTCTCTCCAATAAATAAATACATCTTTAAGAGAAAAAAAAAAAAGAAGAAGAGAAAATGTATTGGCTTTCCTAGTACCATTATTCATACTTCTAAATTTTAATAACTGGAAATTGATAGGCCCTCAAAAAAGTAAATAGTAATAATAACGCTGCTGCTGCTTCTAACAATAATGATCAACTCTTTTTAAATAAAACACAAAACCTCTGAACTACCTCTGTTTCCAAGCTTTCTACCATGGGCTTAAAAGAACTGACATATAGGGGGAAAATGTTATATAATTCATGACTATATAAAATATTGTATAAAGTTACTTTTATCCCATGTACACTTATTTCAATAATTTTATCATTTGTGTAATCATGGCATATGAATTGCCTACTTTGAAGCTGTCATTTTGCCCTTTACAGGTTAGGCAGTGGTGCAGAGGATAGACACAGACTCATGGAGCTGGCAAGCTAGAGGGTGAGCCAAACAATAAAAAGATAACAGACAAATAAATACCTACTTGTAAGCTCAGAAAATGCAGACAAGGTGCTGCAACAAAAGGTACCAGGCCAAAATCTACTTAGGGTGGCCAGGAAAGGCTCCAGGGGGAGTTATTAGACTAGCTAGAGGTCTGAGGGATGTACAGGAGCCAACCATGCAAATATGGAAGGAAATCCCAGGAAAGGATTTGTCTTGTGAAGATCCTCAAGTAAGAATGAGTTAATTTGAAGTGTTTAAAGAAATAAAATGTTATGTTATTAAATTAAATTAGAACATAACATATGGTTATGTATATATAATTATATATACACATAGTATGAAATATTAAGTATAATACAATTGACCAGGAGGTAAAATTTCTCCCCACTCCAAAATGCTAAACTTGCAAGAAGAATATAATTTTCCTTTTCCTTTGTCTATATTCTTATTGGATAGGCTAGATAATCATGTAGTTAGAAACAAAACAAACACAAGATCTCATTAATTTCTCATTCATTTCACATGTTATCTGGCTATAGAGGAGTGGTGGTAGGGGGGAAAGCTGAGGGCCTTACTCTTCTTCTCCCTCACCGCAGGACCCAAGTGGAGTAGAGAAGTTCCCCAGGCAAAAAGTGTGGCGCACTGCACTCTGTGGTACATTGCTCTTAAAACTTCCATGGAGAAGGACATATATCACTTTTGCTCATTTTCTTTCTTCCTTCCTTCCTTCCTTTCCTTTCTTTCCTTTCCTCCTTTTTTTTCTGAGATTTTAGGTTTTTTTTAAAGATTTTATTTATTTATTTAGAGAGAGTGTGCGTGTGAGTCGGGGGAGGGGGAGAGGGAGAGAGAGAATCTCAAGAATCTCCAGCAGACTCTGTGCTGAGCTCGGAACTCAACATGAGGCTCAATCTCACGACCCTGAGATCATGACCTGAGCTGAAATCAAGAGTCTGATGCTTAACCAACTGAGTCACCCAGGCGCCCCTCTAAGATTTTATTTTTAAGTAATCTCTACACCCAACATGGGGCTTGAATTTACAACCCCAAGATCAAGAGTCACATGCTCCACTCACTGAGCCAGCCAGGTACCCCTTATTCACATTTTCTTGACCAACAAGGATAACATGGTCACAAGTAACTCCACGTGCCCTTAAGGAGAATAAGAAATGTATACTGAACAGCACTGATTAAGTCTGAATATGGGAGAGGGAAGGAGGAAGGATGGGAGAGAAAAAGGGCAGGGGAGAGAATGATTATGATATTGTCATGAGAAAGCTCAAAATAAAGCAAATTAAACATTCAGTTCAGTTTTTCCATTTAAGGGGAAATACATAGCTTTGAAATGGGATGAATAAACACAAATCTACAATCTTACATTATCAAATTCTCTAATTGTCAATATTTTAATTTCATTGTGAATTAGCTGATTTTGTTTCTTTTTAATTCTTCCTTCTTGAACTATACAATTTCAGAACTAAAACACCAGCAAGTAAAGACTGTTATCACCTGGATAATATACTGCCTTTCTTATTGACTTTCAATCTGCTTCCACTATGTTCTTTTGAGGGAAGACAATGTCATACTCCTTGTAACTAGTTTGTAGTAATTAATTATCCAAATATTTTAAACATTTTGTTAACAATGACCAAATATTTTACAATGTGTAACTATCTACCTTCAACAGAGTTTTATTCTCTTCCTTCAATATTCCATTCTTTTGCTTTGATCAGAACTGCTTAGGAATGGAAGAGGGTCACTGATTCTTTGGGAATGTTTGTAAAGTACGCCCTTTATGGCTCAGTCAGGACCTGCTGCATCCAGACCTGGCTGCCATGCTCTGGCAGGAGGTAAAGTCCCAAAAGTGGCTCTCAGTCCAGCTGCCCTTGTCTGGGACTCACTTTCTGTGCCTCCTATCACTGCTTTTTGCCCATCTCCTCAACTGTGATGTGACTACCATTTTACTCAAACATTCCTTAACATATATACAAATATGTGTGTATATGTATGCCTGGATAATCCATGCAATTATAATTACAATTCATTTAGTTAACATATTCTAAATGAATTTAGAATAGAATAGAATATCTAATATTTTTTTGTTTTGATGGAAATGTGTTTTTCAAAAAACCTTTGTTGAATTTAATTGAATTGTGACTTTTGTTTTTCCTAAAGTAGAAATGCCTTTTTCTATTTTTGCGTGTGTGATTAAGTAATCTATTGTTTGTTATAGAAAACATAAGATCCTACTACCCAGTTACAACCACAGTAAATAAATTAATGTATCCAAGCTTCTAGACAATTTTCTATTTTATATATATATGTATATATATATATATATATTTAATAAAGATAGTATTATACTATTCATACTGTTCTGTTGCTTTCTTTTATAATCTAAGACATATCACATTTGTAATTCAGGGGATTGAGATCAGTCAAATGATCTGTGACAAGTTGTTCTTTATCTCCTCTTCAAGAAAAAGTTTCCAGTACTAATTCCTGATGCATTCCAAAAAAAAAACCACACACACACAAATTTATCACAAGAGTACAAGAAGCATTCTGATTCCTGTATGATAACGCAGCCATGTAAACCTTCCATTTTTCACGTTATGTCCAAATGACCCCATATGCCAACAAAGAGAATAAGTAAAATCACTCAAAACTCAGGCCTATAGAATAACTAGGATACAAGGAACACAACACATTTAAAATTCTGTATTGGTATAGAAATAAATACCCAAATCTAACGGAGGCAGCTCCTGAGCCCACTTCAAGCACAGGCTGTGTACATGACAACAAAGAAGCATGAGCTTATAGATGTGGAACACAGATAAAACAACCCCAAAAAGAGAATGTCCAACCTTGAAATGAGGAAATATAAAAACAAATCTGAGATCTGGTGCATCAGAGTACTACCACTCACTGGGAAACCAAAAGGAAAGACATAAAGCGCCTAATACCAGAATACCTAGTACTCTTGGGAAAGCCCCACTTCTGGCCAGAAAATGGTTGGAGGGTAGGGGTTGATAGAAAATAAGGAAGCAAGAAATGCAAGTTAATAGCCGAAACAGACAAAAGAGTCACAAAACCAAAAGACATGATCATCTATTTCCCCAAGAGGAAAAAAAAAAAAAAAGATTAATTAAAGAAAATATCACCACATCAAAAGAAGGAAGTACTCTTGAACTAAGAAATCCAATAAGCCACCAAATGTATGTTCTCTGTCTGTAATAAAATTCATTTCTGGTCTAAGAAAATCAAACACATTTAAAATTTTTTAAAAAGGTAATGTCAAACAACATTCATACAAGACTACTGTACAAGGAAAATAGAAAATGCACATGAAAATATTTCAGTTTACGTTCTCCTTAATGAAACTACAATAAAACAGAAGGAAACTGAATTAAATATCCTTAAACAAGAATTTACAGATTTTATTAAAACTTAAATCATATTTTATAAACTTCAAATTGGAAACAGACAAAAAATTATAAAGATATGAAGTGAGAATTGACAAACTCAGGAAGAAATGTATTTTTGAAATAAAAATCATCTTAGAAATAAAGACTAATTAAAGATGCTCAAGGGAGAACAGATTCAACAACAAAAAATGGATTATAAAGGACATTGAAAAAATGCAAGCATACAACTATGTCAACAAAAACAAAACAAAATAAAGCAGAACATAATCAGAGAAAACATAATTAATATATAAAATAGATATAGGACATCTAACATAGAAATAATTTGACCCCCTGGGGGGGCAGGGATGGAATGTAATTAATATATAAAATTACAATCAAAGAAAAAATACTGGAAATAAAAAAAAGACCTGACTCCCATACTAAAAGGGCTTACTCTGTACCTGGGAAAACTAGTGAAAACAAATTCTAATAAAACTAGTTATTTTTTAGACTTTAGACTTTAAAGGTAAAGAAAAATACTCTGGGCCTAGGATACACATACACACACACATAAACACACACCCGCCTATCTTTCTCTATAGAAAAATAAACAGACAAGCAGATGAAGTTAAGTGTTTACAAAATGTTAATAATCGATGAACCAAGGAGAAGGGTATATGGATGTCCACTGATGTTCTTTCAAATTCTCTGTAGGCCTAATTTTTTAAAAATAAAAAAGAGAAAAATCACTAGTAACAAAAAAGAAAAAGGTAACGAACAATTTTTTACATAAATAATTTCCTACATAATATCATTATTTTAATGGTTCTATAGAATTCTTCTAAGGATTGTTACACTGTTGTGTTTTTTTAACCAATAACCCTTATTTGGCATTAAGGATTTTTTTCAGTTGCTGCAAATCGTTAAATTTTTTTAATGAGCCAAAATGAGACCAAAATACAAAAAAGTAATGAGACTGGGGCGCCTGGGTGGCTCAGTCGGTTAAGCATCTGACTCTTGATTTCAGCTCACGTCATGATCTTGGGGTCAGGGGGTTGAGCCCTATGCTGGGCTCTGCACTGGGAGTGGAACCTACTTGGGATTCTCTCTCCCTCTCCCTGTGCCCCTCCCCCTACCGTGCATGCCACACATTCTCTAAATAAAATTTTTAAAAAATTTTAATTTTAAAAAAAGAAAGTACTGAGACTGGCTTTTAAAGCAATTCCAGGGGCACCTGGGTGGCTCAGTCGTTAAGAGTCTGCCTTCGGCCCAGGTCACGATCACAGGGTCCTGGGATGGAGACCCGCATCCGGCTCTTTGCTCTGCAGGAAGCCTGCTTCTTCCTCCCCGACTCCCCCCGCTTGTGTTCCCTCTCTCGCTGTGTCTCTCTCTGTCAAATAAATAAATAAAATCTTTAAAAAATAAAAAAAAAATTCCAGAAAAGATAACCTAAAAACTGTTTTAATAATGCCAACATGAATAAACTGAATATGATCACCTTGAAAGAGAAATGATATTTGCTATATAAATTTCCTAGCTTGTTTAAAAAAATAAGAAAAAGAACAAAAAAAGGAAAAAAGAAAAGAGAAAACATACTACTTTATAGTCATGCTCAAACAAGAAAAAAAATGGTAGAGCTATGGACATATCTACAAAGATACCACCACTTCCTCTTGGCTTCTTTTTTCTTTCTTTCTTTTTTTTTTTTGCCCTACACAAATAGTTCAGTGTGGGTAGTTGACTGATTGAGCGATTGACTCAACACTTACGGAAAATCTACCATAGAAATCAGTGATTACAGAACATATGATCCCTTCTTCATACAGTGTACATATTTTAGGGGACAAGTATGTACCTACCAGTTATAACACAGGTAGCACAGGCATGTATCTAAGGTCTGTAAGACAGTGAAATGCAGGCATGTACATAACAGCTATTAAATAGGTAAAATGTGATATATGACATAATAGCAGCCAAGAAAGTGCTGTGCAACATAATACAGAGAAGACAGTGATTGCCCCAAACACCGCAGAGAATGCTAAAGAACAGTGATAGGAACAGTTTCATAGATAAGGTGAGCCCGTGGGCATGTTCGAAGTGAGAGAAGGGCTTTCCCGGAGTATTATGGAAAATCTTATGGTCAGAAAAATAAAAAAAAATAAAAAAAAATAAAATAAAGGTTCATAGGCCTTTGAGAATTCGTGGGTGAATGCAGGACACCATGTATGGTAGCAAACGTGCATGACCTCATTGTAAAAAATATTTACTAAGCATCCATGATGATGAGCCTTGACTGACATGCTCAGGATTTCAAAATGTGTCCTTAGGAGACACGGAGCATTGAAGGCTTTGAAGCAGCATGTAATGGTAATGTGATGGTCATGCGGTGGTTACACGGAAGATAAGGACCTGGTCTCAGTTCAACGTCAGATGTCATACCCTGCCTTGATTTTGTACACTTGAGACACTCGGCCAGTATATCTCTCACACTTGTGGCAACAGAGTTACTGCTTTAAAAACTCATTCCTGATCAAAAGTTGTAACTTTTCTTTTACTTAAGACAATTATCCCTAATGGACACCCAGGTTTTTCCAGAGCAGTCAGATGGTTGCCACACTGTAACAATGACAGAAGAATCAGCCCAAAGCTCTGTCACACTAAATATACAAATGAACGATGAATAAATAAATCGTTTCCTAAATTGCCAGGTGTTGGTATAGTGCAGATTATCTATCACAGAGATAGATAAATGACTCGGTTATTCATTTTTTTTCCTTCTGCATGTTTGGATGTAAAATCAGTTCAATTCAAAGGTTTCTTCAGGCTTCTAAAGCATTCTTGATAAGCCTGGCAAAGACACTCACTTTGTCTCATACTTCTTTGCCCCTTTCACTCAGAGGGATAAAGATAGTGCACTACATCAATAATCATGACTTTACTGGAAGTAAATGTGATTTTCTGGGTCTTCTGGAAAGTATTATACATTTAGTCGCTGTGTTCACATGATTTAAATTTGAAACCAACCTTTGAATGAATATCCTTTTGCTGAACTGCTTTTAGTTTAGGCCTCATTTGATTTAGGCAGAAAAAGAAAAATCATGTACTAAAAGAGCCAAATTTCCTGCACACAAAAGTAGAGATGTTACACTATTCCTCCCAAGAATTAAGTGCTAAGGTGCAACAGTGGGTCAAGACTGTGGACAGTTGGGTTATAGTCTCAATTCTGTCACATTCATTCATTCATTCACTCATTCATTCACTAAATATTGAGCTTCCTATGTGGCAACAAGCACTGTCCTAGGTGTTGAAAAAAAAAAGATGACATTGACCTTGGGAAAAGAATAAAACTGATTTGGATTCATTCTTCACACGCACACAAAAAAAATTCTATGTCTGACTATCTGCAGTCATAAACTTAAAATAATTTGAGGAACCATGTAAGAGAATGTGTGGAACAAGGATGAGATATGGTAATGGTGGCGAGGGGCCATTGTGTATGGACAATCTACGCCCCACCTAAACGGTTCCATTTTTCGTTTTTCAAAATAAAATATATTGGAGAGAAACCACATTGTGGACCCTATTTGGAGGGCCTCCAGTTTCCTACCTTTGAACTATATGATTTCTAGGACATTCTCTAGTCCTCACATCCCTTTCATACTTTAAAATGAATAAGTGAGTAAATGCACAAATAAATCAATTTCTTTAGAGCTTGATTCCTATTCAGTTTTCTACATGCCCTTAGTCAAATTCAAATTTTGGCAGGAGTACATTCTTCTGAAAGTTTGTTCTATAGGAGTAAAAAGCAAACCTGGAGAAACTATGAAAATGGAAAGGAAAAGGCACCAAAGATACCCCACTTTGCAGTCTGGGTTTAGGCTGACCCCACCCTATCACTTTCACACTTAGCCTAAACCCAGAAGTACCTTTTTAGTCATACTAAGATCTACAATTTAGATTTGGTGCTAAAGAAGATACACTTTATAGCCTGTAACTTACTAAGTACAGTGCCTGGCACACGGTAAGTGCTCAGTAAATAAGACTTGTGAGTAGCCACATAGCAACATACGTAAGGGCCTTGCCTTGAAATTCAGAATTTGGTTGGAGACCAGGTTCCACTTTTTACTAGACGGATGGCCTTGAACAAAGCATTCAGTCTCCATAAGTCTCCATCCCCTCAGAGTACCTCCATATGGGGTTGCTATAAAAGGCAACAGGATGCATCACATATCCAGGCACAATACCTGGCACTTAGCAAGAACTGAAGAAACACTGGCCATTTTGTCAGCATTCATGAAGGCACCACTCATTTTTTAAAAATACTCATTTATCTTTTTGGAAATTGATAAAATGGGAGCACTTTACTGAAAACATTATAAAAATTAGTCTAAAAGAAAGAAGACATATATCACTTATAAAAATTATTACACATTGAATGGCTCTATGAAGAGTTAAATCAATGTTTTATCTTTCATAAGCCTAGCGAAAACCAAATGGCACAAGGATCAATATGAAACTTAAAAAAAATTTTTTTTTTTCAGACAGAAAATCTACGTCTATAGTCAGGCACATTTTACACATCAGTGAAAGTTCCAATCAATATTTCTGAAACTTGTTGGCTGCCATAGATTTTCTTTGTAGTAGGAAAATTGTATCCAGTTAAATTGTGAAATGTTTAAACAAGGGGACAGAAGTTGTGCTGGCATAAAAGCAGGTAATATTTTAAAACTTTGTAACCAGCCAAAGTCCTTAATCTTTTTTAAAAAAATTATTTTATTTATTTATTTATTTTAGAGAGAGTACACACACACACGTGTGCATGCGAGTGGTGGGGAGGGGCAGAAGTGGAGGGAGAGGGGGAGAGAGAATCTGGAGCAGACTGTGTGCTGAATTATGAGCCTGCCATGGGGGCTCGACCTCAGAACCCTGAGATCAAGACCTGAGCCGAAACCAAGAGTCGGAAGCTCAACCGACTGAGCCACCCAGGTGCCCCACAAAGTCCTTACTCTTTGGTGTTATCTGAATCTAGGGAAATGAATTTGGTTATTTTAAGTCCTATTTGAGTGTATTCAGCATTCACATTCTATTCATTTCCTTGAAATCAAAAAATATTTTTTTTTATTTTTTTTTTTTTTTTATTTTTTATTTTTTTTTAAAGATTTTATTTATTTATTTGACAGAGAGAGAGATAGCGAGAGCAGGAACACAAGCAGGGGGAGTGGGAGAGCGAGAAGCAGGCTTCCTGCCGAGCAGGGAGCCCGATGTGGGACTCGATCCCAGGACCCTGGGATCATGACCTGAGCCGAAGGCAGACGCCCAACGACTGAGCCACCCAGGTGCCCCGAAATCAAAAAATATTTTATGTTTATGTGTGTAAAGGCTTATTAATCAACAAATAAGCATTGTACCATCGTTAATTTATTATAACACTATTTAAAACATGAATTCTGTTTTTGCACATTGTTCTTTCATTATTTACTTATATATTTTAACGCTTGGTTAAAACAAAGCAAGATGGTAGTGTAGTCCTTGGAGCTGAAGCTTTTTACGATGACACTAAGGAGCCACTCACCCTCTCCTCCACTCACATCCACACCAAACATTTCTGTGCCTCAAAGCAATTTCTTACATGAGTAGCATCTCCTCAACAAACTATTTACCTGAACCTTAAAACTAAACACTGACAGTAAAAATAATTCCACAACTTTAAAAAAGGAAAATCTCAGAGGTGCCATAATGTTAAGGGGATATCTCATCTCACCTTGGAATTTATGTAACTTTATTCTGAGATGTCTCTTTTCAAAGCAGAATGCATTTCTCCTTTGGCAATATTCTAAGCAAATGACCTTATTTCAATTATATAAACCATAAATAAACAGAAATAAAAGAGATTAATGAGCACCGGTACAAATGAGTGACAGTCATTAACTACAATTTTCCTTTATTGGAAAACCTCTCTCGGACTTTTGTTCCATTAAGACTATATCCTAATTATCTCAGTTTCATTCTGCCATTAATAACCTTATTTTCTTGGAAATAGTACTGATGGATGAGTTTTAAATCGTACTTTCACAAGTAAGGGAGAGTCCAATCAAGAAAAGGATTCCCCTATAGTTTGTGGGAATACATGTAGAATGATCGCATTTCCTAAATGGTCTTGCAAATCAGACTTCAGCCAAATGTAGTACTCCATTATAAGGGACAGGGGAAAAAATTGAATGTTGGAGTTCAAATTCATATAATAATTAGAAGGGACATTTATTTCAAAATGTGGAGAACTTGACAGTAAGAAAATGACAGAAATTCAGCTCCACAGTGAATTATAAATGTCAAATTACTGGTATGCATGTAAAAAAGTATGTAGCTATTAGAAACCAGACTCTGCATTCATGTACAGTGCTTCTGCCTTTATCATCTTCTTATATTCCTCTAAGGTGTTCTGTCATTCACTGTCAAATTTCCAGTGTAAGATTATAAGACATATGTCAGATCAGTGTCCAAAGCTTTCCAGGTTCTGGACACACCAATGCAGCCCCATATTTTACACAATATTAAGTATATTAAATGGGAAAAGCTGCTCAGTTATTAGAAGTCAGTTACAGAGTGTACTCTAGCATGTGATATCATCTACTCTGAGGAATGCAAAGTGCAGGGGAGGGAGAAGCAGCGTGATTCTATATTGTGTGTGGACTCATGATGCTGTCAGAGTGTCAGCAGGATGAACAATGAAAAGGATGTTAACTAAATTTTGATGTGCAAGAACATGTGTTTAATTTGCAAGATGCTTTGTTTAATTAAAAGGTAAATACCATTTACAATTCCTCTTGCAGACAAATTTAGAGCAGCAACAACACCTACAGAGTGTTCAAATTGCCGGCAGAATTTCTTGGATGCATTTGATCAATTAAAAGGGTACACGTTTGGGGAAAAATAATTATTTTTTCCATTTGTTTTCAAATAGAAATGGCTTTATTTTCTATAAACAGATTATTCCTAGAGTTTAAGGCCTAGCTAAGTATGGATTTTGAGAACAATAATATTATATACCTAGTGCAGAGAAAATAAACCTGAGGGCCAGAAGTTCCTCTTGTCATTCAACCTCCACTTCAAAAGAGATTTTTTTCCCTTCCTCCCTTCCTTCCCTTTACTTCCCTTCCTTCCTTCCTTCTTTCCTTCCTTCCTTCTTTCCTTCCTTCCTTCCTTCCTTCCTTCCTTCCTTCCTTCCTTCCTTCTTTCTTCCCTCTTTTTGGTCTTGCTGGGTTTTCCTTCTGCAGAGAGAAGGCTCTAAAAGCTGTATGGTTCTCAAAGGGCCCTCCTACCCCTCCAGAAAGATAACCTTAATCAAGTCATTTGGGAGCTCCAACATAATTGTTCCATAAGCTCACTTGGGTCTTAAAGCAGATCAAAAAGATTTCAGGTCTCATGTTCTCCTTTATTTAAGATTTGCTATTTTTTTCAGTGATCATGGATGGGAATACGCTATTGCTTCTTCAGCTGGCCTGCAGTCAGAAAAAAAATCGAACGAGATTCAGATTTCTTTACTTATAACTTCTAATCTCAGTAATACAGGTAGTAAAGATAACCATCCGACCATTTTTCTACAATGCAACACTTGGTGTGATTGTACTTTGATTTCAGTTATACTTGGAGGCAGGAAATAGATCAGTGACTCTCCTGAGGATCCAACTTAATCATATCCTTGGTTGATACTGTTAAAAAACAAAGTAAATTTGAAGATCTACTTGGCTTCATTCAACAATTCCTGAAATGGACAGAATCCCATCTAGCAAGCAGAAAGGGAGTTCTACAAAATGGAAGGCTTTATAGACAGAAGGGAACACAGGGGAAAGAAAAGAAAAGACAAGACAAGACAAGACAAGAAAAGAAAAAAAAAAGGAAAGGAAAGAAAGAAAAGAAAAGAGAAAAAAAGAAAAGGAAAGGAAAAAAAAAATCTAGCAAAGAGTGGACTGTTTCAGGCAAGGTACCCTTCCGATGGAAGGGGTCTGTCAGACAGATCACCTCACTGGCTCTGACCAGGTAATTCCAGACAAGTGTTTAAAAGTTACGTTCTTGGGATGGGATGGAATTGCAATTAGGATAGGTATTAAGTCTTGGTTTGCTGACTTAGAGCTTAGTACAAGTGACTCCATTGTGGGCCTGCTGTCTTTTTTTTAACATTACCAGCACATGACATCCAGGCAACATGAAAGAGAAATTCTGCAAGAGTTCCTCAACAGTTCACAGTACAGTGAATTGGATTTGGGAGACCCCAATCATGGAACAGCCATCCACTGGTTCATGTCTGCCAGTCTGGCCCATCATGTGACTAACATACAGAAGACCAAAATGTGAAACAGCCAACTATTATATTACATTATTAATATACTATAGCATTATACTATATTATCAACTATATCGTAACTGATATATTGTTGCTTTATCGGAACTCAGAGCAAAATACAAACTAAATTGAAAGGGAAGACCACAAAAGAAACTTCAGTGGGTAAATGTACTTTTTCCCCCTTTCATTATCAGACAAAACACTCCTCTCCCTGCTCTGTTCCCTACCCCTTAATTAACTAAAAATGTCATTCTGTATATCTGCCAAAAGGGAACTTCATTTCATTTCTGAGTCAAATATAGTATAACCTTGTAAAAAAAAAAAAATGCCCCTCACTAGTCATATATGTGAATATAAGACAACTGGCCTTTGGTCCTCATTGTTCAAATTTTGACAAGCTAAAATTCAGGTCGGGGAGGCAGCAAGGGAGGGATTTTAGGAAGCTGCTGTACCCTAATCACTTGGTAAATTTTTCTTCTCAATGTCCAGGGTATGTTTTGTTTGTAAAGGCCAGTTCTGTTTTCTGAAAAATACTGTTGTTGATGAATCTCACGAGAGTGCAAGGACTCTAGAGGATTGAACTTTTTATACCTTTCCCTTCCCAATTGTTCCATAGTGGGGAGGAGGGGACTACTATATATCATATTCTAGAAGGGGAAAGTTGAGTTAATCACAAAAACCAATTATAATAGACCCTGAGGCTTATGCCTTAAACTCTCGCGCTACTGCTCTCCTGGCCTTTTGGTTCATCTGCCAGGACAATCTAATATACATTTGAAAATGTGTCATTTTTAAAAACATCTTGTTGAATAATTTCCTCTTTGATCTCTTTATTATTTATCCCAGCTCCTGCTTGAGTCTATGTCTTCTCACAGGTACATAACCCCAAATCACGAAAAGACTCTGGGACAGAGTTATCCTTGATCAATGAATGGATCAACCAAGAGGACCCTGCTTACCTGGTTAAGGTCTGCTATGTTCATATACTAATTTACCATCAATGAGTTCACTATTTAGCATTAAGGGTCCCCCCAAATTCTTTTAACAGGAAATGTGGAAGAATACCAGCCTGTTTTTGGCTGTCTTGTATAGTACAACATATTAAGGGTAGTTTTTAAGAAAAATATCTTTACAAAATGTCTTTATAACCATTTTAAGACCAGATTTTGTTCACCACTAGATTATATAAATTTCAAAAAATTAAGGCCTTTTCCTGGATTGTTTTTCTTTTCCCTTTATTGAAGTCCTAATGCCTAGGACAGTTGCCAAGTTCATGGCAATAACTAGTTTGTCGAATGAGTGCCTGAATCTCTGACAACCAAATAAAGAAGGAACATGGTCTTACAGTTTAAATACAGAAAGTCTGGGTTCCAGTTCTCATTCTCCCCCTAACTAGATGAGTGACCTTGAGAATTCTGTATTACCTCTTAAGACATCAATTTATCCATCAGTAAAATAAAAGGATTAGACCAGGCAATTTCAAAAAGCCCTTCAAGTCTAAAAATCTGTGAAAATACAAATTCACACAGACCAGCAAGCTTCATTATATAACATAATAGTTCCAAACTGGTATTGATACTAAGAGTTTTAACGAGAGGTGGGAGGGAGAAAATTCCCAGCTTGACATTAACAATCATATTCAACTAAATTAAACCTTGGGAAAAATCACAGATCCCCAACATGACAGGAGGCCATGTGGCCAAATAATCTGCACACAACTGACTGAGAAAGCTGAGGCATACGGGCTGCAGGCCGATCAGTGACTTACGGCAGTTCATCTGGCTTTTGCTGATACTTGGAGCCCAACTGAAAATGGAGGAACCTTAGGACCATTTTAGGAAGCACATTCTGTACCTGCGCTACCTTTACAACACAGAGTAAATCAATTCTACACAGTATACTTCAGCGCATTGTAAGTACATGTTAAAATGCGGTTGCCAGTCAAAAATCTCTTGCCAATTAATATTGCATAATTTTTTGCCCATTAAAGTGGTCACTCCAGAGAGTTGTTTTGACATTTTTACTGTAACCATTCACAGAGCAAAGAAGAAATATATGAATGGAGATGAAAAGCACCAAAACCTTACGAGTGTTAAAGTCTTTCATGAACAAAAGCTAGCAGAAATATAATGTGGAATGACTTTCCTAAGGTAGGGTAGGATAGGTCTTGGAGGTGGAGAACACTAAAATTGTACTGAGACAGGCCTTTCAGATATCTTTTTAACTGCTTTTCAAGTAAAGCTGATGTAGTTATTTTAGTCTTTTGCCATTTTTATGTCATTTAATTCACCACTGAGAATAGCACTATTTCAACATTTGCATCCTTTCAGTATAAAAAGGTATTCACAATTAACGTGAAAGAAAGCTTCCTCACTGAGAAATATGGGCTCTGAGCTGTTAATGATTTACTGTTTAGCATTACAGAAAACAAAACAAAACAAAACAAAAAAACAAGAATTTTTCTGTGTTTGGGCAGGGTAGTTAAGCAGAATGAATACAGGAGCTGGAATCAGAAAAATCTGGTTTTAAGACCTGGCTATGCACCTCACTATGGTACCTCAATCAATTCATTCTCTCAGTTTTCTCATCTGTGAAATGGGGATAGGGAAGGCATTTTTTTCAGAACAAATACTTCCCGTTTACCAAATGTCCTCTTTTCAGAAAAGATGATCTTTTCTGTTTGCTATGAAAGACTAAAACGCAAACCAAAAATATTAGTTTATTATCAGCCTGAATTCAATACAATGAACATGATCTCTCAAGATAATTCTTCTACTGCCTGAGTTCAGATCCTTGCTCTTCTGGTTTCCACCTGTTGTCACTTTGGTCAAGTAAATAAACCTTCTCATCCTTACTTTCCTGTTCTGTAAAATGAGAAACTTATATTATTACATTATCCATAGGACTGCAGTGAGAATTCATTGAGATAATGAGGGTTGAAGTCTGGAGTACATATGAGTTTTTATTATTATAGCTGCTATTGTTATCTTTGGAAGAGTTCTAACTCTAAGACCAGCTCAGATCTCCTGGATTAGTGGATATAAAAGAGAGATATCCGCTCTCACTCCATAACAGCCTCATTCCCTTCCTTTCAGGAATTAGGAGGTCAAATATTGCCATCCATCTGAATATAACGAATAAGAAAACAGACATCATTTTAAAAGACTCTCCTAGATTTTAACTACTATAAACTAATCTCAGGGACAGTCAAAAGCCTTTAGTTTCTTTCTCCAGACTGTGTGAAAAAAAATAGAAGCAAATAGTACTGACCCTTTACTGGACCTACAGTTATTATACCCCTAAACTTATAAAATAATCTTTTTTAGCTATGCTCCTTCTCCAAAGACAGTAAACATCCAGAGGCAACAGACATTACTGAAAGTCACAATAAGATATTATGCCCATCTCTAACTCAAGGTTGCCTGAATAGAATGAAACATTGTGATTTCTAATAACCTTTACCTAAGCACAGAAAAACCTGCCACTCAAGCACATAGCCTATTTGAAGGTTAAACTAATTTCAAAAAGCCATACAGAACTAACTCATAAATTGTCTAGATAAATAAAACAATCTCTTCCCCCGTTGTCTGGTGAAGAACGGGAGCAGGACACAAGGAAACCCACCAGAAACGGCTGTATCTCTCTCTTCCTTCTCTGTAGGAGGATGAAAACTTTTCTGGCCATGCTAGAACTTGAGACTGAAAGTAGGACTCACGACCAGGTATGAGAGGGATGATTAAACTAAGGGGCATTTTCCTTCCTCTTCTCTCCCCTTTGCAATCCACGGAGTTATTGCTGTTGCCTACAACCTGAAATATGGGTAAACATTTCCTCCAACAGCTAATGAAATGCTTCCAGAAACATGCACATCAGTAGCCCTCTTCCGGACTGGTAAGTGTGGGTTTGCTTCAGTGGTGTGTGTGTGAGTGTGTGTGTGTGTGTGTGTGTGAGAGAGAGAGAGAGAGAGAGAGAGAGAAAGAGAGAGAGAGAGTATGTATGTTTGATCCTCATGCTTGCAAAACGTGCTTTCAAAAGCAGCCATGATTTCGTTTCTGGGGGGTGGCCCCTTTGTCTCCCCCAGACCTCAGCCCAGAGGACCAGACGAGGGTCAGAGAGGGGCGTGGGAAAGGCTGGACTCACACTTACCTCTGAGCAGTCCACAGGTGAGAGTGGCTTTTGGCGCTTTGTTTTGTTTTGTTTTCGGTTTCTTTGGACACGCCCCAGCGCTGGGGGCGCGGGAGGGTCGCGGTGGGTCAGGGCGGGGCCGCGGCCGCCGGGCGGAGGAAACCTGGAGCGGGGTCGCCGTGCCTGCCGCGTCTGGCCAGCAGGGGGCTCCTTCGCTCTGCCTAAAACCGCGCTTCTGCCGGTTTGGCGGGCTCAGCCCGCAGGGCCCGCGACCTGGGGAGGGTGGTGGATCTGGAGAGGGGAGGAAGGCGAGGGCTCGAGCGAGACCAACTGGGGTGAGCCACACAGTGGGTTCCCCCGAAAGCTCGCGGAGCCTTCTTGGAGCTGCTTAGGACTTGACAAATCCTGGAGAAGTCGAGGGTTTTCAGGAACGGGGTCCGAGCCACCGCCTTACTCCGGCTCCCGAGTCCCGCGGTGCCGTCTGCCTCCGGCCTCGGCCCAGGTCCCCTTTGGCCCCGGGCAGCCTTCCTCGCGAGAGTGTTAGGGGGCGAGCCGAGGTCGCTGGAGGACCCGAGAGAGAGCCGGGCGCGAGAAGGGCGGCGACTCCCCACGCCCTCTACCCCGCGCCGACCGCACCTAGCGCTTCTGGGGCTGCAAAGCGCGGGCCGGCTTGGCCAAGAGAGGCAACGTTTTCTCTACGGTGGTCCTGAACCACACCTTCGATCTGAGGTCCAGGGTGGAGGTTGAGTTTTCGCTCCCTCGCTCTCCCTGGGGAGGGAGGCCGGGTCCGAGCCAGCGCAGGCGGGAGGCAGCTGCTGAAACTAAAGTCGATGTGGCTAAACGGAGCCCTGGCTCCGCTTCGGGGCGTCCGAGGAAAGTGAGCCGAGCTCGGGCCCGGGGCGGCTGGCCTTGCTCCGCGATGGCGCACCGGGCCTGGCGACTTGCGCGCTTCACCTCACCGAACGACAGTTTAGCCTCGAGGCCCGCCCGCGAGAAGTGGCCTCTGGCGGGCTTCGGGACCCTCTCTCAAAATAACGCGAGCACTGGGACCTGCCTTTAGCTTGCCTCCTTCTAGATCAGGAAGATACTGTATCTTTCTAAAGGGTCCCTCAGATCTAAGTTGTTTTGATCTGCAGTAGTAACGATGGCCTCCAATTTGTATAAAGTTACTCTCTCCCCAAATCCCCCCACACCCACACACCGCACTCCACCACCGCCCCCACCACTCCCACTCCATTTGCATTTGAAAACCTCTGGAAACAAGCGCTTTCAAGATGAACACACACACACACACACACACACACGAAAGCAAGCAAGCAAGCGCGTGCCCGCCAAGTGGAAACTGAGTTGAGTCATAGGATGCATATGAATAAGACTGCCTGGTCTTTCGCTTCTGAGGACAAAAAATGTCTAATAACTCAGGATTTCGGCAATAACAGAACATTACAAGGTACCTAGAAGCCTGTTCGGATCCTTTAGAGGCAATTAGAACAATAGTGGCGATAGTAAGAGGAAGGGAATTGTGTTTTTCAGGGCACCTGCAGGCAATCTGCTGTTTAGTACATGGGGAGAACTCAAAAAAAAAAAAAAGTTCCCCTTGATTCAGACCCACAGGTCAAACAACACCATCTCTCGTTTCTGGACACTAATTAAAAGCAACTCTGTCAATAAGCATTTGATAGGTATTTGAATCAAAATAGTTGAAATGTTCTGGCTCAATAGCAATGTGCTTCTCTCTATATATAGTCATATGTAATCATATGTAATATATAATTTTGAAAGAGAGGTGAATTTTATTTTCTTTTAAAATGTACACTCAATGACAACTAGAAAGGTCAGCTGCAGGCAACCAATCGCTACTCTGGCTACAACAAGTTGTGCAATTAATAGTCCAACAGCCTAGTCCAAAGCTTCTCTTTGCTTGGAGCAAGAGTGTTAATGAACTGTAGAGGCAAAGATCTTAATTGATAGATGTAATGTCTTTTTGAAATTTAACAAGGTTTAAAAATGTAATAAAACAAGGATAGGCAATCAGGTTTTCGTTGATTAATTGGTTAGTTGGTTTTGTTTTTAGATTTGTTTAAAATATGATATAGTCATCCCCAGTTCCTATCCCATGTTTCTATTCTGGAGGATCTGGGAAAAACATCAGTAGTTGAGGGGGGAGGGGACTTCTCCAAGAAAGCCCTGAGTCTTGCCACTATAGTTTAAGTCTTTTGTGAGCATTGCAGATAGCTCTGAGATAACAGAAGGCATTTTATGTTTCTAACTACTTCAACACAATGTGGAAATAATACTTCTAACATTTGACTGGGTAAAATTCTAATTAACTGCTTATTTGGCATTAGAATTGATGATATTTTGCATAATGATACCCTATTGTTCAATGAGATATGTATTTAAATAATAGCTATATAACATTGCAGAGTTTTTTATAACTCAGTGTAAGTAGCCATATCATGACTTATAAAATATAAAAGAATCTTCCCCACAAACCTTCTGAAATCATTCCCATAAACCTGCTCCACTTTCTAATACTGTGGAAAAGTTGATGTAATTTAATTTCTATTCTGTCAACAATAAACTTATTTCATCTTGGCAAGGTTCCTTTTTGGAAAGGTTGATTGTAGAAAAGGAGGATGGGATGGCAGGAGCATGGAGGTTTAAATAATATTTCATTTTATAATCCAGAAAAACAGTGTAATTGTCCCCATCATATCAGCAGTAGGAAGAATCCGAATGAGTTTGATTTGAATGCACATCATTGAGTCTACAAAAAGCACACTGACATCAAGTAGTAAATCGTCCCAGATTACTTCTTTATTATTGAGAAATCAAAATTCCAGTTCTGTTACATTCGTTTTTTTAATTGTCCTGGATCTTGTTCAAAAAGGATAAGAGAAGATGAAGAAACTATATTAAGTGCATCAAGGTACTTCCTGTGTGACAATAACATGTATGGTCTGTTCCACTCAGCAAAATTCTCAGAAGGAAAACTGAAATTATCTATCTTTAAATCTCATTTTTTGTGAATTTACTAGATGTCTCTAAATAAATAGTTTATAATGCAAACAACTTAAAGTTAAAAAGTTGACCCTACTTAAATATTGGGAGAGGATAAACAACATGACTACCATAAATTTCCTGAGGACGTGGCCAAATTCTGCCTGCACTTTCAGCCTAACCTGCAGGGGGCACTAGCTTGACACGAATGACAACAAAGGCTGCTGAGTTATTAGTCTTGGATTTCTGACTATGACCCTGGAATGTTGTGTAGGTTGGAAAGAGTGCTTAATTAATGTATATTGAAACAAAAGATCAGGTAAATTGTTTGATTTGTCTTCAAGCTATATTTTTAAACTAATCTAATTCATAACTGCCGGGGATTTTTTTCTTAAAGAGATTATCAAAGTTTCACTAGCTGAATTCAGCTATCTCAAGAATTATCCTAAACACTAATTGTTTACCATGAAATATGTAATTTATATTCTCAAAAAAGGGAGCAAAATCAAAATGAACACAGTTTTCAATGTGCAGATAGGTGACAAAATTAGAGGAAATGTGGACTATTTAGATATATATAATGAAAGAATGTCACGTATATAGATAATAAACTCTCCATACTCCTTTTTTAATCTTAAAATTACAATGGGGTGGGGGACATCACACTATTGTTTGCAATACATGTTCTTTCCAGATAGAAAACATTAATTTTGAAATCTGGTTTATATTTAAATATCATGATGGACACTTAATAAGTGATCTCTTTTATTACCATAATTTTCATTACAGATAGGAATTGAATTTATTGGCTATTGATAATCTACAATCTCCCTCCCCTGTCCCATATCTCCACTCCTTCCCCAATCCCTATACCTCCCCCATCAGCTGATCAGGAGACTGGAAACAGACCAAAAAGGGGTTTGGCTGGAGAGAATGATTGGAGAATTAAAAAAGAAAACTCTCCCCATCTCCTCACTGCAATCACACTTAACATTCATTATGTCAATTTTCAATAATGCAAAATGTCTTGCCCAAGAGGCATCCTGATTTCAAGAAGTCAAAAGGGTACCTGGCATTAAACAACCTCGAGTCAATCCTGGTGGGATTAACTGGGGGCTGAGTTTCTATAAACTGCACATGCTATGGATCTACTTTGATCACAGTAAGGAGAAAAATGATAATAGATTTTTTTTTTTTTAAGAATAGCTGCACAGGAATGTTCCGTTTCTTTTATATAGCAGAGTTTAATCTTGATAAAAAACCTTTTAAACCATCCTTTTCCCTCCACTATGGTAAAGATATGGTATCTATTTTTGCTTTTCTTTAAGGAAAGAAGATGGGAATTGCTTATACCGAGAAAGAAAATTTTATTCTCCAACACCCCCCCTCCCATTCTACTAAACCGTTTTAGTCGACATATGTTTGTTATCAGAGAGAGGTGCTGTGAACACACAGCCATTTTCTTAGCAGCTTTTTGACTGTATGTTACCATAGTCCCACAAGGCATTGGTCCTTTCCCATTGGGAAGTCATGAATAAGAGACTATGAAGCTTGCACGTCAGATCTTCTTCAATTAATCCACCATTAGCATGTTTGGGATCCACTACTGGATGGTTAACAGCAGCTTTTGTAACTGTATGCCGACCATACCCAATTATGCTCTGCTAAAAATGAACTCTTTGCAGACCAACCCTCTCGGGCTGTCAGTGTTTTCCGTTTTCCTATTTTAACGTTTGTGTATAGTGGCAGGCGACAGATGGTGTAGATCAGATCGATTTGATTGCATTAGATGATTTTTTTTCCTTTCCCCACTCCTTTCTGGAAGCTCGCATCAGCTGAAGGCTATCGCCTGGGACTCCTTGGAAGCATGAGCAAGCCGCCACCACGCGAAGGCACTGGGGCACAGCCAGCGTGAGGCACCGAGGTCCCTTCCCAGGGCTTGTTAACACTGTAACCCGGCACTCCGAAGGAAGCAGCTCCACTGCCCAGAGCCTACCTCACCGCTCATCAGATGACTCTGGCTTCTACACACGGTTGGAGTCCCGCTTGAAACCTGGATTTAGAGGGTAAGCACTTCAATCGAGATGGATTTGTGACAGTTACTTTGCTATACCGCAAGACAAATCTCAGCAAACGTAAAGGATGTAGGATGTGTGAAAGAGGGAGACTATGTTTACATCGATAAATGTGTTTCTTTTTGTCTGAGAAGGAGAGTATTATTCAGTAAGGATGTGTATAGTGTTTTTCCATTGATTGTAAGAGTCGACTACCATCCTCCTCCCGATTTTTTCCCTCTCCTTGGTGTTTCCCCCTTTCTACTTGAGAGGGAAGGAGAGAGGAAGAGGGAGGGAGGCAAGGGGGAGGGGGAGAGAGAGAGAGAAGCATTTCTGCTTTAGCTTAATTGGCTTATTTCCTCAAACCGATTGCTTTGTCGCGTTTCTTTATGTATATTTGGTTGCAAATTACCAAGCGTTTAACTGGGATGGGTATTGGAGTGTGGGGGACAGGGTGGGAAAGTAGTGGGGACTGGCAGTCAGTCGCGGTGGCCTTGGGAGATCAAAAGGTGCTGAAAACCCCCGCCCGCAAAACACACCTCTAGTTATTGGGGAGCTAGAGAAATGTAGATTCTAATAAACATGGCTTGCAGGAGTCGATGAACAAAGGTACTTAATGCGGACCTAAGCCTCCGTTGCTATTGCTCCGCTAGCGGTATCTAAATATTCAAAAGCAAAGTGTAAGTTGATCAACAAACGCCCTGATGGTATTGGGCTTTTTCCCTTTTCTGTTTTTGTGTGGAGGGTGGAGAAGGGAGGAGGGTGGATGGGTGGGGGAAATCCGACAGCTTAAGGAGGTTTGAATTGAATATGCACCCAGCGGCAGTGGTCTCGTAGGAAATGGTGTTCTCGTAAGTCAGGCTGCCCCGCTGAAGCACGAGAGAGCTTTGGTTAGAGCTCAGAGCGTCAGTTCTGCTGCGAGTGCTGCCGGCAGTCGGCCCGGGCTGAGCTGTCCACTCATCCAGGTGCTGAAGCTGGTGGAACATTTGGGTAGGTAGAGAAAGGGCTGGCACTGGTTACTTGGGTAAAAAGAAAACGTATCAACTACGTTGTTCTAGTTTCTTAAAGCGTGTGAGTCTGTGGGTCAGTGTGTGCATGTATTTTATTTCAATTGTAAGGAAGCAAAACTAAAGGAGATTACTCAGGAAGCATTGAAAATCTGTGTGGGTATTTATGCTATGACTCTGATATGCCATGTATTGCTGTGTTTGTATGTATTATGTATATGTGTGTGTGTGTGTGTGTGTGGTGTATATATGTCTTAATAATCCTTTTTAATTCAAAAAGAATGCTCCATTTACTAAATCAAAATCTATCTGGATAATGTGTTTCTTGTTTTCCTTTTAATGTTAGTTGAGATTTAAATGGAAGAGTTCAGGAGCAAATGTACACTTTGCTCATAGACTATTGCATTACTTTCCCTAAGGGCTTTTGTTTCTAGGAGTTCAAGCTGAAGAGAACCTGTCAGCTTTCTCTCTCTCTCTCTCTGTGTGTGTGTGTGTGTGTATGTTTGGTTGTAGCACCCCCAGAGAAAAGCTCCACTTTATAGCTATGTTAGGTAATGGCAGAAAATAGTGCTTATTTATTTGTTTAATTGGCATCTGTCTTTTTGTGAAAGGTATACTTAAGAGTCATCTGAAAATATTGTAAAATAGGCTATTAACTGGGCAATGCTGCTTTTCTTTTGAGTTATTTTAGGCATCAGGTATTATATGTTAAACAACTGTTCATAAAACCTAGAATTCATGTTGATTTTTCTATTTGTAACATGTCAGGAAAATGATGAGTTGGTGTGTCTGGAGAAGTAATATATTTAAAGAAAAAAATTATAAGAGCAAGCACGAACTAACTGCCTTAAATTGCAACCAGGTCAGTTAGATATGAGTTGTGGTAGTGGGAGAGATTCTGTTATATAATTACTCCTTGATGAAGAGCTATTTGCACTTACATAATTTAAGGAATCATAATGTCTATTGCCATGTTTCCATATCCCCTCCCTATTCCACTCACATGGATGTACTTCCATGTATTTGAGAGTAAAGAGAAAAGCAAATAGAGAACTTTCTAATGGAGCTACAACATGTCTTGGGTAGTGACGTTGCACTTGTCCATTTTATTTAGTGAACAATAAACCCTTATTATCAGAATATTCACTGCAGGGTCTTAAGACAAAGCTTTTCCAGTAAGAGCCATATTGATCATCAAAGAATCTATCTCTGAAAGCCAAAATTACAGCCACTTTACAAATGAGTTTTTATTTTGTTTTTTTTTCCTTAAAATAATTTTTATGAAGACAGAGCTTCAAAGGCTTTTCTGTAGAGGTGTTCACAACAACTGCACAGCAATGCATTTATATTGTATATTAAAAAGGTAGGCTATGGAATTACACATTGTGGTACTACAAAACGATGCCTAAATCATATAAACTCTACCACCTTGTCAACTCAGTGAGTTCTGATACTATGGAAAATGAGTTTAATTATTTTGTGCTTTGAAGCTTTTTTTCCCCTTTAAAAATCATTATGTTGTATAGCTGTAAGGCCTTCAAAGGAGAGATGCCTATTTTTGTAGATCTATAAGTATTTGATTTCAAGTAGTAAATTGAATGAGTGTTTATTTTCTGTGATCTTGGGCTTAAGAAAATGCATTTCCAAAACACACTGCTGAAAATTTCACCCATGCATGACCCTATCTTTATTTGAGACTCACTTCTTCTTAAAGCCGTCTAGGCAAATACATTTGTAATATTTGTGTGCTTAACTATGCATGTCTCTTACAGGGCTCTCTCGCTGCCATGACACTCAATCAAAGTACCTGGAGTGGGCTGGCCGAGACCAGAGCGGGTACCAAGCAGAACAAGTACAGAGGAAGGCACTGAGAGAGCACCAGGTAAACTAAAGGTTACTTGTCACGCCCACCCTGTGCCCAAAGAGCCTTCCCACATCCTCCTTCCTCCCTGGGAAGAGAGCACTCTTCTTCTGTGTTAAGTGCTTGGTTTTGTGATTTGTCTTTCAGAACTGGAAATAAAGCAGCCATTTGGATTTGGGCAGGAAGCATCAGAGCACAGCTTTGGATCCTTCTTTAGGGAAATCGAGTTATGGATTTATGGTCCCGGTCAAGCTCAGCCCAGCCCCAGCCAGGGGCGGGCTCAGCAGCAAGAGTTCTGGTGGTGGCGGCGGCGACAGCAGCGGCGAGCAGTACCAGCGGCAGCAGCAGCTTGGTCCTCTGACTCTCTTCGGTGACGGGTATTCTTGGGTGGATAATACGGATTACGTTGTTATTGCTTAAGAATACGCGTAGTCGAGGAGAGTACCAGCGGCAGGCGGGCAGCGGCCGCCCCTCCCAGCCCACCAGCTGGCCTCTAAACGCCTGTGGTTGCCAAGGTAGCACTTTTTTGATCTTTTCCTTTCCTCGTTGTTTTTCGCTCTGGGTCGCGTGTTCGTTGATTAGAAGGCACATCCCACCAGAAAGGTTCTGCGCGCCCCGCCTCCGGTGACTGGGGCTGTAGAATGGGTCCGCGCCGGGGCGCCGGGGGTCGAGGAGGAGGGGAGGGGCGGGGAAAGCATGGGGGTCTGCTCAGCGGAGCCTGCGCGGAGTTTCGGCGTCGCCGGCCTGCTCGCCTCCTCTCCTCGCCGGGGTGTGGCTTGGGGGAGAGACGGGGACTGAAGCGAGTCTCCAAAGTTGGGGATGACGGAAAGGCCTTGAGCAGTTTGGCAGCGTCGCGAGGGAGGAGCAGGAGCTCGGCAGAGGGTCGCTAGGGGCTGCCTCCGCAGAAAGGGCGTGTCCATGGGCGAAGGTGCCCCCGCAAGCTGCGGAAGCTCGTGACTTCGCGAATCCCGGCCCGGGGCGGTGCCGGAGCCCCACCCACCGCCCGTACCACTGCGCAGCTAGACGTCGCGGCCCGGGCTGGGAAGGGGGCGGGGGACAGGGGCCTGGGTCCCCGCGTAACTTCCAGATTGGAAGTGTGTGGCGGGTCTCCTCAGGGACCCATACTTTCTTTTCGGATTCTCCGCGAAGGGGTGGAGAAACAGAATGGAAACCGGATTGGTTGCGGTGTGGCACAGAACTGGAACCTTCCTGAAAGTGGTTGGGGCAGGCAGTGACTGTTCAGTCGTCCAGTTTCTTTAGGACACCTCTTCAGCGCTGTCTTCCCTGCCTCTGCTTTTAGGACGAGTCTCAAACACCAACAAACCCAAGGCATGTCCCCCCCTCAGGTCTGCTGCGAAGGGACGAGAGGAAGAGCGAGACTTTCCCTTATTCTACTTGCAGTTTTATTTGTTTGTTTCAAATATTAATGGACGATAAAACCATACGGATTTGTCCCCTCCTAGTGAAGAGCAAGCAACCACCCACCGATCCCCTCGAGCACACCCAGGCACTCCTGGGGACAACCGGATGTAGCAGGAGTTGAGATGTCCAAGATGGAGCTGGGAGAGATGATCCACCATAAAGGAGGAGGAAGGTCAAGGAGGCTGGAGCTCTTGGCTCTTGCCGGCGGCGGACCACGCAGCTCCGCAACTCTCCTTTCCCTCTTGCAAGGCGCCAGGGCCCGCCCGGTACTGGCGCTTCAAAGGTGGGAGGAGAAAATGCTGGGGACAAGAATGCACAGACGGCCAGAAGGTTCCACTAAGGTCAGCAAGAACCTGCGGGGACTCTAAAACCAGGTTTCCTCCCTGCGTGGTGCCGTTGGTTGTGCACGGGCTGCGAAGACTGAATTCCTGAGAAGTCGAAGCTGCGGGAGAAAACAAACAAAACACACAAAAACAACAAAATGGGAAGCCTGCGATGCTCTCCCTCGCAGCGTTCCCAAACCAGCTCTAAGCTGAGCTACGCCCCAGACACCTTTTTTCTCTTTGGAGGACGCCTTTCTCGGGCGCGAAGTGCTTGCACCCGCACTGAATTCTTGCCCACAGGGGCAGCTCTGAGCCCTGGAGAGCGAGATGCCTCGAAGGAGGCAGGCGCACTCTCATGCTTTCCCATCGAGAGCTTTGCGTTTCTTCTGGTACTTTGGATTCCTAGTGAGGGGTACAGTCCGCCACTCCTCTCCTGTCCTTATTTCCACTACACCGGGTCTGATCCCACAATTATTCTCAGGGTATCTACACTCACAGTTTTTGCGCTCAGGGAGGGTTGTTTGCAAGGAAAACGAGTGGGGACCTTCCGAGAAGCTCCCAGGGCGAGTCCCTTTTAAGAATGAGTTGAAGTAGAAAAGAAAGCACAAATGCTACCTCTGCACTCGACATTCTATCACTAGCAAGAGAATATGTAACTACTGTTCTTTCCTTCATTGTTCCATGAATTATCCTCTTTCTCTGGGGATCCACCAGTTGGTGATTAAGGGCTTGTTATGTATTTAACAAAATTCAATATGTCTGCTGGTGGCATTGTTTTGTTGGGAAAGCAGGAAAGTAGAGAGAGCTACATAATCTAGTAACTAGGTGATCTTTGGAAAGTTGGCCTCATGCTGCTGGTTAACTAAATAAGAATATAAGATTTGAAAGGTAGAAAGGGAGGTGGGGGCCTAGTGATAGAGTTTGCCAGAAATGAAAGGTAATACTGTAGCATTCGTTGAGAGAATTGAGGAAGAACTTTTTAAAATAAGCTGTTTCATTCAGTCCTTGGCCACTGGTACTTTAGTTTATGATTGCAATTGCTTCATAAATGAATAATAATTGTTAGAGTGGAATAATTGTAAATGCTGGTGATGAAATCTAAAGGAAACCTGTACTCATCTCATGGTCAACAAAAAGTATTTGATTTTCTTCGTTCAAGTGGTTTAAATACTTATCTCATTGCTTTCTTTCCTTTGTAGAATTATTTTCTTATAAAAGTTTCCATTAGGTGTCAGTCTGACTGAGCTGGTTCTTATTTAAATTTGAAAAGAAAAAAAACAAATAGGTTTTGTGTGTGTGTGTGTGTGTGTGTGTGTGTGTGTGTGTTTTAACTAGATTGGGCCTTTTTAGATAGGGGGTGGGGAGAACCCAAAACTTTATTCAATTGAAATTGCTGTAGTTGTTTTATTATAGGCAACTTGTTTTCCTCAGAAAATAGAATTTTAAATTATATCACTACTAGCCGGTTATCGTTTTTGCCCTGTCAGTATTCATAGACAAGATTAAAGAAGTGCGAAATGATTGTGTTTTTCATGCTAGATCCAAGTGATTTTAAGGAATTAAAATAGTTGGATTGTTTTTCAGTTAATGTCCAAATACTAGAAGGCTATGCATCCTTTTTCTAAAATTTGGTTTACTTTACAAAAGTGATAGAATTTCTACCTGAGAAAAGCATATTAATACAGCTTAAACTATTCTCTGACAGTGATACTTATGGCACGGGGGTGGGGGGTTAGAAAACTTATGAAAATTCCCTTTTTTACTACTATTTTTACTTTAGTTAAGTCTACCTAAGTACTCAAATTTTATGAACACAACTTAATGGCTTATAGATGGAAGTTTTTAGGTTTCCCATTAAGATTTGTATAATGCCTATGAACACTCACATTTATACTGTGATATTCATTAGTAGGTGTAAGAAACATCACCTTGGTTGATGGTTTACTACTGAGTCTCAGGTAAGGAGTTTGATGGAAACTGTGTTTTACAAAGAATTTGCTGATTTTATTCTTTGTGTCTGTGAATTGTGTTCTGATATTTTTGCTTGAATAGAACTGCAGGGAGTGGTGGTATTCATGATTAGGGATCCGCGGAGGATCATGACAGCTTCTATGTAGATACCAAAACTATATATATTAGACACATGATTCTGACCAAGTACATTTTCAAGTAGATAATTGTGTCCTGGAGCCAGGATTTCTCCCCAAGTCCACTGCTTGCTTTAGGATGTTGTGGTTCTTGTTACAGCAGTGCCAATCTAGAACCAGAACAGAAGTGTCAGTGAGTGTCCCAGTAAAGGAGAGCAATGATGAAATAGCATTTTGATGGATAGAAAATTCCATAAACCATTTAATCATTTTTTTTCTTCTTATATTGCACATCAGTAATGGTAAATTTTCAAATATAAAAATAGACTTTTGTGTGTGTGTGTAGGTGGAGGTGCTGAATATATTGAGGAATATTTTGTGTTTTTATGTAGGACATAGGAGAAGGTCTAAGAATATAGAAGACAGTATAAGAGCATCACAATTTTTCACCAACTTTTCAATACTATACAGTTTTAGCTATCATGATACCATAGAAATGACAGAATGATGATCTTACAATGTTAGAGTAGTGTAATTTGCATATTTGACCGACTGTTTGAAAGTAAATTTGTTTTGGTAATAAACATTTTTAATTAAAAAAATAAAACATTAATGACAGAATACTTCAAAACTTTTATTATTGTATTTAGCTATTACATTTAGTTATCGGTAGTTATATATCTATAAACATAAATGCTAAATAGGTTTTAAACAAAAAGTTTTGTAGTATAATTTTTTAAAAATATTTTGAGATTTTTCCCTTGATACCAATATTTTAAATGACTTAAAGTTCTTCAATTTCAATCTACAAAATACTCTGTGTGAATGTATAAGCTTTTTAACTGAGAAAACATTGCAACTTATCCAAAAAGCTATCAGCTAAAAAACATACTGTGAATACTAAGTTTCTGGAAACTGTTTAGTACCTGGTGATTAGCTGAGTTTGTTGAGTGCAGCTTAACAACAGAACATTGTATCTCCAATATTTGTATGGTTGTCCAGATTACAAATATGTGACTACCTAAATCTTTTGAGTTCTGAGTTCTATTGTATTCTAGTTAATAATGAGAGCTAAGTAAGACAGTCTGATCTTCAAAATCAACAAAAAGTATTTTACTAGCTATATAAGTGCGAAGACAACAATATTCATTTGCTGTGTTTGTGGAAATACCCTTTGAGGCTCAGTGATATGCCACACTATCTGCAAATTTACATACATGCCACCAAAAGTTAAAACAAAGCAAAACAACTAAGGATAAACTATAAATTTTAAGACATTCAAATAATCATTTTAAATAAGGCTTACTATATTTATTTTATTAGCTTCAAATCAATACCGAATCTCAATTAAATTTCAAACTGTAAACACATATATTGCTGTAATCTATTTACTATGTTCTTGCTTAAAATACAGTTTATATAATAATACACTTTTTTGTTGACAAATTATATTACAGTAGTGGCATAATTGCAGAATTTGAAAATAATGTCTATTTTAAAACTTGAATAAAATATGTGCTCTTAAGAGACACTGTTTCTAAAAAAATATGTTTGTAACAATATAATTTAATTGGTAAATTGATATCCTTGCAATTTTGTTTTTTTAATTTATGTCTAATACATAAAATTAATTGAGGTCTATTTTTATCTTTGTGAACAAAATGTGGTCGATTTCATGGATTGGTTCAAACAAGTCCCAAGATAAACTAAAGTTACTTATTTAAGATAGTTTCTGTATATCTACCAAACATTCCATTTGTTTTTGGACTCTAAGAAGAATGAATGAATGAATAAATGAATGTCATAACTGATATGCTATCAGAAGCGTGTATGCAAAAATATTTCCTTTGTAACAGCAATATATTAGGGTAAGACTTGTTTTATGCATAACCACAGGGGAATTCAATTTAAGAATAGTTACTTTATGGTCCATAAGACAGAGCAAATTAGAGAATTGAGGCAGTTATATGGAAAAACTTCAAATCTCATTTTTTCCTCAATTATAGGATACTTAAGGTAAAAAGAACTTTGGAATAAAAGCTAGAAAATCTGATTTTGAGTACAAGTTCAGTTGTGAACTATGACAACAGACTAACCACAGAGCTTGCCTGGCCTTCAGTGTCTCATCCACAGCAAGGCTAGGTTTATATTTTCTCAAAGCCCTTCCACCTCCTATGGACTCCATTTCAAAGGAAACCTTTTTGGGGGTGGGGGTGGGGCTGAATTCTTCTCTTTATTTTATATATAGATGATGTGCAAATCAATACCACAACTAAGAAAGCAGCTTTAAAAAAGACAAATCTTTCAAATGCATTCAACCATGTATTTTATCTTGATATCAAACAGGAAATTGGTCTTCAAGATTTTTACTTACATTTTTAAAACATAAAATACATGGAAATATTTTTGTCACTTCTTCGCCATTTGGTGTTTATTTGAAGTTTTAGGAGGAAAGAAAAGCCCCAAAGAATGACTTACAGATTCATCCTAGTGTGTTATCGTGGGAATGCATGTATGTCTCTAAATGTGTAATATATCTGAGGCTCCCCAAACCATGGATCCACCTCAGAAACTTTTCAGCCTAAAAAGACCAAATCACAAATAACTCTTTTCAAAGTCAAAGTATATAACTGTAGTGGATGAAGAATAAACACTGGGTCTTTTAAAATGTTTATTCTGTGTGCAAATGTTTATGCTATTAAATTTAATTACAATTTTTAGAGGAGTGGAGATTACTATTTTCTTCATTCTTTTGAAAAAAGGACTGATATCTGTCTAGGATATTTAATTCTGAATAGCATAGTAGTGGTATAGCCTTTTAAGATACCTGATCCAGTGTCTGGCACAGGATAGGTGTTCAAAAATATTTATTAATTTAGTTAAAAGCAATTATATTCTTTCAGGACATGTTTATATAGAATTTTACATTTTCCCCCCATAGTTAATGTCCTTTTAAAAGTCGCTATTACATAAATGGCTGTTGAAGTGCATATATTTAAGTTTAATTTAATGTTGATATAAATTGTAGTTCTCAAATTTGTGTATGAATAGTGCAGTTATTATTTGTTCATATAAAAAATATATTTTCTCTGATTTTCAGATATAACTCCTAAATAGTTGAAGAATATATGAGAACATTTTTTTAAGGTGGTATTCTTTTTGGAACTATAAGTAACTGTTTAATCTGGAATTATTTAATTCCATGTGAGTTTTGATGTAAATATGTTAATATATTTTATTTAATATTATATGTATAAATACTTAAAAGAATTCACAAATTTTTAAACAAATAATCAATTGAAATTCCTTTATCCAATATAATAATTACAATGATAGATATATTTTCAATGATAAGGATTGTACGATATTTTTTCTATAGTTACTAGCAAAGCAAATTTAAGTTACAAGCAAAATTAAATTATAGTTTTATTTGAAAGGTGTGACTCTCCTGGGTGTTCCAAGTATAGTAAGTACAAGTTGACCTTTTAACCACAAAATAATATGCCCAGTCTCTAAAAATTAAAATAACATGGTTTGTCACCTATAGCTTTATTCAGATAATTTACATAATGTTTCATCCACAATTTAATGATGGATATGACACATTATGTCCATTTAAGACTTTGAGAATAGGTTCAGTACAAATTCTATAAAGTTTTCAAAAGCATTTGATTTGAAATAGATTTCTGGTGGTAGGAATGTGAAGTTTGGAAACCACTTACTTATATTTTTATTAAAATATCTCATATTACTTTCTGTTGCTGGATGTGGTTGTCCAAAACAACTCTGGGAGTATTTAATACTAGCTATTAGGACAGAGTCAAAAGAGGAGGATTCTTCACCCTGAAGAAAACATGGTTTTGTTAGTTTTGGCTGCTATATTAAAAATCAGGGTTGATGCTAAATTTTTGAGACAGTTTCACATTTGGATCTGACAATTTGTGCAGATAACAATTGAATTTGACAAGAGACAAGGGACAATGATAGCAAGTAACAATATTAAGGATGTGGACTGTGGAGAGGATTGTTGAGTTTTGGTGATGTGTTAAAGAAACAATAATGAAATTATTGGTGGCTATTTTATTGGCAGACCTAGTACCTTGTGATGGGAAGTTGACAATTATTGAGTTTATATAGTGTATGTATACAGTAGGAGTTCTTTCATAGTATTCAAAAGTTCTTGCTTTTATTTAGAGCAAAAGTCATGCTCCGGTATAGAGCTGTGAATCAATCAAAATAGAAATAGTGTCTGTGTAAAACAGGCCTAACTTATAGGTAGAAAATTGAGAAAGGCATAGAATCTGGATGTTTCATGTCAAAGAAAAGATCATCAGTCTTGAAAAGACAAACTTATGGAAAATTAAGCCTAAGGGATACATGGCTTAAAAGAGAGAGCCTTTTGATCCATTTTTCTATGGAAAAGATATATGTTATATTTGAAACCACGCTTTAGAAATAAAGTAACCTTGGGGGATTTATTTAAGACTGTATTAGCATTATTTCTCAAGATAAAATACAGAGTTCAGTTTTTCCTACTCACTGCAATTGATTTAGATTTTAAGGATGAGGGCTATTTGTTAATTAACCGTGGTAAAGATATAGAGGAGATTGACATGCTTGTTCTTCTCTGGCTTAGCCTGTGTATGCAAAGACACAGCATTTCCACTTGATCATTTGTTTTCTTTTGATAGAATTATTTTCCAGTCTATTATCCACATAGAGTACAAAATTTCATGAGTCTTAGATAAGCCCATAGTAAATTCAGATGATATTTAGCTGTTATGATAATTTTTCTATCTCAGACCTAGTTATTTGGTATATGGTCCTACATCCATGTTTTATACATGATATTTTCACAATACAGAGAATCTAAGTAACTTCCCCATGGATACCCAAATAATATTTGGAACCCATTTTCTAAGTCCTCTTTGGAGGTTTTCTTTCTAATATATCACACTAAAACTTCAATATTGACGGGTTTTTTTGCAACTCTACTCTTCCTGGTATCTGGCAATAATTCTCATATTCTTCTTACTAGTCAGTGATTCATCTGATTTAACCTTTTTCAAGCTTAAATATTATATATTCAGATGTGAACATGCCAATTGATTCCAGAGGTCTGTAAGTGTGCTTATTCTTATGTGTTTTTTTTTCAAAATCAAGAAGATTTTATAGGCCAAATTAATATTAATGTAGAACCAAAAAGAAATCATAATTAAAGGAATAGCTTGATCTTTTACCCAAGTTGCAAATATTTTAGTAAAACGAAAAAATTTAATATCAATTAAATCAACTCAATTTAATAAGCTTCCAAATGAAAGTATTGGCTCTGAGATTGGAATGACAAGTATTTGTCATGTAGTATATTCAATGGAAAATTAAAAATAAGGTTAGCAAATGCTGACCCAATGATGTTCTCACATCAAAGAACATAAACCACATTTTAATATACAAATTTAAAATTGTATTTACTCTCTTTTATTCCATTTTTAAATATTCAAAGCTGTCTTGTTGAATAAAGAAAGACAGACTGACTGTTGGCTTAGAGCAAAATCAAAACAAAATTCTCAATTTCACTAAACCTTATCCACCGCTGTTGTGCTTTTTATGCAAATTGCATGGTGGCCCCCCACTGATACATCTGGGTTACTTATGGGGTTAACCATTTAGGAGGGGGCCGAGAGAGTGATTTTTTGCAGTGGTCACCCAACTTACCAATCAAAGAAACGTACTTCTTATGCTTGAAGGACGACTGCTCCCAAATCAGACTCTATCACAGCATACGAGTTCACTTGAAAAAAATGGTGTAACTATCATTGTTTTTAAAATTCACCAAGCTAGAAAGACATCTTTTGTCCCCATCAAGAGGTTTTCCTTTTTTATTAACTATAAACTATAACCATAAGTAGTTACACCCACTATTTTTCTCAGTTTTTAAAAACAAAATGTAGCTATAACTGTAAGGTAGATAGAAATAAGAGGTCGGGGGAAGGGACGGGGGAAGAGAGAGAAAGAGAGAGAGAGGGATCTTCTGATCTACTTTGGTGCTGAATTGAAGGTAATATCGTGGCAAAATTGACTCTGAGAAGCAATACTTAAAATAATCAACATTTTGTCTAAGGAAAGATGTTTTATGGATTCATGTAATTTGGCCAAAAACAGAAGGCTTTAAAATTTGTAAAGGATAGATTTTAATCCTCAAACCAGCTAATTAAGCTTCTTCTGTACAACATACAGTTTTAAGTTAACAGTAATTAATATAGCCAGCTTGGAACCTCAGGAAGCTGAAGCCAGCAAGTGCTTTTTGGTTCACTCGAGAGGATGCGGTTTGATTGCTGGCGCCAGTAAACAGGTTGGGAATTGTCAACATTGTAATTAGCAGCAAGTTTCTGGATTCTCAGCCTGCCAGACTAGTGGGCTGATGCTTGGAGCAGTTGCCCCAGGGGGGAGAGGGGAAAACAAAGGAAGGGAATTTGAGCAACCTTGCAATGCTCTGCCAGCATATGCCACTGGACCAGTGTTTTTCTTGGCAAAGGTCTATTTTAAGACATCTAGCAGTGGTTTCCACAAAATATGAAACTCACCATAGCAACCAAAATGGCAAGCGTCTCAAAGAACCTTTCTTTGATTGGATATCAGATCAAACTGTGTTCAGAGCTATATAGCCTTATGGGCAGTATATGCTGTACTCTGCACAATGTGGTTATGAACACCATGATTAAAAGGGTTAAGATCTGTTTTGGCAGCGATCCTGAAATACTCTGCCATCAAAGAATAAGGTTATGCAAACCTTATTAACCCTTTGTACAGTACAAATAGAAAAGAAATGTCAACCTTAGTACCACCAAAAATCCAATCTTCAGTACTTAAGTGATCATTTAAATGTAGTTTCCTTAATTCAAAGCAATGGAATCCTTGTGGAGAAAGTTTGTCACAGGTTTAAAATCCAAACAGTATTAGGGCACCTGGGTGGCTCAGTCGTTAAGCGTCTGCCCTCTGCTCAGGTCATGATCCCAGGGTCCTGGGATTGAGTCCCACATTGGGCTCCCTACTTGGTGGGAAGCCTGCTTCTCCCTCTCCCACTCCCCCTGCTTGTGTTCCTGCTCTCGCTATCTCTCTCTCTGTGTCAAATAAATAAATAAATAAATAAAATCTTTAAAAAAAAAAATCCAAACAGTATTTGCAGTGCTTCTAAGACTAAGAATTAATAAAGTTTATGGGTAATTTATAACCCAACTGAACAAAAATTAGGCTAGCTTTTGGAATCTACTTGATAAAAGTTCGTGTGTGTGTGTGTGTGTGTGTGTGTGTGTAAATTTTCACTGATCTTATAGCAGAATATGACCTGAAATAAATTACATATATAGTCAGAGTAGTTACAGGATAAGTACTAAATCCACCTACCTTGTGGCAAAAGCATAATAACAAACGCTTTTACTTTTTCTTTAAAGCAGCTCTGCAGTAAATTAATTTTACCTTCCACTTGAAAAAGGTCAAGGTTGCTAAGCATTGCTAAAATACACATATTAATTTCTCCCAAATAAAAAAGGCTGGAATCATATCAGGGACATTCTTACTGTCACTTTCTACATTTGCCAAAATATGAGGAGGAGGCTTCAGAGAGATAAACAGGATGCAGAAGCAAACAAAATAGCTTTCTTTACTGTAAAAAAAAAAAAAAAGCATTCTTAAATGGATCAACCTGCTATATTAAGCAATTGCCATATGTGGCCATTTCTGCCGGTGGATTATCAAAAGTACCCAAGAAATGGCTGTGTGGATTTGGCACCCAGGTGTCTGGTGTTGCATTTAGTGGACTCTTTTGTGGGGAGAAGGATTACTCATATTTGTTGGAGAGAGTGCAGTTCTCTAATCCTCCTCCACAACAGAATCCTTGTTGGAGTGAACCAGCAACACGATTCTTATCCACTCTCCTCTAGACTCTGAGGAATTCTCCACAATTATTTATTATTTTCAGTGGAATTAGATGCCTACAGGTGGCCTCATAATGTGCCTCCAGGCATACAACCTGCTGTAAATTTTTAAGTTACATTAACTCAGCAGTATGTTGTCTTATAACAACAGTTCATTTAGTTTATGAGGAAAGGGGGAAGGAAGTAGAAAGGCAGTCTTTCGTGGTAAGCACCATTACAGTTCTGCTCTTTCTTTGACATCAGTAAAGGATATTTTCCAGAAGCAGAGCTGCTGGCTTGTTAGTGTGGGCTGCGCATCTTTATAGAATCAGATGGGGTTGGGGGGGGATGAAGCCAGCAGGCCTCAGTACAGAGTCTCAGGGACTGCTATAGTGGGTGTCAATTAAAAACAGATGCAGAGCAGTACTTTTTCTTTTTCTTTTTCTTTTCTTCTTCTTTTTTCTTAAGGCCTTAAATGACTTCTGTTATTAAAGTGTTTTGTCTTTAGTGGCTTTTCGTATTGTGTTAGAAAAAATTAGTTCAGCTCTATCAAGACATTTGGGTTTATCAGGTCTTTCTGCAATTTCTCCCCTACCACACATCCTATATGCCATAATTGTTTTTCTTGGCCTTTTAAGTTACCAATCAGTGAGAGAAGGCGGGGACTACGTAACTGTTTTGTCATGGGGTTTCATGCTCATCCTGTTTTGATGATGATGCAATTGTCATTCAATGTATGCAGCTAATTACCCCATATATTTTGGGGTGCAATTCTCAGAACTGATGAAAAACCAAAGATAATATCTGGGTTAATATACTTTAGGGGCAGAAATTAGATTAACATTTTAGGGGCAATACACAGGTCTATTTAAACCTCAGAAGTCCTAATACTAGGTTATAAAGCCCCTGTTCACAATCATAAACAGAACAAAATCTGGCTCCTACCATTCTAGTCTCACTAAACCTGTAGCTTATACCACAAGTAACGATGATGTACACATTTTAAATCCATATTTTATGTGTACAAAATCTTATCTATATTATTAAAAACAAAACTTTTTAAAATGTAGAAACATATTTTTATTTTAATGCCTGTAGCAGAGACATGGGCAAAATTAGTAACCTAAAGTCAATCTGACGCTAACCAAGTTACTTACCTCGATGCAAGGATACTTACTCATTCCACCTTTCGTTTTATAGCATCTGATGAACATGCTGAGATCAAGCAGCTTATATATTCAAGAGCTAGGTTGTCTTTCAGAATATATATTATGCATGTACTATTCATGTGGTATTCAGGTCTCCCAACATTTATTAAGCACCTACTATGTACCTGGAATTCTTCTAAATGTTGGGGTTTTATTGCCCTGAAAGCATTCACGCCCTATAGGACAGGCCACAATCCAGGCTCTTAAGAGCTCTGTGGGGAATTCAGAAGAATGTAAAGCGATATCCTCCTTTCAAATAACTTACTAGATTGTGATTAATAGAGCAAATATTAAATAGTGTAAAAGCAAATGTTGCTACAAGCCATTACTATTATCTCTGTTCACAAAAAGACACTTACAGATCACAGATATAATAATAAAGTTCTCTATAGAAATGGATTTACTCTTTTTTTTTTTCCTAGAGTATAGACAATCTTTCACAACTTAATAGATTAAGGAAGCACCCAATAGGAAAAGAATAAAATACACATATTTTCATCTCAAAGCCAGTTACTCTACTAATATTCCTAAGTCATTGTAATGCATTTATAATTACACAAAATTATATTATCCTAGCAAAAATTGTCAGTGTATCTATGGTTATCATAAAATTTATTTTAGTAGCTGTAAAATGATAGTGAATGCATCTAATTCCCAAATTCTTTAATAAAAATAGGTTCCAGAGTCAATAAATGTCTTTTGAGAACTTGATGATAGCTTTATCAAAGAAAGTGCTAAAAATACTATGCTATGGTTCAGATCAGTGGTTATCAAAATGCGGTCCCTGATCAGTAGCCTCAGCATCACCTGGGAACTTGTTAGAAATGCAAATTCTCAGATGGCACCACAGGTCCACCAAATCTAAAACTCTGGAGGTGGGGCTCCTAACCTGTGTTTTAACAAGCCTGATTCTGATGCCTGCTAGAGTTTGAGAATCACTGCTTTCTACTGATTTTTAAAAATCACAATTAAATTCAGGTTCTGACTTTAACACTGATCCAAATCACTTAGGTTCTGTTGTAAATTTATAGTAACAAGTTATTATTAATTATTAATTTTAGCAGATATTTTAAATTAAAAATCAGGACTTTACCTGACTGGCAAATTCTATAACATTTGGGAAGGATTTTAAACTCCCAAATATTCCACTTTACTTGGAGTTCTATTTATATAGAACTTATATAGTACCCTTATTAGTATTATATAATACTTTTAATAGTACTCTTATTGCTAATAGCTTTATAATTATGATAATATATATTGAATTGAATTTTTCCAGGACTTAAACTCTTCTTTTGATTTAAGTTATTATTATTGTGTTGGTATTATTATTATTATTACTATTATTATTATTTTAATTCCATTAGCTGCCCGAATTTAACTCCGGTATTCAACTATGTCCCAGTTTAGAAGCAAGGACAAACAGCTTCATTTTATAAAAGGCATAAAACAAGAACTTTAGATCTTGTGTGTGTGTGTGTGTGTGTGTGTGTGTGTGTGTTGTATGTGATTGTCCCATGGATCATCATTAAAATGTTCTCATTCATCTATGACACAAGGAATTCTTAAATTCTCATGTAAAGAAACGTCCTGATCAAATTCTTTGAGCCTTTACAAAACGTTCCAGTAATACCATAGTATAAAATAAATTTTCTAAATGTGTGTATTAGAACTATATTTAATACAAATCTGCTCACAACTTAGATTATTATAGAATGGTAAAAATGAATGTTATTGGTTAAACAATTAGGTTACATCAGTTCTCATTATGCCAAGTGAAGACTGTTTCATAGAGTTGTAATATGTTCCTAGTTTGTCAGACCACAGCTTTCTATTCAAGCTTTTATGGAAACGTTAGAAATTCAAAGGCTAAAATGTTTAAAATGCAGCTCTAAAGGGCAGCAATTGTTTCTTGTTTATGCTTTAATTTCAAATTTAAAAAAGATGACTATTAAACCATATCACTCTGGATTGTAAGGGCTAGACTTGTCCTCTGATCCATAAAAGCTGACTTTTGTATTTAATGCAGAAAATAATCTTAACCACCTTCGATTTAGTGTTAAAGTAACTCATTGATAATATAAGCAGGATTTTTCTCAGTCTTGATTATGTACTTGCTTGCTTATGTCAAAGCATAAATTTAGTCACATACATTATAGGATGTCAGAATATACAATGAAGTATTAATAAAAATAATATTTTTTAGTAAAATACAACATTTACTAATATGTAAAGAGAGAAGGTGATGGCCTGAGTATCAAAAAATTTCTTGATGGAGCATGTGTGTAATTAAATAATAAGTTAGGTAGTATTTTACTTTATAACTTTAATGCATTAATGTGTTTTGTAAGATTCTGTTTGCTCAAATATTATCTTTTAATAGTTGTTCCATTACTTGACAGAATAATAGAACTTTCCCTCTCTAAAAATATATTCTGACTATAAGCATAGAACTCCAAGTCCAATTTAGGATACGATTTTTTTTCCCCACAATAGAGATGAGCAACACTGTCCAGACTTAAACACTAAGGTTAAGAGAGAGTCTCAGTAGTGGAATAATTTATGCACACCCTGTTTTGATAGAATGATTGACAAGAGATATGTAAGAAATCCAAGTTATTTCTTGTGGAGGAAAAAAAAAGTCCATTATTTTGACAGTTAACATTTTAAGATTAAGCACTTCAGATTAACCGGAAAAGAAAATGAAATCATTTTAGTAGGACTGTAGTTTGATGGATTTAGTTATTAAATTAGTAGACACTAATTTAATGGTTTGTACTTCAAACTTCAAAAGAGGAGTTTTGACTGCAAAAAGGTGCCAATTGGCTTATATTTCGGCAGAGAAGATACTGAAAATTCAGAAATATCAAAACAACTTGTTCTTCCTCTTGTATTTTTATTGAATGTTTCAGTTTATTATTGGTTCTAGTTCGTACAATGTACAGTGGATTCCTAAGTGTTCAGTTATTATATTGTTGGTGTTTCACATGTTCTTTTCCTTTTTTTTCTTTAAGTAATCTCTCTGCCCAGTGGGGGGCTGGAACTCATGACCCCGAGATCAAGAGTTGCATGCTCTACTAACTGAGCCAGCCAGGTGCCCCCACATATTATTTTTTATGTTACAAATGTTACTTTAAACATTTTATTTATTTTTTTAAAGATTTTATTTATTTATTTGAGAGAAGAGAGAAAAAGAGAGCACGAGTGGGGGTTGGAGCAGAGGGAAAGGGAGAAGCAGGCTCCCCGCTGAGCAGAGAGCCCGATGTGGGGCTCAGTCCCAGGACCCTGAGATCATGACCTGAGCTGAAGGCAGACGCTTAACTGACTGAGCCACCCAGGTGCCCCTCTTTAAACATTTTATAAAGTAAAAGTCAGTTTGAAAAAATTGTGTTAATATTACAGAGATTGTTGTAATCTTTCTCAAATGAGTATATAGATTTATTGTATAGCCATATCTCCTTTGGCTTATTGTGGGCCTACATTGCTGATAATCTCATCATCAACTTATATAAATTAGTATGTTGGTAGCTGGAAAAGTTACCAGATGTGAGCTTATTAATTATCAACAACAAAATATTAGTTGTTTAACATCTCTCTTCTAGAATGCTTTTGAAGTGTTTTGCAAAACTGATGTAGTCACATGTCTTGACCATTTGATTTGCAGACTGCTACCTTAGGCTACTTACAAAGTTTTTCAGTATGCTTATAAAAGCAGATCTATGAGGGAAATTGTAAACAACTATTCACCTAAAAATGTGTTATTTTATAGTTTCTGAACTCTAATTTTTAAATAATGTAGGTTTTGAAGTTTATAGTAAATGAAATTTCACATTTATAAAAAAATAAATAATCTATTTGTTATAAATTACCATTCAAAAATAAATAATGGATTGCATTAAGAACTATTCCTAGGATATTTATTTATAATGGGAAGCTGTTGCAATTATAATGATATTGTAACTATACATTTATAAAGTATTATTAAGACTATCTTTAAAATAATTTTAATTTTTATATTCTGGTTCCTGGCATAGAGTTCACAGTCTTCCTGAATCCTGATTATTTTTTTTCCTACTAAAACTTTCAAATAGTATTTATATATCATACATTTTATTTTAAAAAAGAAAACTTGAGGGCGCCTGGGTGGCCCAGTCGTTAAGTGTCTGCCTTTGGCTCAGGTCATGATCCCAGGGTCCTGGGATCAAGCCCCACATCGGGCACCCTGCTCAGCAGGAAGCCTGCTTCTCCCTCTCCCACTCCCCCTGCTTGTGTTCTTGCTCTCGCTGTCTCTCTCTGTGTCAAATAAATAAATAAAATCATTACAAAAAAAAAGAACAAGAAATAAAAAAGAAAACTTGGTCATATAGGAAAAGATAATTGGACGAGGGATATTAAGGTAATAAAAGTGAAAGCACACTTTAGTCAGGTATTAAGTCTAGGTATTAAAATTAGCATACTAAATAAGAAATATTAGGTATAATGCTTATTAAATCAAAGTATTTCGATTACCCTTCCTTTCTGTTATTTCTTTTTGATTTATATCAACTTTAATTCTATGACTACATCACTAGTATCAGGCAAGATTATACTTTTAGCACTTAACTTCAAATTACATGAAAATAGAATAAAAAAATGCCATACTGCAAGTAGGTCTATTTTCTTGGATCGAAATAGATTGTTGTACATTATAAATGATACTCCCTGATGTTTTTGTAATGATTCATGAAATCAAAGGGCTGACATTTTAGCTCAAAGATTTCAATAAAATGCTAATAAAACAGGAAAACTAATTGCAAAGTACTTCTAGATAGTGATAAAGCAAGGTATTCAAATAATTCAAATCCTTTTCTACCACTATGCTATTTGTAATGCTTTAAAAAAAATCTACAAATACATATGAAAACATCTTTCATAGCTAAATTAATGGGGACTAGGTGTTACAAATCAAAGTTAGGCCACGATAAAACACCACCACATGATAATTTTACATCTCTTAGGAAAACGTAACCATTTACAGGATGTCCAGTCTTCAGGATGATTCAGTGTCTTGGCCTATTGTAGAAACAATTATAAAATATGAAGACTTACCATTTATATCCTTTTTAAATTATGATCTGTTTTTCTTAAAAGAAACTGTAGATGAAATTTGAAATTCTGTTCTGATTTATTAACTTTTATCCTAGCTTATCTGTTTCTTAGTCTTTACAAAGGAACCCCACATATCTTATAGTCATTTCATATACATTAGGTGAATTTATTTAGAAACATTTCAAAATGTAAAATAACATTTTAAATAATATTCACGTCTTAATTATATTGGCTTATTTGAAAACTAGGCCTATTGTGTCAAGGAAGGCACTAGTTATTTTTAATCAAGAGATAAAAATCCAGTTTGACTTAGAAAATTCTAAAATGATTTCCCAAAATGATATTTGGTACATGGTGATTACTGCTTTTATGTTCTTCTCTTTAACTTTACATGTTGTTTATCAGCAGAAAGAACACTTATGGTAAAAATCTGTTTACAGAAATTTGTTTTAAAAGAATTAGCTTCATTTTGAATTCTCTCCATATTTTAGTAGGAAGGGTACTTATATGAATTTTGTTTTTCACACTTATTATAATACAAAATTACACCGATTTAAGTAATAAAGTTTATATTCAGAAAAGGCATTTTCTTTGTTTTATTTTTATTTTGCATTATACATAATTTGCTTACTGTGGCCAGACCCATATGGATAGAGAGATTATTTTATAAAAATGCATTAAACTTTAACATGAAAGTTGCCCTAGTAGTATATTTTTTCAAAATTATTTATGTATCATTAAATATTATACATATCTATATTATACATATCTATGTATTTGATTTACATTTATTTATGAGGATTATTGTGTTTCCAACCTGTCTTTATATGATTATTATATTTTCCCCCAAGGTTTCTGATTTTAGCCAAAAAAGTAATCTGTCCATGTGAATTTCTTGGTATAGCAAATTAAAAATTTTATCTACAAACAGAGATAGATGGAAGTACACCTACTTAATGTTTAATATGATCTCAGTTTCTGTGAATTTCATGCTCACTTATCCTCTTCATCTCTTTTTGCAAGTGGCCACTTCGTCATATGTTTTAACTGTAAGAGGATGAAAAACTCGAAAAGTGCCCACCATCAGCATAAAGTGAGGCATTTTAAGCTCCACTGTGCAAAATGAAAGTATAATATTCACTGCAGAGAAGACTTAGAATTCTATTATCCTGTCACTTATACCTAAAGGCACTTCAATTTCTGGAATAGGTTAAACAAAGGAAATTTGGAACGGATTCTCTTTAAAATTTTGTGAATTTGAAATCCTGAGGCTTGAGGACCACTGACTACTTTGTCATATTCCAGACAATACATGTATGGAGGATCATTTGTGATGTAATTAGCTATGTGTATCAAGATATGTGAGCATTAAAGAAAAAAAGAAGCTGATTTTGTGATTTCACTTACATCCCAGCCACCAAAGAAGTGGGCTAGCACAATGCAACTGACTTCCCAATTCTGGAAGACAGTGCAGATCTGCATCTGGCCCTGAACTTGGGATTTCCTCTTGAAGTCAAAACTAGGTTTATGCTGTCCAGGGGGGGTCAGGGCCAAAATAGGCAGTGGTGATAGAAACAGTATCTCTGGGCTCACTCTTAACATCCTCCAACACTCCTGAGTGTGATCTGATCTATAATTGAACTTCACAGGGTGAAATGTCTCCCCCAGACCTCATCCAGTCCTGATGGGTTCTGGGTCCAGGTAGAGGAAGAAAAGCTGTCTTTGTATGGATGATAGAACTGTTTTCAGAGTTTAGTGCTGGAAGAGACTTAAATGGTCCTTTGGTACAACCCCTCTTATTTTAAATGTGAGAAACTGAGCTTTAGAGATATTACAACTTACACTCTTTTTTTTAAAGATCTTATTTATTTATTTGACAGAGAGAGACACAGCGAGAGAGGGGACACAAGCAGGGGGTGTGGGAGAGGGAGAAGCAGGCTTCCCGCTGAGCAGGGAGCCCAACGTGGGGCTCGATCCCAGGACCCTGGGATCATGACCTAAGTTGAAGGCAGATGCTTAACAACTGAGCCACCCAGGCGCCCACAACTTACACTCTTAATACGACTGTATTTTCTCCAGGAAAAATCTTGCTGATAGTAATAACAAAGTTATGCAAAGTCATGGATCACATCCAGATCAACACACATGTGGTTTGGCCTGTCAAGTATTTTTCATTATCATCACTTTTATAATTCCAAAAGTGATCATTATTCTAAAATACTTCTTCGTCACATATAGCTTATCCCTAATTTTCCCATTCTGTACTCAGTCACTGAATAGTTTTAGGAAACATTTAATTTATAAGCTACTTCAATGACTTTTTTGAAGTAAAAGTATTGTTCAAACATAACATGACCCACAAACCTTGGAGCCTTTTCTGCATTATGAAATGTACAGGCAGGAAGGACAACTCTATGTCCAGTTATTACTGCTAATATTTATTTTATGATTAAAAATAACTGATCTTCCCATTCAGTGCATCTTCTCATTGACATTCACATGATGGCACCATCTCCTCCTTTTCTGTGTAAATCTGATTAACGGGCTGCCCCTGTTGTCATTTTGCACACAAAACTTCTATTCCATTTCAACAACAATCCTATTTACACAAGGTCCTCGGGGTTGAACATTGAAAGTACCTAACCATTACTGAATATTGAATCATTCTCTCCACATAAAATTGCAAATGTGGTCTGAGAGCCAATTTCCAGATTACCTTGGTTGAGTAATACTAATTACTTCTAAACCGGGTGCAGCCACGGTCTGCCAAACCAATGCTGGATTCTCCCAATGTCAGGTGAGCTCTGCCCACCAAGTGCTTATTTCCTATTGTAGAATGCAAGTAAGATTACTCATGCTTGTAGTAATGATTAACTATAAAAATAATGCTAATCACAAATAATCATAAGAGTAATATAGTCATTTCATTTGAATGCCTACCAGGTAGCAGGCACTATATACAGCACCTATTATCTCACTTCATTCATTTCTGAAAACAATCTTATGCGTCAGTTACTATTACTGACGTCTTATAAATAAGAAAACTGAGTTTCGCTGGGATTGGCACATACCCAAAGTCACACAGCTGACAAGTACAAGAGCCTAAACCTACTTTATATTAAAGCCCTTGCTCACTTCTTCCCACCCCACTGCCATTTCTATGTCTTCCTGAAACAACCAGCAAAGAGGAGTGTGACGCCTGAGAAGAACATCAGCTTGGGCACTGGTCGAATTGGGTTCTCTTCCTGCTTCTGCCACCAGCTGAAACGTGATCTTATATCAATACTTGTATGTCATTTCCTTCATCTGTCAAATTAGGTGATAAAACTAGCTTTAGCTTTCTGCGGTTTTAAGTAACCTCAGAGAAGTTTTCTTTTCCTTTTTCCTTTTTTTTATTTTTAGAAAGAAAATTGGAAAAAAAATTATTCACAGTAATAATACCATTGAACAGTATTTCTCTGGTATTTCCCAGGTTCTCATCTGATTTCATGGCTTCAATCACAGGGCAGAATCCTTGTTGATATACAAAGAAGGCCACATTCTGACCAGATCAGTGAAGCACGGAGAAAGATACGAAATTGACTTATCGTGGGTCAGACTCTTACAAAGTTTGAATTTAGCATGATGCATTTATTATGCTGCATATATAAAAAAAATTAAATGAATGATGTGAAGCAAGGTGGGAATACAGTATAAGCATAAAGGATGTTTATAGTATGTGTGATGAAGCATAAAAATACATTTATCTCCCTCAAAAAGCAAAATATTGGATATATTCACATGAAACACCTTAGGCTATAGCAAGAACACTATACTTAAATACTTAAATGCATTTGCATACTATTCATGTAAATATATTGGCCTAACCATAGCAGCTCTAGGGATTCATGATAAGCTGTGAAAATTGTCTATAAAAGATAAGTGAATGACCCTTTAAAATAGAATAAAATTAATTATAGTACACCAGCAATTTTAGACACATACATACCATTTTGAAAATCTGTGCTCTTGAAATGTTAGCCGTTCCTTATGTAGTTCTCATAGTGATGCATCCATATCACATATACAGTTTCCTAAACATATTGTATTTTTCTCAGAACATCAAACATTATGTCCTATGTCAATTTTGTAATATTTTGAAAGAACAAAATATGGTATAGTAAGCTGACATATTTTCCTTAGTTGAAATATTCTTTTGTGTGTAAACTCTTTACAGATTTTTCTCACCATTTTCTCCTTTTCTAAAGTTGACAAAAATGTAAATGATGGCAAAGTGAAAAGAATTATCATTTCTTTCAGCAGTTATTACTGTGTTTTCCTATTGCTATTGCATAAATATTGCCACAATTCTACAATTTTTATATTAGAAATAATAATAAATAATTGCTTCACATAATCTGTGAGCCCCTAGGACACGCTCTTGGAATAAATGATTTTCACACACACTAAAATATGTCCCTTAAGGTGATTTTGAGTTAGTAGGAATTTTGCCCAAAAAAAGTGTTAAAATTGATGTCACTCATTAATGTATTCAATGTGTATTTACTGAACTCCTACTGTGTGCCAGGCACTATGCAAGTTGTTGAATCTATATTGCTAAAAAAATACAAAGTTTGATGCCTACATGAAGCTTCCAGCATGCTGCGAGAGACCAATAAGCAATTAAATCAATAAAGAAAAAAATAATCACAAATTGTGAAAACTTCCACAGAGAAAATTAACACATTGAGGAGATAGAGATTAACTGAGGGAGGCCAATTTGGATAAGGTGAAATGGGCTATTACTAAGATCCTGATAGACAAAAATGAAACCAATCTTTGATGAAGTGTTCTAAGCAAAGGCATTGTCAAGTGCATAGACATCGATACATATCAAAATATTTTAGCAGTGCATTCTCCAATTTGTCCTTCAGTTTCGCTAATTAGCATGATTCTCAGGAAAATCTCTGTTCTCTGTACAAAGATTTGCTGAAGAGATAGGCTTTTTTGAAAAGTTGTAGTACTTTGAAAAAATAAATTACTCCTAAGAAACAACTTTAAGAGTGAGAATGGGTGAAATACTTAATACTTAAAATATTATTCTTTACTCGATATTATGTTTTTAAGAAATTAATATCTCAGAGCAATGATCTGTGCTTGGATCTTCTGTTTATAATAGTCTATGAGAAAGATAAATGTGTGTTTATAGAATATAACTTATCTTGATAAATTTTTGCCCTTACAGTAATAACTGCTTCTTATGTATGAATGCATTTGATTCCCAAAATACACACCATATTTGGGGAAGACAGAAAAACTAAAAATTGCTTGTCAAAAACATTTACAAATATTTTCACGTGAACTCATCATTTGAGAAAAAAAATACTTGGACTATCTCAAAGATTAATAAGGATTCATCTTACTATATTATACACAGCTGCTAGTTAAAGAGTGTTTTATTTTGTTTTGAAATATTTACATTATACCACCAACAAATGAATTAAATAATCTTATAAAATGATTATAGATGTTTTTATGAAAATTAATTTTAATAAATTTTAGGGGCGCCTGGGTGGCTCAGTTGGTTAAGCAACTGCCTTCGGCTCAGGTCGTGATTCTGGAGTCCCGGATCGAGTCCCACATCGGGCTCCCTGCTTGGTGAGGGGTCTGCTTCTCCCTCTGACCCTTCCCCTCTCATGCTCTCTGTCTCCCATTCTCTCTCTCAGATAAAAAAAAAAAAAATCTTTAAAAAAAATAAAATAAAATAAATTTTACATACAAATTCATGATAATAATGACATATCTATATAACACCACAACAAATTAATGAAAAGTAAGGGAAAATCTATTAAATTGGTTTTGTGTACAAAATGTAAGGATTTGCCTTTTTTAATGACTACTTTGAAATTTTTTTAGGTCCAAATGTTCTTAATTGACTAATATAAAGTGACAAAAATGGAATACAAAATTGAATGAGTACACTAACTGTACATTTTTTAAGTCAGATGATAATGCTACCAGATTTTGAATAGAACTTTTAAACTTTTAGTTTGATTTTAAATAAAACTAGTATGTTTTATAAAGTTTTAGCCTAGTACAGTACTTGGAGTAGGCATCATTCAGTCTTCAAATTATTTCTGACAATTCTAATTCTCATTTAAGTACAACTCTAAAACACAGACATCAGTTAAATGTCATTTTTCAATCAATTTTGAAATAAATTTAGAGTTTAATAAGTAGCTAACACATCTCTTCTGGGATAAAAGTAACAGAATCCAAACCCACTTTGAAGAAGGTAGATCTTAGAGCAAGCATTTTGCAAAACTTGGAAATATCAAGAATTTTTCAGTAAACTCATAAGACATGCAGTAATGTAATGTGAAGGTTAAAGCTTTATTTAAAGAGAAAGCTAGGGCGCCTGAGTGGCTCAGTTGTTAAGCGTCTGCCTTTGGCTCAGGTCATGATCCCAGGGTCCTGGGATCAAACCCCCCCAGCGGGCTCCCTGCTCAGTGGGAAGCCTGCTTCTCCCTCTCCCACTCCCCCTGCTGTGTTCCCTCTCTCCCTGTCTCTGTCAAATAAATAAATAAAATCTTAAAAAAAAAAATAAAGAGAAAGCTAAATTCTGGTCTCATGTTAAGTGTTATAAAATGAAACCTTATGCAAAGAATGAATAGACACCAGGTTAGAGTCATAAACATCTTTTCCATTTTTACATAAGGAATAATTTTAAGAAAGAGGGAATAAATAATTCAAAAATATTTTATACATGTATTACACAGATGAGGTAAATTGAAAATTATGTTCCAATTTCAGTTAGGGTTTGCGTTTTGAGGTTTTACACCAGCTAGAAATATTTCCACTTATACAACAAATGATGTCATTGAACATACTTCAGTAAATCTTGTGTGAAAGATAAAATAAAGCAGATATTTATGTGCAGATAGTGATTCAGGAAAACATGAAGTTGTATTAATCTGGAATCCACTTGGCAGAGTTAGGGTTTCATATTTCTGTGGTTTCATATTTCCTTATGAATACCTTCTGGTGCCAATCCCATTTTACTGTAATTATTGGTTCACATACCTTCTTTCTCCTAAGAGCTCCCTGAGTACACAGTGGTCCTCACCAAATTACCTGTTATCTTTCCTGCATCTCTAGTAGGTACTCAATAACTGTGAAAGGAAAGGATAAATAAATGAATCAGAAGAGAGAATGGGAAAAGAGATAAAATTAAAACCAGCGTGAAGCATAAAGTGAGAAATAGAGGAGAAAACAACCTTTTTTACTCCATCCTCTTACAAAACCATGGAGAAATGGAGGATGTTAAATGATAAATTAAGAAACTATACATTTTTGGTGTTCCAAAATTTATTAAAGATTTGGCTTATTTTGATAGGAAGGCAGAAAGGGAGATTGCTAAACTATGATCTCCTTCAGGTGAGTTTATATTTACACGAGGATATGCAAAATAATTTCCTCCCCTCTTTACAGTATTGCTTCCTATCACATTTTCATGGTATCTATCATTAGGATCTGATTCCATTTTTTATTGATTGATCCTTATAGTTCTGTTGGGCTGCCTCATTGTTTTGCAGAAATTTAATCTCATATACTTTCTTATTTCAATAGTTGTCCTTCAAGCAACCAAGATGATCTGTATGTAAGGATGCTGTTTCCACTAAAATGTCAACTTAGACAGTATAGAAGGGTAAAAATAGAAACAATTTTGGATAACTAACACTATAAGAGTAGCCATCTGCTTCTCAGAAAGATACGGATGTGTTTTCTTGTTTCTTTAACCAATCCAAAAGATTTCATTCCTAAAATCTAAGATTATGATATTTCTCTAAACAAAATTTCTGATATTTTATGACCAAGTTATTAACTTGTGAACACCCTGGATGAACTTTAAACAATGCATCAAATATTGCTGATGGATACTACATAGAATGATCCAGCAGCCATATGGAGACCTGATGGACAATCAAGCTACCATTTTCCAGATTGAGAAAGCAATCAAAATGAGGAAAATGGGAAGAGTACCACACCAGATGGTACTCCAGCTGAACTATACAAGTGTGGGTACACAGCAAATAGTGAATACTTGCACCACTTGTTCAAAACCATATGGACACAGAAAGATAGATGTAGATATTTGAGGGACACCTATTTCTTAAGAGGAAAAAAGAGGATAAATTAGGGTACTAAAAGCTACTACTGTGTTAACTGACGGGAAGTTGCTGACTTAAATTCTGTTAAATTCTGTGTTATCTAAAATAATTTACTTTGGGATATGATAATCATAACAATGTCCTAGAACTTCAAAAGAAATCCTTTATGAAACAATAGGATAAAAATAGTTTAGAGAATATGTTGAAATGCACTGAGTTAATTTTAACTGAATTAATTTTTTTCAGGTCAAAGTTAATAAAAATGTAAACACTCTAAATCTTAGGTGTTACCTATTATTTCTTTATGGTGTAAAGCCCACAACTTGATAATATTTGAGGTCACAGTTGCTGGTTAAAATTTCAATGGAATAAAGTAATCTAAAACAAAAAAAATATTAAAAGACCTAATATTTGGAATTTATTTAGTTTATAATATTAGGTTACACACACTCCTGACATAGAGAAAAATATTTAATCTAATAGAAGCCTATAGTGAGGCTTTTTCTGTCTTCCTTTATGTAAAATATAGCAGGTGGTTTACTTGCTACTTATCACAGAAAGTCTGGGGCAATCTCAGACAAAGCTAGGGACTATATTCTTGCATGGTTTTGACCTCTGAAATATGTATCAGTGCCAAGTGCCAATTGTGCACCCAGCATAAATATCAGAAAGCTCAGCCAAAAAACAGAACCCTGATGTATGAAATAAATGTATGCGTAAAGAAAAGATACATGTTTTGATTTTACTTTATGTTAGTTACTGTTTCCCACTAAGAATTTTATTATGAAGCTGCTTGGGATGTTTACTATAAATGATACATAATAACTGAACCAATGAGGCTGTTTAAACCTATGCTGACTTTTGCAGAATACTTTAGCATGCAATGCTATACTTATCTCATCTACGCTGGTGTAGAATACAAGCCAAGGAAACAGATAGGAGGCTTCTAAAGGTAATTTTAGAGATAGTATCTTAGAAACATATATAAATGGTAGTTCAAATGCTATGCAAACAACTGAAGTTCCACATCTAAGTTTGCAGGGAAGAGAGAAGTCAGAAATATGTTCTCCCACAAACATAATTGTCAACATTCCTAAAACCAGCACCCTGAAACTGATTGTAAGTAAACATTTCAAAGGCCACAGTCCTAAAATTTACTAATTTAGTTTTAAATTGAGGCTACTTCAATTTTAATGATGTTATTATTAATTATTATTATATTGAAAATGGAGCATTTTCTACGTGCAGTGCACAGTGCTTAGTTTGAATTGATTGTCTTACTTAATTCTCACAAGCACCTGTGCAATAAACACTTTTTACCCCCATTTTATGGGTAGAAAACCGGCACAGATAGGTCAAGCAGTTTGCCCAAGAGAAAACACTAGAAATGTCAGAGCAGGCTTTAAAAAAAGCAATACAACTGAAAAGTCCTTTCTGAACTTTATCATCATGCTATGCTGCTTGCCTTGGAATAATCTACCTAAAACATTCCGGTGCTCATATATTTTTAATATTCATTCATTCATTCATTTTTTTATTGAAGTGTATTTGGCATACAATATTATATAAGTTTCAGGTGTATCATTCAACATTTATATACACTGCAAAGTGATCACCAGGATAAATCCAGCTACCATCTGTCACCATACAAAGTTGTTACATATTATTAACTATATTCTCTATGCTGTACATTCTAGCCCCTGTCTTTTTTTTTTTTAATTTTATAACTGGAAGTTTGTACCTTTTAATCCCCTTCCCTATTTTGTCCATCCTCTCATGCCCCTTCCCCCTGGCAACCATCACTTTGTTCTCTGTATTTATGAATTTGTTACTGTTTTGTTTGTTCATTTGTTTTAATTTTTAGATTCCACATATAGAAATCCTATGGTATTTGTCTTTCTCTATCTGACTTATTTCACTTAGCATAATACCCTCAAGTTAATGCTGTCGTAAATTTATTATTTTTAGAAATGAAGAAAATTTACAACATTTAAAAGGAATTTTATCTTTATTTCATCAGTAACATTAAGATTTAGTTGCTTTTAGATGAAATTTGATACAGCTGATTTTTTTCCCTAGAGTTTGGTAAAAGTTAATATATCAAGAATTCTTGATATATGTAAATCATTTTGCCAATTCAATGAAAGTTAACTTTACTGTTATTTTTACTTATAAACTGATCAATACACCCCTAAGGTATTTTGCCCTTCATATAGAGTCTTTCTTTGTAGAGAAAATATTGATAATGCCTAGGTCTATATGAATAACTCATAAGATCTTGAAATCTTCAAGCATCAGAGCCAGTTGATGTCATGAGAATTAATCAAAATATTGACATCATGAATATGTAAAAATTAACACTTGACTGCTCTGTGTTTAAATGGGCAACATCACTTATTCAAATAGTAACTCTTCCCTTTCACCTGGAGAGCTAAATCTCAGCTATGAATGAAAAAGGGAGATATAGAATGGATCTGGTAAAATTGATATTTTTTTGCTAGTGAGATCTTACACTGATGAACTGAAAAATCAACTTAGAAGCTACACCATGAAGGAGTATACTTTTTTTTTTTTTCTTTTATGGAATCTCTCTTAAGTTGAAAGTTTGAAAAAGAGGAAACCAGTTTTTGTGTCATATCTAAATATTTTTTTATGGAGATGTCAGAAGTCTGATACACTCAACTCTATTTCTCTACTTGTGACTGTGTGTATATCTGCAGTTGTCATTCATGAAAGCAATTAAGGCACAGGTGTTAGACGCTATTCCTGCTTTGTAACCTCACAGCCAGTTCATTTGCAGCATGTAAAGTTATGTAATAGATGTGTTTATGTGCTCGTTCTCTCCCTCTCTCCCTTCTCCCTCCCTCTCCCTCTCTCTCTCTACCTCTCTCTCTCTCTCCCC
>NC_138372.1:75842118-75857586 GCF_054177405.1 Leptonychotes weddellii | reverse complement strand
CTGTTGGTGACAGAAATAACATGCTCTAAATTATTCTTAACACCTATTTTCTTCATGATTAACAAATAAATGTCTTTGTGGTGTTTGCTCTGTCAGGTGGTATATAAGTACTAAATACTTGCTGTTTACTTATAAAGAATATGAATACACACAGCCAACATCTACTGGCTTCATGTAGATATACTTTGAACAAATCTGAAACATATACTCACATTTTGAAGGATTCTCAAATTTTCATAATTGCATATTCCCAGTTTAAGTAATTCAAATTCAATGACTATTTCAGATATCTAGTTTTTTTAAAAAACTTTCCCTCATTCTGCTGTGATGTGGATTTTAAATAAATGACCAATGACTTCTCATAATGGAACTTTTTTTTTTTCAAAACAAATTGAGAACAGCATTTCAGAATTTTTAAGCAAACTTCAGATCTTAAAATTATGTATATGTACCTACATATTCTTTTTTAAAAAATGTGGTAAGAACACTTAGCATGGGACCTATGCTAACAGATTCATGAGTGTGAAATACAATATTGTCAATTACAGGCCCAATGTTGTAAAGCAGATTGCTAGACTTTATTTATCTTGCACAATTGAAACTTTACACCCACTGAATAATAATTCCTCATTTCTCCCTATCCCCTGTTCCTGGAAACCCCCATTCTACTCCCTACTTCTCTGAGTTTCACTATTTTAGATCATTCATGTAAGTGGAATCATGCAGTATTTGTGCCACCGTGACTAGCTTATTTTGCTTAGCATGATACCGATGTTCATCCAGGTTGTTGCATCTGCAAGATTTCCTTCTTTGGAAAGAGTAAATAATATTCCATTGTATGCATATACCACATTTTCTTTATCTATTCATCCACCCATGGACATTTAGGTTTTCCCATATGTTGGCTATTGTGAATAGTGCTACCATGAGCATGAACATATGAGTAGCTCTTCAAGATCCTGATCTCAGTTCTTTTGGGTAAATAGCCAGAAGAGGGACTGCTGGGTCCTATGTTAGCTCTATTTTTAATTTTTTTGAGGAACCTCCCTCCTGTTTTCCATATTAGCTGAGCCATTTTGCATTCCCACTGACAGTGCACAAGGGTTTCAATTTCTTCATATCCTCACCAACACTCATCTTTTGTTTTTTCTGTTTTTGTTTTGCTTTGTTTTTGTTTTTTTTGATCATAGTCATCCTAACAGGTGAGTGGTGGTTTTGATTTGTATTTCCCTGATGATTACTGAGGTTGAACATCTTTTCATATACATATTGGCCATCTGTATGTCTTTCTCAGAGAATTGTTTATTTGAGTCCCCAACTATTTTTTATTTTATTTTTTTATTTTTATTTTTATTTTTTTTAAAGATTTTATTTATTTATTTGACAGAGAGAGAGACACAGCGAGAGAGGGAACACAAGCAGGGGAAGCGGGAGAGGGAGAAGCAGGCTTCCCGCGGAGCAGGGAGACCGACGCGGGGCTCGATCCCAGGACCTGGAATCATGACCTGAGCGGAAGGCAGACACTTAACGACTGAGCCACCCAGGTGCCCCTCCCCAACTCTTTTTTAAAAATTGAGTTATTAGATTTTTTTTTTAAAGATTTTATTTATTTGACAGAGAGAGACACAGTGAGAGAGGGAACACAAGCAGGGAGAGTGGGAGAGGGAGAAGCAGGCTTCCCGCGGAGCGGGGAGCCCGATGCGGGCTCGATCCCAGGACCCTGGGACCATGACCTGAGCCGAAGGCAGACGCTTAACGACTGAGCCACCCAGGCGCCCCAGATTTTTTTTTTTTTTTTTTTTGCTATGGAATTGTAGGCATTTCCTACATATTTTGGAAATTAACCCCTTACCAGATGTATGGTTTGCAAATATGTCCTCCCATTCCATAGGTTGCTTGTTCATTCTGTTGGTTGTTGTTCCCTAGACCACACAGGCACAAAGACACACACAAACAAATAACAAACAAATAAACAAAAACCATTAGCACTAATAAACAAATTTACTAAAGTTGCAGGATACAAAATCAACATATGAAAATCAGTTGTGTTTCTATACTCTCATAATGAACTATCTGTAAACGATATTAGGAAAACAGTCCCTTTATGATAGCATTAAAAACAAAATTCTTGAGAATAAACTTAACTAAAAAAAAAAAAAGGATAAACTTAACTAAAGAGATGAAAGACATGTACACTGAAAACTACAAACACTGATGATGAAAGAAATTAAAGAATGGAACCAGGAACAGATAGAAAACTATCCCATGACCATGAATTGGAAGACTTAATATTGTTAAAATGTTCACACTACACAAAGCTATCTATAGATTCAATGCAATCCCTATAAAAATCCCAATGCCATTTTTTTTTTTTTTACAGAAATAGAGAAAACAATTATAAATCCTAGGGAACCATTAAGGACCCAAATAGCCAAAACAATCTGGAGAATGATTAACAAAGCTGGAGGCATCACACTTCCTGATTTCAAAATACATTATAAAGTTACAGTATGGTACTGGCATATTAAAACAGTATCGAATTTGCATAAAGATGGACATACAAGCCAAAGATACAGAATAGAGAGCTCAGAAATAAATCCACACATATACAATCAACTAATCTTTGACAAGGGTACTGAGAACACATAAAGGAAGAAGGATAGTCTTTAATAATGGTGCTGGGAAAAAAAATGGTTATCAATATCCACAAGAAGGAAACTGGATCCTTACCTTACACCATACACAAAAAACAACTCAAAATGGACTAAACACTTAAATGTAAGACCTCTAACTGTAAAACTCCTAGAAGAAAATGTAGAGGAAAAGCTTCATGACATTGTTCTTGGCAATGATTTCATGGATCTAATACCAAAGCACAGGCAACAAAAGGAAAAAAAAGAAGACAGTGGGACTCCATGAAACTATATGTGTATATTCTTCATATACACATATGAGTATATATATATTCTTGACATGTATTCCTAATATATATATATTCTTTAAACAATATAAGTTAACCTAGAGTTATGGAGCATCAGTACTATATTCATGCCTGAAGTTTGGCAAGCATATAAAATCAAATTATATTCTCAAATATTTTAAAAGTGCATGACTTATATTGCTAGAATTGGGAAAATAGATCTTTTCACTTATTCTGTAATTAAATAAAATAGCTACCTTTTTTTTATTAACTTGGAGTAATTAACTACAAATATACAGCATGTGACATTAATAATTAGCAGCCTAGTTATAACAACCAGATCACTTTTCCTATTAATATAATTCAAATATTTTCCCACAATCTGAGTTAAGCATATCTAGAGCATTTAGACATGTACAAATATAAATTATACAATATCATTTCATTGGAAAAGAAATGCACCTTTCGGGGCGCCTGGGTGGCTCAGTTGGTTAGGCGACTGCCTTCGGCTCAGGTCATGATCCTGGAGTCCCTGGATCGAGTCCCGCATCGGGCTCCCTGCTCAGCAAGGAGCCTGCTTCTCCCTCTGACCCTCTCCCCTCTCATGTGCTCTCTCTCTCTCATTCTCTCTCTCTCAAATAAATAAATAAAATCTTTAAAAAAAAAAAAAGAAATCATTTGACAAACCTTACATTCATTTTCCATGAAACCTTCCAGCAAAGTAGGAATAGAAGAGAACTTCCTCGGGGCGCCTGGGTGGCTCAGCCGGTTAAGCGTCTGCCTTTGGCTCAGGTCATGATCCCAGGGTCCTGGGATCGAGCCCCGCATCGGGCTCCCTGCTCCGCAGGAAGCCTGCTTCTCCCTCTCCCACTCCCCCTGCTCGTGTTCCCTCTCTCACTGTGTCTCTCTCTCTCAAATAAATAAATAAAATATTTAAAAAATAAATAAATAAATAAAAGAAATGCACATTTCTCGTGAATTTCAAGCGGAATTGCACCAAATTAGAAATAATTATGAATGTGTTGGTTTGTGACAATGACGCTTGTATTTTCATTTATTTCAGAACTGAGAAGTCCTGAAGAGAGGTAACGTTTTATAAGAGTAGGGCTTCTAGTCCAGAAAATCTTGCTAAGGAGATTATAGTCATGACTATATTGCAAGAATAATTTATGACATAAGCTCCTTCAAAAATATTTTTATCTAGATTCTGTAATCTCACTCAATTGGGGTTGAAAGTTAGCTTTTAACATGTATGATTAATTCTTAATCCTATAAGTTTATGAGGCTTCAGGTTTACTCAGAAAAACTTTAAGAAACTGATGGGACAGTTTTAAGACCAGGAATGGAGTATGGAGAGCTTTATTCATCTCTCCAGCCCATGCTTCTATCCTCAAGTTCAAGGTTGTTTAACATGTTTAACACCCTTAAGTCATTTATGCATTGAAATAGTCACAGAAGCAAAGATGAATCTCAGGTATGCTCACTTGCTACCAACATTTATACATGCATTATTTCATTCACTCAGCAAGTTCTTATTGAGAACCATTCCCTGTTCTAGGAACTTTGGATCCAACTACATACAAAGTTCATGCCATCATGCAGGCTTTAGTGTGGATAATAAGTAATAAGCGTATAGTAATAACTCCTCTGGAAAAGAAATAAAGCAGAGTAAGGAGATGGAAATTATAGATTAAGGAATACTGCATGACATTTGATCAGAGAACTCAAGAGAATACACCATGTAATGTTCTGGGGAGAAGTGTTCTAGAAGGGAAAAGAGCAAGTGCGAAGGCCCTTAGATACGAACATTTGGTGTCTTCGGGGATTTGATTCATCAGGCACCTTATTTTTCAATCTCATGTTTTGGTACTTGATTTTTCCCTTGCCTAGAATTCTCTTCCCTTAACCTATTATTCATCCTAAAAAGTCATCATCATCTCCACCACACATTTGTTAGGCCTTCATACTGGCCCAAATGCTGTCCTTCTCTGCTCCCATAGCACTTACACAAACCTCTAGCTAATAATTTTTCAAATACTGCCTTTTTCTGTTCTTGTGTTTATCTTCCCTACTTGACTATGAGTGCCTCAAAAGCAAGGACTTTCTCTAACGAATTTTGGTTGTCCCAGGGTCTAGTACTGTGCTCAGGATGTCACAGCACTCAATGAAGAAAGATGAAAATTGGTAGTTATAAAATAATTTTATATAACCTATTTTCCTTTCCTCAGATTATAATTGGAAAAATCTTGCTTTAAGTCACATCTTCAGGCAAAAAACAAATAATTAGGCTCATTTTTTGGAGATGCTGTCGTTACAGAAGATTCCCAATCTTAAAAATCAGCACTTTTCTGGGATATTATTTTTAAAAACTCTGAAAGAGCTCACACAAATTTAAGTAACCTTTATAAATAAAACAATATATTAAAGACTGTTTTATATCAATAGACCACAAATGACACTAAATGGCATAAATATATATATTTTTTTTTCTCAAACCTAAGGGAAGCATAAATATAAATTTTTAAAGGAGAATCAAACTAGAGCTATTCCAAATTGAATCCTTGCTTCATCAGATTTTCATAATTAGAGCAATTATCAAACCAAGAAATAATTTGTCTGGAACTGTTATTTATATTATTTAATATTATAATAAGAAAACATGTAAGAGCACTAAGATTATTACAAAGATGAATCAGTGGCATACAGTTACAATTTCTCTTTTGACTGCACAGACATAACTAAGATTACATATAGAGTTGAATTTTGTAATTTATGTATTTCTCAAAAAAATATTTCACTTGCATTTTCAAAAAAGCTTGAAACATTATTGGGTTATCCTAAATGTTTTATTTCCTCTGGATATAAAACACATCTGGTAGGATCATTTTTACAAAGTACTGCCTGGTAGGCCCAGAATCAAACCCAATCATATGGTCATTGAACAAATGGCCACCGTATTTCTTGGATTTGCTGCAAGTTTATTCTCCAGTGTAGTTGCTCTTTTCTCATTTGGCAGTGTCCTGTCAGCTCTCAATTAACTGCACATTTATACTCTTTCTGTGCTGAATACTGCCGCTTTCAGCTTTTTTTTCCATCCAGGACAGTGTCCACCTCACCTCCTCATCCCATTCTCCCTGATGGGCATTTTCCTCCATCTGGTTCTTGAAATTATGTGAAGGTTTACTCTTCCACTTTGATATGCTCTGCAGATACCCACTAATGAAAAACAAACAAACAAACAAACATGGCCTAACCCCTCATTCAGCTAAAGATCTAGCGATGGCAGGCGATACCAAAGTGGAGGCACACAAAGGCACACAATGGCACACAAATGGATAATCTCAATACAATAGAAGACATCTGATTGAGTGCTGGGTAGACTCAGGAAAAGATGCTCAACTCTCCTTGGCAAAGTTTCCTGGAGAAATTACCACCTGAGCTGAATCTGGAGTGAAAATAGCATTTAGGCATAGAGATCATCTAAAGGAGAAGAAAAGGCATATGCAACAATACAGCAAAGTGAAAAATGTGAATAATTAGAGAACCATATGACCAGAAAGAGAACTCTTTAAATCTTGAGAGTAAGGAGTACCTCTGGAAGGAACCTTATTTGATACAATGCTTTGTTTTGCTCTCCGTTAATCCCATAATCTGTGTAAATAAGCATTCAATGAGTATTTTCTGCTTTGACTAAATGAAGATTAAATTGGCAAACGTTTGGCAAACTCAAGGCTGTGCATTGTTAAAAATAAGAGAAGTGGGGGGTGCCTGGGTGGCTCAGTCGTTAAGCGTCTGCCTTCGGCTCAGGTCATGGTCCCAGGACCATGCTTCTCCCTCTCCCACTCCCGCTGCTTGTGTTCCCTCTCTCGCTGTATCTCTCTCTGTCAAATAAATAAAAAATCTTTAAAAAAAAAAATAAGAGAAGTGGTATCAAAGGACATACCAAAAGGACAGTACACTCCTGAGATTTTCAGTGTTTGAAATCTGAAGTTTCTAAGTTTGCAAACAGAAATACTGATAGAGTTGGACTATTTCAGCTGAGATGTCCTTTCACCAGAAGTTAATCACTTTTATTTTGGTCTCTCTGAGTGCCTCTTTTCTTTGAAGACCATTTTATTTCCACACACGCATACACATACAGACACACACACAAGTTGTGTGTGTTTTTTAACCATACCAAGAGAAATGCTTCGTATACAGAGATGGTTAGAGAACAACAGACAGCAGTGATGCCCAGTGAGTGACTAGACTCACATTCTAGCTAAGTGATTCTCTCCAAATTACCAAAGTTGAAAAGAAAATAATTCAAATTTTCAGCTTCAAAAAATGATCACAGTTTTTAAATGTTATAAACTTTTGGGGTAGTTTGTGAATAGTCAAATATCAAGTGGTAAATAAACAGTAAGGATCTAATATAGATGCCAACTCTTACATTTACAGAGTCTTCCTAGGTATTGTTTCTGTTACCTACTTAATCAGAATTATTAAGTCTCTCCGTCTTAAAAACTGCTGAAGCAGAAAGAAAACTCCTGAATCAGTCAGTTGTCCCCCTTTTCGAGCTACCCTTGTCTGTACTCCCATTAGGCTAAATATCCTAAAATTGACTTAATTGCAATACCTAAAGGCGAGTTTGCAGTATGTGAAAGTGCTGTGGAAAAAACTGAAGTGTTCTAATATTAGCAGGGCTGCTGAAAGATGAGTGACACATCAAAGAGATTTGAGCTGGTTTTTCCATGATAACTTATGGGACTCAAAGTCCTCCTAAATCAGATCAGTTCTCTAATATATACACCCTACTGTAAGCTTCAACAAAGCACTAGGAGTAGAAATTTAGTGTTATATTTATTAGCCAACACAAAAAATTAGACCTTGACATAGTTATTTATTTATTCTTTTCTCAAGAGGAAACTTCCTTCAAGGCCCTATAGAACTATAAGGACTTAGAATAACTGGAAGTACTGTAACCTACTAGACCATTTTAATAATACTATCAGCATCATCATGACATAGAAAAGATTAGAAAACAAAGAATTGTAAAATGTAATGAACTAAAATGTTTGCCCATTTATGTTTTGTCTGTATTATATTTTTAATTACAAGGTGATATACAGATTTAAAACCAGTATCTAGAGAATAAAAAGAAAACTGATCCCCATCTCCCCCTCTCACTCCCCTTGTTTTTCTTATAGACAACGGGCATTAAAAATTACATTTGGGGCGTCTGGGTGGCTCAGTTGTTAAGCATCTGCCTTCCGCTCAGGTCATGATCCCAGGGTCCTGAGATCGAGCCCCGCATCGGGCTCCCTGCTCAGTGGGAAACCTGCTTCTCCCTCTCCCACTCCCCCTGCTTGTGTTCCCTCTCTCGCTGTATCTCTCTCTGTCAAATAAATAAAAAATCTTTTTAAAAAATTACATTTAATTGTGGATGCTTTATCCACTGAAATAAGATCTGGCTTCTGTATTTGATTTCATACTCATTGTGGACTGCCTGGATTCCAGGTGGCTCTCTACTACCCATGGAACTGATTTGCCTTTGACCAGTAGGCTAGAATTCAAGTCATGTCATTATCTCAACTCAGTGTTTTTCAAACTTTGTTTCATGGAACTTAAAGGGTTTGGAGTTCCTAAGAAGCCACATTATGGAGATTAACAGCAGGCTGTCATTTGAAATGTGGATTTTACTTGAAAAAAATGTGGGATTTTTCTATTTACACCATTTCATGCTCTGTGACGAGGACTGTGTATCTTTAACATATGCACTTTAGAAGAGGTGACTTTTTCCTCCCATGGCAACATACGATGCTTTATTAAAAATAACAGTTTTATTGTTAACTCTTCAAATTTCCAGGCCAGTCTTCTAGGGTTACGACTGCCAGCAGGGACAGGCAGGTATGGTAAATGTGTGAAATGGGTCTGCCAGGGGCCATGCTGTACAGGAACATACAAGTCCCATGTCCAGGGAACAGCTGCTGTTCACTTCTAGCCAATCATCACCATGTGAGGATCTGGGCCCAGTGTCCCTCACAGCTTCCAAATTTTCCAAGAGAAGCTGAAAACCCAGAGATTCATGTAAAAAACAAATACCCTGTTGTTTAAATACTGGCTTAATTAAAAAAAAATACTATGCAAGGCAAACAATATTTGTGGGCCAAATTCAGTCCACTGGCAGTCAGCTTACAATCGCTGCTACCCATCTATAATCACAACTTTGTTCTTTTTATCCACTGATTAATTTATAATTCACATGTTTGAGCATTGATCCAAATGTGTCTGGGGGTGGTCTCAATAATCTGGATAAACACATTTCCATTTTTGTCAGCTATTTTCCAATGCTGCTCAGTTTCCATGATAAAAAGCAATTTGCCCTACTTACCTTGGTTGTGGAGACATGTTTTACTTTTCTTTTAAATCCTAACTCATTGAAATATTCATAAAATCTTGGTTGTGTAAATAACCCCTTAAGAAGCTGATGATGGGATGCAATGATAAGTCAGGTACAATTCATAACAAGCTTGCTCTCCAACATGAAGAGAAATAAACATTTTCTGAGGAACTGAACATGTCATTATCGCAACTCAGTGTTTTTTAAACTTTGTTCCACGGAACCTAAAGGGTTTAGAGCTCCTAAGAAGCCACATTATGGAGATTAACTGCAGGCTGTCATTTGAAATGTGGATTTTGCTTGAAAACAAAAAGTTTGAGAATATTTGTTCATCAGATTATAGAATTTAAAATTTGATCTGTAAGGAGAGGGGTCTTACCTTTAGGTCAGAGGATTCCTTGCTGTCCACAGAAGTGTTTCAGAGGATCCATGAGCTACCTGACATGCAAAGAATCTGCAAATGGCATTTTTATTACTTTTACAATATTCTCAAAGGAGTTTGTGAATCAACATACAGTATTTAGAATAAATGAATAATGTTTAATATGGATTCTGAAGTGAGAGCTACATAAGTGATTCATCTGGGACTAACTGCAAACTTTTTAAGCCTCAGTTTGTTCATCTGTAAAGTAGGAGTAATAGCATCTACCTCACTGTGTTATAGTGAAGTCCAAATGAGACAAGCAAATAGAAAAGGCACAGCACAATGCCTTCCATATAGTATGTATTCCGTAAATGTCAATTATTCCTGTTGTTATCTTTGTTGTTGTTTAACAAACTGAAACCCATAGGGAAAGTCACAAGAAATTAATATACTGTTTATAAATAAAATGATGCAGAAGCACAGGGGGAAGAATAACTATTTTTCCTTGGATGAGTCAGTGTAGACATCCAGAAGATGTGCCATTTGATCTGGGCCTTGAAGATGAGTAAGAGTTTTTTGGCCAAGAGACAAGGTGGGCGAAAAGCTTTCCAAAGAGGGGGCAGGAACAGTATAGGTAACACATCAAATATTTGCAGGGATCGGAAGGCTCAGTGAGTGGTGACAAGGTTGCGCAACTTACTCAGTAAGAGCCAGGAGAGGAGAAGCAGGGAATGAGACTGGAGAAGCAACCTGGAGTTAAAATATCCTGGGGAGTTTGATTTGTAAGCACTATGAAGTCAATGAAAACCTTTAATAAGGGCAATACGATCAGATTTTTAAAGGAGGATAATTCTTACAGTGTTGTCCAGGATAAATTAAAGTAAAAAATGTTAATTAATATTTGTATGCATTTAATAGATGCTAGGGATTGTTTTATACAATGATTTTCTCAGTGAACCTAAAATGTTCACATTATCTCTTCATGTCATACGTGACAAAACTGAAGCTTCAAGTGGTTCGCTATCTAGGAGCATATAACCAGTCAGTGGTGCAGCTGTGCTTTTAATCAATTTGAAAGATTCCAAAGCCCCTTTTACTTCCACTGGTCTATGTGGTTGGGAAATAGGATAGGAATCTTGCCATTCGTCTAGATGAGAGGTGATATAGGACTGAGATAAGAAAGTGGCAATGAGGATTGATATTCAGAAGCTATTTCTGAGGAAAATATGGAGATGTAAAAAAACAAAACCAAAAACAGATTAAATATAAAAAGAGGAAACAGAAAGCACTAGTCAAAGATACTTTAGAGGTTATGAAATGGGAAAGTATTAACACAAGTGGAAACATTCACAACTAAGAATCTAGTAGATGAACAATGATTTTTTTTTTTTTTTTTTAGTATAAAGGAGCATTGGCACCGAGAAAATTTAGAGTGTGGCACACTGGGTTTTAAGTGCCTCGCGGACATCCAAAGAGAGAGGTCCATAAGGCATTGGCTATAGAGCTGTGGATGAGAAGTGTCAGGGCTGGCTAGTACATACACTATGGTGGAAGTCCTGAGGATCAGTGACATCGCTCAGGCAGAATGTGGGGAGAAGGGAGGCACTGATATCATCCAGTTGGAATAATATGTTTCATGCTTTCCTCACTAATTAAAGATCGAGGTCTTCAGGACAGTGTCTTTGTTGCCTGCACTTTTGAATCCCTCGGATATTTTTATACTACAGTACACATAGTAAATAGTTCATAAAGTTTCTTTGAGTAAATAAATGAAAAGGGCATCAAAAAATAGAATCTAAAGAAAGGGGCTCAGAAAGGAAGTTGAGAAAGACTGGTTAGGTGATGGGATGAAAAAGAAGAATGAAAGCCAAAGGAGAAGGGTATTTCAAAACAGAGAGATTTGTCCTAGTGCTTGAAATGCTTCAGACAGATCAGTTGGGACAAGGACTTAAAATAGGCCATTGGGTTTGAGAATAGGAGAACACCGGAAAATATATTTCCTATTCAAAACTTATCACTGGAACTAATGACTGGGATTTTGGAATTCATCCTTTCATGAGTTGGGAGTCAATTGGTATAAGGCAAGTTTCCAAACCCACAATTTAGCAACAAAACTGGTAGTATAGATCTAGTGTAAAAGACTAACAGGCAATTAATTGTACTGAGTTTCATTACAGGTGTCCCAATTTAAAGTGCTTCCTGCTGATAGGGGAGGCTAAGTGTCTATTAAATGGGAAAAAATGAAATGAAATGTATCTCTATTGTGATTCTTTCACAATTAAAGATCCCCCCAAGAATGCATTGATTGCTTAAATATTTAAAAATTTGGGACTCAGTTAACATCTTCTCACATTGAAAAACACACTGAGAATGCAAATATATATAAATAAAAGGATGACGATTCTTGGGAAAAAAGCAGATGTCTTGATATTTCTGTTTTTATGTTTCATGCTTTAAGTGTTTATATCTTTCCATGACAAGCAAATAACCACTTAAAAACTCAGTCTAGTAAGATCAGTATGTTGTCCCTGGAAAATTAAAAACTCATAAATATGTTATGCATTTTTTGTAACTCAAATATTTTCATTATTCTTCCTAATCAGGTGGACTTTTTGGATAATAAATATTCAGACATATTCAATTATGTACGATATAGTACTGTTATAATATTTCATTGAATACTTTGAGACTAAAGCATTTAGAGACTAACGACACTAAAACTGAATAATAATTGCATTGAATAATATTGTTTTATTGTTTTGTTTTTTTTTAAAGATATTATTTATTTATTTATTTGACAGAGAGACAGCACAAGTAGGCAGAGTGGCAGGCAGAGGGAGAGGGAGAAGCAGGCTCTCCGCTGAGCAGGGAGCCCGATGCGGGGCTCGATCCCAGGACCCTGGGATCATGACCTGAGCTGAAGGCAGCTGCTTAACCAACTGAGCCACCCAGGTGCCCCCAATATTGTTTTATTGTTAAAAAAATAATGTTAGAAAGGAAAAGCAAGTGTAGTTTCTTCACAAAAGTCAGGATAGATGTCCTCTAGGCGTTGGATACATAACAACGCTTCACAATTTTATTTAGATAATGACTTATAAAGTCCAGAAATAACAACCAAGATTCTTTTTTTTTTTTTTTTTTTTTAAGCCCACAAGAGAATCTGACACCTCTGAGTTCCTGAGCAATCATTGATCAAGAACTAGCATGGCCTCTTAAAGCCCGTAAGAGCTAACGGGAAGTATAGCTATAGGCTATAGAGTTAGGGATTTAAAAATGTCAAGCAACACTAATAATTCATGCATCCTGGGACCATAGAGCCAGCAGCATGTCAATAATAATGACATGCTCTTTGAAAAACAGGTAAAATTAACATGCTAGTGTTTTAAGAGAATATTACAGAACTTTGATAAAAGAAATAATTTTCTTTGGCATATGAGGTTGCTGATTTGGGTTCTATATATTCCTGCTACTTACTATGCCTCCTAGATATGTATCCCAAATACAGGGCTACACATACTGTTAGTTGACAAAGGGCCTGACATGGCATAATAGCGAAGTGTGTAGGCAATAAAAAGAAATGCACAAAATAAATATCAATACCTGAACAAGTCAAGTGTGCTAGAGGATACAAGTGACTTCACATGAAGGAAACATTTAAGAAAAAAGATGACAGAATAATGAAGGATATATTTAGGAAGTTTACTCTTTTGTTAAAATAAAATTTAGGGAGATTTGTTATTTTTATTTTTATTATTTCAAGATAACCTATTTTAGAAGCCACACTTAGAAGCAAGACTTCAATCTGATGTTCAAAAAGCTTCTAGACTCTTTAGAAATTCTTGTTTTTTTTTTTTCCCATGGTCTTCCCTTTTGAAAGAAACTTTAAGAAAACAGCTGCATTTGAAGGGGAAGGGAGTACCGGACACAAGAGAAAGGGAAATTGTGTTTTATTGAATGATTTTTTTTTTTTATTACTACTCTGGGAACCAAAAAAAAGTGACTATGGCTATCAAATAACTCTCTGTCAAAAAAAAAAAATCTTTAGATCAATCTTTAATGAGAAAGGAAAAAGAAAAAAAAATTCACCCAGGTCTTGTTTTATGCACACAATTCTATATGTTTTTCTAACATGTCAATATGCTCATGGTTCTTAAATTTAGCATTTGAATTAAATACCCAAGAGCCTTGAATGACACTCACCCCCCATTCAAAGATATATAGATCAATTATATGGCATTGATGAAATCCTTGATATGATTTGTGACCCTTTAACTAACGACATTTCCTCTAAAGTGAGAAAATCACAACAAAACATAAAAAAAGAACGCCTCATTACAAAGGAACCTGCCATACATTATTTAAATCTTTCCCTCTGAGAGAGCAAGAGCTAGAATGCATACTGACTAACTGCTACTCAACATGAAATGATTCTTTTTCATGGAACTCAGAGCACTGATTTCTGACTGGTCATTATGAGAAAAACAAATACCATCTGCAAATAATAATTAGAATGTAATAGTATTTAAGCTTCTGAAAGAACATAAAATATGTATATAGAAGCTCTAAAGCTAATAAAAATAGAATGTCGATTACTTCAAAGCATTTCACATTCGTACTGTTCAACTCATAATAAAATGAAACAATGTTAAATCCACTTTCTTAAGTCCTATTAAAAAATCTCTCAGTTGAATCAAGAATGGTTCAGCTCACTTGAAGTTACAGCCCGGTTTAGGAAAATTGCATTTTACTGCTCTTCTATTGATTTTTAGCAAATTTAAAACTGTCACTATCTGATGATTCTGCTTATCTTTGAATTTAAAATGTCCATAGTATTTACATAGCATTGAAAAATTACTGTTTCAACATATTGTATTTTTAATGCAACTCTCTTTTTGTGGTTTATATAGCTAGCTGTCTACCAAGAGGACATTTTGATGTCATCCTCCTTTGTAGCATGCAATGAAATCTCATATTTTTCTTTAATCAGCAATGGCATATTGACTGAAAAATAAAACCATTTCTCATTTCGTTCCTTCTCCCCCTTTCCCCCTTTTTTAAAATGATCAGTATTTCAATTGTTTTGCATTTGTAGTTTTTAATAAAACTCAGTATTACTGGGTAGTTCAATACTTTAAAATTGTTTTCAAACAAACACAAATCATCTTCAAATTAGCCCAAGCAAAGATATGAAAGTTCTTAGCTCCCTGGTGAAAATTCTACCCAAAGATAAATATATCACTCGGTTCCTGCTATCCACAAAAACCACATATATAAAGTACACATAAAATTCAAGTCACAAGGCATTTGTTGAATACTAGTCCCATCAATTATGCTTTATTTCCCTATGATTGTGCAAATGATTTGTTCAGAAGATGAGTTTGGGGAATGTTTAAATATCTTGGTAAATAATTAATGAGCATCAGTCAATATAAAAACCAGATTTTTTTTCTAATTCCTGTTGAATGTGATTTTTTTTCTAAAATAGACATTACCAAACAGAAGCTATAGATTCAGTTGCTAAGCATCCATTAAAAATGTAATAGCCACATGTGATATATAAATTCACAACAAAACAGAAAAAAAGAACGCCTCATTACAAGTAGTATGCACACTGTACATGCAGATATGATGATTCATAAATGTATGTATTCCTTTTTTAACAGCTGTTTTTCAATTGTCAGTTTTCATTATTTCAACAGATTTCCCATATTGTAAATAACCTTATAGATAATTTAATTATTAGTAGTCTCTCTTCCTCATATAGTGTATTGTAATCTATTTACCCAGTTCCATTTTGTTGGA
>NC_138372.1:75760684-75841618 GCF_054177405.1 Leptonychotes weddellii | reverse complement strand
TCCCATATTGTAAATAACCTTATAGATAATTTAATTATTAGTAGTCTCTCTTCCTCATATAGTGTATTGTAATCTATTTACCCAGTTCCATTTTGTTGGATGTTTAATTTCAATGAAATGTTTATTTCAGTATTACAAACATCACTGTCATAAACACATCTCGATACTACTTTTGGCCAGTATTCTAGTTTTTCCTTATGATAGATCTCCAGAAATAGAATTTACTGCCTCAAATGATACAAATATTTTAAGGTTCTTGATGCATTTTACAAAATTGATTTTTAGAGGGATTATCAATTCATTTACACTATCCCTATTTTAAAGTGTTGATCCCACTGTATTTATATCACTTGTGTTTTCTAATTTCAGTAAAATGTTGCTAATTTGGCAGTTGGGAAGTGGTATCACATGTTGTTTAGATGTGTATCGACCATCAGCTAAAGAGTAAGCCAGACTGCATTAAAAATATGGGCTCACAGCAGATGATGGTGTCCTGCAGGTGATTTGCCCTAGCTAGAATTTCTCACTAATAAAGGTATATAACTAGACTTCCAAGTGAAGCTCAGGGCCAGACAACTATGGGAATTTTACACAAGGTAGGCTTTGGATTTGACTTCCAAACAAATAACCTCTCCTGGGGCAGAAAGAAAAGAATTTCCAAACCCATAGATCAGGATAGCACCTCCTTTGTCTTCATATTTTTATTCTTTTTTTAAAAAATGTTTTATTTATTCATTTTTAGAGAGAGAGCAAGGGGAGGGGCAGTGGAGGACGGAGAGGGACAAGCAGACTCTGCGCGGAGCACGGAGCCCTACGCTGGACTCCTTCCCAGTACCCTGAGATCTTGACCTGAGCCAAAGGCAAGAATCTGATACCCAACTGATGGAGCCACGCAGGCACCCCCTTTCTTCATACTTTTAAAATATGGGCTTCATATTAAAATGTCCTCATAAATCTATAGATGAAGAAAATTCTTCAGTATGCAACCAGAGACAGAATCTATCCATTCATACTATAGCAATACCTTTTAAATGCAGTAGTGCTAATTATCTTTGCAAAATGGTATTCAATAAAAATAGCAGTTTTCTGTGTAGCTGCTGAATGATTTAGAAGGAACCTCATGTGATTGTCTAAAAAAAATACTTCATCTATAACTTTACTTTGTTTTATAAGCTTTATATACAGAAACTGGCAAGAACATTTAACAGTATCACTAATAATCAAATCAGGAAATTATTTTGACTTTTCTACTTTCTAATGAATACAGTTCACTAATTATATTAGTCCATATTTTGGGCAATCAGAATCAATTAAATGGGTGAATGGAGTTACACTTCTGAAATTAAACTTTGTTATTTAATCCGAATTTACCTTAAAAGAAGTTCATTTAAACTAATTCCATATGATGCCAAAATAAATTCACTCAAATTAGTTGTTGAATTATAGAGAAAACCTTAGACCTGCCAAGTTCATAGAAAAGGTAGTATTGTAACTCAGAGTTCAATCAATCTAAAAAAACAAAAAAAAAATAGTAATGTTTATTTGATAGAAAATATGTTCAGTTAGTAAGAATCGTAACTCAGAAATGGCATATTTTATATCAACTCAAAACTGTAAAATGACTTAATAAGAACCATTAGTTGATAGTATTCTAGAAATAAATTTAACTATCATAGAAATTTATTTACAAGTAAAAGTTTTCTTGTGTGGGCATCTGGAAATCTTTTCTCTAAACAGACCTTCAGAGGTTACACATGAAAAATATAACTTTCTCGGGGCATCTGGGTGGCATAGTTGGTTAAGCTTCTGACTCTTGGTTTCAGCTCAGTCATAATCTCAGGGTCATGAGATTGAGCCCCAAGTCTGGCTCCAAGCTCAGCAGGGAGTCTGCTTGAGACTCTCTCTCTCTCGTTCTGCCCCTCCTGCTCATGATCTCTCTCTCAAATAAATAAATGAATCTTAAAAAAAAACAAAAAACAAAGAACGTTCTCCTCAAAATCTACTAGTGCTCAGGATTTATTTAATTATCAATTTGGAGGGGCATCTGGGTGGCTCAGTCAGTTGAGCATTGGACTTTTGGTTTCAGCTCAGGTCATGAACTTGGGGTTGTTGTGAGATCGAGCCCATCATCAGGCTCTGTGCTGGGCATGGAGTCTGCTTCAGATTCTCTCTCTCTCTTCCTCCCTTCTGTTCCTCCCCCCACCACCTGCACTTATTCTTTTTCTCTCTAAAATAAATAAAATATTTTTTAAAAAAGAATATATTAATTATCAATTTGGAAAAATCTGAGAGGAAGGACTTTCTAGATAATAAGTGACATAGCATGAACTCACCTTATTTCTCTAAATGCTATGGAATAATGATAGTGTGCATTTCTTATGTGTTTAATAATTTCTAGACATTTTTACTATGTTTGTATCAATTCAATGTTTGCAATAAAACTCTAATAAACAGTGAATATATTGGGTAAGTTTAATGCATTATATGTGTTGAGGATCATCAGAAATCTTATGTTAGAAATAGCTGGTATAGTTTCATGTGCTCTGCATTTCAAAACAAAAAAATGGATCCATCATGTCCTATAAAGATGAGAAAAACTCCATTGTTTCAACACATATGTTGAAACCAACAGTTTCTCCAAAACTTCCAACGAGTATGATAAACTTCAAATGTACTTCAATAAGTTCCTCAGAAAGAATTTGATGTTGAACAGTCTTAAGTCATTTCAAGTACAAGAGCTGCCATTAAGAAGTCTGAGACAAATAGTTACAGACTGGGTATTTTTCTGTAATTGTGATCCAATTTCACACTGGTTTTAAGGTCACAAAAGCTCAGAGGGTATTCCTGATACATGATCTCATTCTCCATCAGATGAGACCAGCCCTCATGAGTAAATGTTGCAATGAGACTATCTTCAAAATTGAAGAGATTGTTATGGAAGTAGGAGCAGGATAATGTGTCAGGAAATATACAAAGGATTATTAATAAAACACAATGAACATAAAGAATCAATTACTTAAGTGTCACAGGTTACCAACATCATAATGATGACATACAACTTCTTTCAGCCTTCAGTTATGTTTTTAAAAGCTTTGGAGAGAAATACAATTGACCCAATCTATCATGGATAGACAGACTCACGATCATTTTCCTCTGCAAAACAAGGCAGACTTTTTTTTTTTTTTTTTAATTTTCCACTATTGGACACTTTTCCGAAGTTTAAGGGCTATAGAACAAGTGGAATAGCTTTTATTTTATAGTTGTGTCAACATTACCCAATCGTGGTTATAGAGCTGGTTATTCCTTAACTTCTCTTACACTCTTGGGAACCTCTGCCCTCCAAGACGTAAAAAGAGAAAATGAAGTTGCATTGTAGTAGAAGAGATTAAAGCTACATATAATGATTTCTAGACAGAAAAAATTGTTAAATTTTGAACACAGTAAGAGAAATTGATAAGTCTCTCTACCTCCCCCACCTCCTCTCTTTTCCTCTCTTCTCTCCCTCTTACCTCGCTAATCATCTTAAAGACATTTCTCTCTAAAGTTAAACAGCTTGGCACGCTTCATCCCATTTTATATGAGATTTAGTTAGATGACAACATTATATTTTAGGTTAAAAAATAAAAGATGTTTAAAATAAAATAAATCAAGTTACCTAGGTATGCCCCTTTAGTCTTTCTCCTCAAACCATCAATAATTACTCAGGAACAATTGCTCAGAAATTCAGTTTGCTACTTTGAACTCTCGATTTTTTGTTGGAAAATTTCAGGAAAAAAGAAAAACCCAAGTCACCATGAAAGGATTCACATTTGCTAATTGCATTTACTGGAAACATAAAGCTCAAATATTTAGTTCTCATCATCTTCATCACTGGGGACATCGGAAATAATAGAAAGCTGAGATACAAAATACAGAAATATCTCTTGCTAAAATTTAGGCTCAAGCAAACAAACAAACAAACAAACAAAGGAGCATGTAGTTTTGTTTTTTAATGTTACCACTTCTTTCATACAAGCACAGAGCTTCCCAACTGGTATGCCGATACACCCTGATGTGTGCAAAAGGGCTGCATGTGTGCCAGGATAGTGATGGTTACAACCCTCAGGGCTTCTGGGTTGGGCCTGGGGCCCAGGCCTGCCCTAGCTTTCGGTCTCTGCTGGAAGAAGCCTTCTTTTTTATTTTCCACCCCAGTGTGCTATACAAATGCTATTTTCAATGAGTGCTATAAAGTGGAAAAATTTAAGAAACTCTGCTGTATAACATATATGGTAGATGGTAGTGTCAGTGGTAGTTTTGGGAATTATCCTAATTACAATGATAAATAAATAAATGTGGGCTTGTAAAAAAAAAAACCCGTGGAAGGAAGAGAGGGACCTTTTTTTTTTTAATTTACTGTTTTAAAAAATTTGTTTGTATGTGATGCAGTCATCTTCAAAAGATCCCAGGGAAATGTGAACAGTGAAGGAAATTATTAAAAGCTTTAACTCTCTTATATTTACAGCATGGTGACTAGTAAAAATCTCCCTCATTCTGATAAATAAAACAAAAAAGGATATTTATTTTGATATCCTTGTTTTCTTTAATTGCACCACTCCAGGGACATATAGACCATTTCTGAGAAAGCCCATTTTCTCCATGTCTTATTTTTAAAACTATAAATGAAATTTTAGGAAATCTCCAAGTTAAGCTAGTTCATTTGCTTTTCTGTGGTTCTGTTGTTTATGTAAGAGTTTATGTTTCTTAATTCCCACGTAGTGACCTGTATATTTTTTCTGATCTTTGGAAATACACCCATAAAATCACCATAACATTCTTGGTTCTTTTTGAAAATTCTTCTATTTTCCAAAGCACCCACACCTACACAACTGTTTTACTCAAACGCAACAAACAAAACTGATGTTTATAATTTTGTTTTCAGTTTTACTCTTGTGCCGAGTTCTACTCTTAAATTTAACTTAGTATGGTATTTCATTGTCTTTAGATTTAATTTAGTAGACTTTGCTTTTAAAAGAATTTCCCTGTGAAAATGTAGCAATTTGATTGTATGCATGTGCCATAATCTGTTTTTTGTTTTTGTTTTTATTTTTTTGATATGGTAGTAATACTATAGAGAAATGAAATACCAAGAAATCTAAGCCTTAACTACCACATAGGATTAAAAACAAAAATGTACAATAGAAAACATCACCTGCCTCAGAGTCATCATTTTAACTCACCACATTTCATACAAACATTAGGTGTACTAAGAAGCTGACAATGTTTGAAAACACTTCCATTACCACAAGTATATAAATTTACAAGTCATAACCTCTGTTTCTTAACATCTCATAAAATACAGATAAATTACACCGAATTTTAATGTATAGATTTTAAGTGCCAGTCACTATATTATTGTATTTTATATCTCATTTAATTTCACAGCTTGTGAAGTAGGAACTATTCTCCTTACTTCACTCTCCTACCTTGTACAGCTTGAAATATGCATAGGATTATCAAAGTGAGGAAAAAAATGCCAAGTTCAAAAGATAAAATTATCTTTAAAATGAGTTAAGAGACGGGCGCCTGGGTGGCTCAGTTGGTTAAGCGACTGCCTTCGGCTCAGGTCATGATCCTGGAGTCCCGGGATCGAGTCCCGCATCGGGCTCCCTGCTCGGCAGGGAGTCTGCTTCTCCCTCTGACCCTCCTCCCTCTCATGCTCTCTCTCATTCTCTCTGTCTCAAATAAATAAATAAAATCTTTAAAAAAATGAGTTAAGAGACAATGAAATAATCCATCACCCCAAAGACTATAATAGAGTGGGTACATTAAATTCTAGTCTTAATAATTAAGTAACAGTAGTAGTATTTCCATATAGAAGAGGGCTAGGTACAATTCTATTTCTTGTGTTCTATCCCTAATTAAATGAGTATCTCAGCAAGTGGCTGAAATCTAAAGAGACCAGAGCCAATGCTCTTTCAAGAGAATGTTCATAAAATTCAACTTTCTTAAAAGATTTCTCTCAGAGGAAAGGCAAAACCCTAATGATTGAGGTCCCAAGGGTCCAACTCTATCACCACAGACATTATTATAGTAGATGTAAATGTCAAGGTTTAAAATCCAGAGTGACGAATACTCATGGTTAAGGACTGAGTTTTAAAAGTGAAAGATTCATAATTATTCCATGTATTATCTAGATACTGTACCCTACACCTGGCATGGAGATTGTGGTATGTGGAAATAGATCTAACATGATTGCTATAATCAGTGTTTGTGGAATACATTATAAATGGATTCATGGTTTCCCACACAATCCCAATAGTTCTTGTCATTCTATGAGAGTCCCAGAGGTAGAAAAGTGAGTATTTGGTTTAACCCTTTACCAACTATTTTCTAGAAAAATATGGCAGCCCTAGATAAAATAATTTTTTGTGCTCCTGTAACATATATAAAATATAAATGTCTATGTACTAGTCTGTCTGTATACTTAATTCCTGTATTGGTTGAGACAATAAACTTTTAAAATGGGGAAAAAAGATAGAAATAAAAAATACAGTGCATTTCCACTTAAAATGATAGGATGCTTAGTGGTCAGAGACTCAGGAGTAGGCCTAGAATGAATTTCTCATCAGGATATAAATAGGTTCCAAAAGGTAAGAAGTGGTATGTGATCATCTGAACTCAACCATTATACCTTCAGAGGACATGGGAACCAATCTGAAGTTTTCGTCAGACTAAAACTCCTGGACACTTATTTTTAACAAGGATAATGATGGCTCTTTGGGGATGATCATTTTCAATTTGCCTAAGAGCCAAGTGACTATGAAAATAATGCTTAACTGGAGAGTTCTGGAGATAAGCATGGGGAGTTGGGACATATTAGCTGAAAGAACATCGAGATTGTGTGTGGTGTTATTGCTATATCACCAACACCTGGAATTGTACCTCATACATAACTAGTACATACTAGTCAAAACCAGTCATATTAGTACATACATAACTAGTACATTGACTAGTACATACTAGTCAAAACTCTCTAGATCCAGTAATACTTGGATGCAGTCATATATCCCCAAACTCCTCCTATCTGCATTCAAGTAAATCTCAAGTCAATCACCTGAGATCTACTCATGTAAAAACTGTGATCTCCACTAGAATCACAGTACCCTAAACTTTGTGGAAGTGAATGAATCTAGGGTCACAAAGCCCAGCTTCCCTCATTGAGTAGGCATTGTGTTTCTAGATATTAACTGCTACTCTAAGAGATCTTTCCCAAACCTATCTGAACATGAGAATCATTTAGAGTAATTATTTTTACAAAAACAAAGATTCTCAAGTTTCCTTTGGAAATTCAGACACTGGAAATCTTTATGTTAAAAACACACCTCAGATCATTTTTATGAACAGGCATGTGTGTGAAAAGCTTTCCTAAAGCATCCGTCCCCATTTTCAGACAGCTCCATTAGAAACTTCTACGAGCTAACTCACCTGTCCAAATTTTGGTACAAGTGGACTACAGTAGCCATCTTCATTTATTCAGTCATGCAGCACTTATTCAATGATACTTAATGAGCATCATATGTGAGGCACCTGGGGGAAGAAAGGAAAAGATGGGACTTCACTCATACTCATGGAACTCCTGGTAAAATAACATTGAAATCTAGATTCACTGTGGAGTTATGGGCAGTCACTGAAGGGTTCGGAAGCATGAGTGTGACATCATCAGATTTGAGTGTTGAAAATACCACTCTGGGAGTAAAGTTAGACATAGAATGGAGTGGTGACATTTGACTATGTCAAGTAAGTAGTAAGAAGGCTATTTCTGTAGCCAACCAAGAGAGGATGAGAATATACACCAGGACAAAGGCAATCCAGATAGAGAGGAGGGTGGCACAGGAATGTTTCATCCAATTTTAGCAAACAGAAATATTAGACAAAGACAATAAAACACATTGAAAGCCATATTTATTTAAAACATAAGTGGATATATGGGGCGCCTGGGTGGCTCAGTCATTAAGCGTCTGCCTTCGGCTCAGGTCATGAACCCAGGGTCCTGGGATCGAGTCCCACATCGGGCTCCCTGCTCAGTAGGAAGCCTGCTTCTCCCTCTCCCACTCCCCCTGTTTGCATTCCCTCTCTTGCTGTCTCTCTCTCTGTCAAATAAATAAATAAAATCTTAAAAAAAATTGGATATTAACCAGACATTGATAAATCATGCCATTCACTAAAAATTACTTACAAAAGTTTGTGGCCAGGTTGGAGATACAAAGGTATATACAATGAAAATCCCTATTCTCAGGCATCAACTTTTAGCAAGAGAATCACAATTATACAGAGACAATTATAATAACAGTATTTAAAAGAAGGGCTATAATGATATTATAAAAAGTATCATCCCATTAGGGAGGAGGAGATGCATTTAATGTTTTAGAGCATATGTATGTGAGAACATAATAAGTAAATAATCCTTTCAGAAATAGTCATTTCTTGCATAGTCCTCTGTTAATTATGGAATCGTTTTAAACATTTGTCTGCAGTCCATTCTCTTTGAAAAGGAATGATAGGTGGCTGGGTGAATATTACTGGTCACAATAGATGAGAAAAGGCATACAACTCCAACAGTAAAATTAAATCCATAAAAAGCACAGACTTCCCAGAATATTATTTATAAAAATCACCATGTTGTGAATCAAACTTCTATTTAAAATTGCTTTTCCATATTACTCTATTGAGGCTTTCTACTTAATGAGATGTCTGGCAGGGAAGATTTGGGGAACATTTATCCAAAATGCCAGAACTGCTTTCCACTTTGCTAAAATGCTAGCAAGAAGCTTTGAAAGTGGCAACACGTTTGCGAGACATCATTGTCAAATTTCCCCTAAAGGAACAATGTGAACAGATAGTAAGAGAGCCGTGAATCAGATTGTCAATGCCGGGCTTATGCTATTGAGTTTCCGCGAACATGTTCCTAATTTTGCAGTCACTTCTCCATTTTAGGAATGAATTCCACTTTTCAAATTATTTTTTACAAATGTTTAATCCCACATGACCCTTTATTCTATCATTCATCAAATTCTATTATTCATCCTACTCCTGGATAATATGTACATAAGGAATGAAACCAATTTAAAGATTACCAATCCAATACAAAATTAATAATAATAATAAAAATTGCTTGGCAACAATCAGAATGCATTTCAAGTTGAATTGTCTGCCAGATTGGATTATCCACTGGGCTAGGTGGTCTCTTAGTGAATCTGTGTATCTCTGTGATAGATCTGACTACATTGTATTGGTGCTAATTTATTTACACATTCATATCATCTACATTTCTGATAAAAGTATGTGTTTTTGGTTTGGATTTACTATGTATTTTCACCTTTATATCTACAGAAATCCCTGGCACAAAATTTAGGCTCTCAATAATTGTATGATGGATGGCTAGGTGACTCCCTAAATGAATCAATGAGATTCTTCTCTGTCTGATTATTTGTGTTGGGCCTATGCTCTTTTATTTATATCAGTTTTTCAATTTTGGGGTTGACGTAAGATTTGATTTGATATTCTTTAAACCTTGATATGAACTGAAATCCATAATGTAATAAATACTGAATTAGATGCTTTTCCATTCTAAATAAATGAACAAATAGGTTCTCAAAATATTGAGTTTTTTAAAGATAATATTTATCTGAGCACTTTCACACTCCCGGGGTATTTTTTTCGAACAGGAATAAAAAAGTTACCAGCTCTAAGCTTGAAAACTATCATGAAAAAAAAATAGTAACCTAGAAGAAAAATACGTGAAAGTAAGAAAAATAACAGTCACTGAGACTTCCAGAAATAATACAATTATTCAGTAATCCCTTTCCAGTATTCATCCATTTATTCAACTGCATTGTCTTCCAATGTTCTCTAAAGGGTAATTAGGTAAATACTTAGCAGTCTCATAATAATAATTAAAAAAAGGTATTCTGCCACTCAGAGAAAATAAACAATCTAACAAGGGAAAGAATGCTAAAAAAGAATAGTCAAACCAGATCTAAGGGGAGAATGAGCATAAAAGAAGCAAATAACATAATTAACTAAGATGTCAGAATGTAAATCAGTGGAAAACATAATTGTACTTTAATCTATAAATAAGACAATGGCCCAAGATAATTTGTACTGTCTCCTCATGGTCTCTATTATCATTTACACTGAAAATAGTGCCATATGAAATGCTGTTATTTGTATATGAAGATGGTGCTATGATCCATCAGCAACAGATTTACCAAATTGTTTTGTTTTTGGAGTAGGAAAGGGTTGGCAATAAATTCGTTCACATACTCTCATCTGGTCCTCTTGTGAGCAATGGTGTACATTGGCAAGTTGAAGTTACAGCTGCAGTCAGTGAGCCCAGAACAAAACAAAACAAAACAAAAACCCAGTGAGTGAAAAATCAATCAGATTGTAATTAGTGCATAGGGGAGATTGAATACCCTAACCTGACATATTAGCCCCAAGTTCTGACCAACTAAGCTTAACTCTCCATATGGTGTCAAAAATGCATCTATATTTAATCCAGCGTTTAAAAAATGGTATTGTTACCCTGATGAATTTCAGAAAGCATCCCCAATTCTTCCTCACTGTACATACTTCAGCATGTGTATTATAATAGAGTGCCAGGTATCACTTAACACTAGAACTATGAGAAAATAAGAGGAAAATGCTTGGTATGTCTCAACCTTTTCTGATGAGAAAACGCAACCCGAGTAATATTTTGAGTGGTTGGCTCATATGGGCCAGCCCAATCACTGGCTGGTGAGTTTGATGTCCCCACAAAATAAAAAAACAAATTTTTTGACTGAATGCCTCTGGTGGAATGTTGTAAGAAGGTGTGTTTAAATGATAAAAGCATAATCCAGCACAGGTTTTATAGCCAAACATGAAGAATAACTATCACTGATATTCAAAAACTACCCTGTGCCATGTGCTATCCCAGTTCCTTAGGTAATATATTATGTTTGATCCTAACAGTATAATTACATGGTAGGTATTATTCTCATTTTCTGGATAAGAAACTAAATCTTGGGGTAAAAAACTTATCCAGGGTAAAAAATCGTCAAGGCTTCAGAATTTGGCTACAATGACTTCCTCCAAACTCCATGATTGTTTTTACATAGAGATAATATAAATATAACCAACCAACTTGATAAGACTCATGTAATTTGCATTATTTATACTATCCAGTGGATATAACTAATTGACCTAAAAACCCAAGTGGAGAACATAGATTTCAGATGACAATAATTTATGACCAAGAGCTTTATAGACACAGGACATATTGACAGAAATGAATGCCCTATTTTTTTTTTTTTTTTTAGCTTTATCTTAAACAACTTTGCTAGACTGGCAGAATTCCTGGGTAGTCACAGGATTCCAGTGATTTTAATGTTTTAAGAGATGATTATAACCCAGAAACTAAACATCTGTGAGGCTAAAAATAAAAGCATTTCTTCAATTAATTTATCCAAGGCTTTCTAAAATGCTACCATCAGCGTGACTTATCAAGACCCCAATTAATATAGACAGCCCAATATCTCTTATATTAAACCACATACTCCAAGCCCAATCAAAGCATTTCTAATTTACCATTCTCTGCGAGGTTTTTCTGTTTGAACAAACGTGGGAACATTATTTTATTTTCAAATTCAGTGGCAACTCAGTGAGTGTAAAGCTACATACTACATACCTATATATGTACATGCAGATTTTCAGTCATTGATATGCATGTGTGCAAATGAATCACAGTGAAACAACCATTTCAAAGAGTTATTGGAAGGTTGGTTTAAAGTTTCTTCCACTGCACTGCCATGATCTCCAATGAATTCTATTGCAGTATTTACCATGTTGTGTTGTAAATGCCTTTTTCCGCAACTAGAGTAAGAGCTTTGTAAGGTCAGAGACTGTCTTTTTCTCTATGAACCCAGTGTATAAATGTAGTTCTGGCATTAACCAATTACTTATTGAACAAATGAATGAATAATATAAAGTAAAATATGAAATTACATCATGGCATCATTGGTTATAACCCATGTTTGCATCCATGAATGGATCTGATTTCTTCCTATGCATCCTTGAATGCTTGAAAATACACCTTTAGTTCATCCAGGCACAAATTGTATAGAAGAAAGTTACATTTAATCATGTATAGATGAAATAGAATTATTACTTAAAAGCAACAGGGACCACCTATAGTGCCCATGACAGAAGCTGAAAGGGGTTGACTTTCCTTGAATTCTAAGCAATTGTTGCATGCTGGTCCCTGGACAATAATATAAAGCTGGTAAAGTTTGTATTTAAGATGACCTTCGCCCTTCATTTTTTGAACTTTTTTGACCTCTTGACTCTATTCCCGTACATCCAGAGCCTTTGGGATGTGCTCTGACTGTCAAGACTCTGATGTTGTGGGAAAAAAGCATAAGCTTTGCCTCTCCTAGAACTAGGTAACTGGCTTGGGTGTGAGTTAATTTCTCTGGCACTTAGTACCCACAGTGTAAATTCAGAATAATAATGATCCTCCTTGGAGAGAAAGGATTTAGGCCCATGTGAAAGGCCCATGCAAGTGAGAATGCTCTGCAAATATAAAACATTAAATAGATATTTGATGTTATATCAAACATCCTTAAAATTGAAGAACTTCTAACATCCTCTGCCCTGAAGTATCCATGACCTAAATAACTTCAATCTCTCTTCTCTCCAAATTCCTATCTCTCAGTACAATTGTTGGGACTGAAAACAATCTGATTATTGCCTAAATTTATTCACTTTAAGCTAAAATGCCTAATAAACACGAAACCACCTTATTTGTTAATATTTTTAAAGAGGGTATTGTAAATGCAGTTATTCTGGAGGCTGCTGAGATGAGTCCTTGTCTGTCTAATTTGACTGCTAATTCCTACTCTAATAAACACAGGGGTCAGAAAGGTGGCATCCCAGAAAGAAAAGGCTATTCATCTCAATTGTAAGGCTCCAACACATGAAGGATGGTAATTTAATTTCCTGAAATTTGCTCATCTGAAAGTTTAATTAACAGAAACCAAGACACTAAAATAGTTTTGTATCAAATATATAGAATAGTGGTACTTAACTACTAGATGACTTATGTTTCCATAGTGATTGTTAAAATTATATTTATAAAGAAACCAAGTGTAACCATTTTAGCAATTCTACAAAGGCATACTCTAAGAGGTAAAATTAAAGTTAAAAAAAATGAGACCATTTATAATGGGTCGTTATGACTCTGAATAACGATGATTATTGGTTCTGCTTAATAAAACTGTCATCTAACACAAAATAGATATTAAGCTAAATTACATTACATTATCATTCTATCATGCTACAAAATTCAATGCAAAGCCTTTAAAAAATAAATCCACAAGAAAACAGGCCCAATATTAACTTCTTCTACCTATTTCAAAATAGTTTTAATTAATAAAGGAAATTGTATGAAGAATTAAAACAAAACACAGGTATGCTGTAAAATGCTGCATTTTACTAGAGCAAATAACAAGGCATTCATTATCTGCATATTTTTTAAATGATCTAGCTTTGGTATGATACTTGATGAAGCAGGATCAACTTTTCTCACACTTTTCTCCTATTATTCAGCTTTTGCTTCTTCACTCCAAGGTGTTTCTTTCCTGTCAGTCTCCACTGTCCCCTCTGCTGACTAACTCACATAAAGGAATCTTTGGTTTATCTATCACTACCACTCCTAAAGCTGATCGCACTCAGAATGCTTCTCTCAAGGTGCTTCCTGTGCTTCCAGAATCAAAATCATGCATGTTGTGAAAATACAGACTTCTAGATCTTTTCCATGACCTACTGGATCAGAAGCTCTGTGGGGAGGCTTGTGAATCTGCATTTTAATGTTCGCCCAAGGTGTTTATACATATCTCTGGTTTGTGAATCATTGTACTTGAACTACTGACAAAGTAATAAGGATGCTGGGGTATGCTACTGTTAAGTTTAACACTCAGTTGTTTTACATTTAATTAATCACTGAAAACATTTACTGGAGATATACAATTCATTAGGCTGTTTGCTAGGTACGAGGGCAACTAAGATAATGACACATCTTTTCTCTCATTCATCTTGTAGCATAATCGTAGGATTTTCCTTTCTGGATATACAATCTCAATATTATAGCATTATTTCTTCCAGACTTAGTGTAGAATCCTGAGTTCCCTGCTTCCACAAGTATAAGCCAAAAAAAAAGAGCTTTCAAGTAAAGCCAGATAGTCATTGAAATGAAACAATAATAGATAGTATATAAAGTAGGCTATGCATAGATGAAGAAAAAATGAGTGACTAGGAAGATTGAAGTGTGCAAAATGTAGCACAGAAAAAGAAAGAAAATAAAGATATAAAAGAGAATTTGAGAGACGTGGAGAAAGCAAAATCAAGAAGCTCTGACATATGTCGAATAAGAATTCCAGTAACAAAGAATGGTGTTCATAGGGAAGAGGAAATATTTGAAATGATGGCTGAAAAATCTCTTGTACTGAAGAAAGTGATGAGTCCTCATATCAAAAAGTTAGATAAAAATGAAACAAATTATACCTAGTTGTTTTGTAGTGGGATTGCAGAACATGAGGGGATAAAGAGAAAATCTTGGAATCCACTAGAGATAAAAGAGAAATAAGCTCTTCATACACAAAGGAAGAGTCAGACTGACCTTATCAGCTTTAGGAGAGGTTGGAAGAGAATAGGGTAAAACTCCAAAGTGCTAAGAAAATAACATTCAAAGTAAAGTTAACCATTCAAGAGAGAGAGGGTAATAAAAAAGTCTAAGGACATACAATGACACATAGTTCCTGACCCTCACTTGGAAGAAATACTGGAAGACATACTTCATTAAGAAATAAATGAATCCATAAAGAAGGAGTGTGATTTAGGAAGAAACAGTGTGCAAGTAAGTTGCTAAGATATACTGCTAAATCTAACTAGAAATGACAACCGTATTATAAACACAATTTTTTATTGTTTAAATAAAAACTAGAACTAAATTATGGATAATGCAAATCTCTCTTGACAAGAGATTTATAAAAATGGATTGTCAACAGGCAATTTTATAGCTTAAACTAATTTGAGGAGTTATCAAGAGGCACTTGAATTAACATTAAATGTGTAATCAAAATCAGTTTATTTTCCTTTATATCATTAATTTAATAGCAACTTAAACTCTATTGATTTTAAAGCAGATTTTTTTTTTACCAGTTTCCCCTAAAAGGATTGTTTTGTTTTAAGCAATAGTCAATTTTGTTATGGTAGTTTTGAACATGTGAAATATGTCAACTATGTAACTGTAGAATGATTAACTCCTTCCAAACAATTAAGGCCCCTGTTTAAAAATTAAAAATACTTACCAGAGAGAGTTTATTTTTTCAGGTTGTACTCATCAGCTACTGTTATGGTACTACAGGCATACCTTGCTTTATTGTGTTTTGCAGATATCACAGTTTTTACAAATTGAAGGTCAATGGCAACCTTGTGTTGAGCAAGTCTATTGGCACCATTTTTCCAAAAGCATTTGCTCACTTTGGATTTCTAGGTCACACTTTAGTAATTCTTGGAATATTTCAAACTTTTCTTTATATTTATTATGATGATCTGTGATCAGTGATCTTTGATGTTATCATTGTAATTGTTTTGGGGGCACCATGAACTGTGCCCATATAAGATGGAGAACTTAATTGATAAATGTTATGTGTGCTCTGACTGCTCCACCTGACCCACTGGTGTGCCATCTCTCTTAGCTTGGGCCTCCCTGTTCCGAGACACACAATATGGAAATTAAGCCAACTGATAACCCTACAATGAATGCCTCTAAGCATTCAAATGAAAGGAAGAATTGTATGTATCTCAAATCAAATGCTAGCAATGATTAAGCTTAGGTAGGAAGGCATATCAAAAGCCAAGACAGACCAAAAACTAGGCCTCTTATGCCAGTTAGTCAAGTTGTGAGTGCGAGAGAAACGTGTTTGAAGGAAATTAAAAGCACTACTTTGGTGAAAACTCAAATGATAAAGCAAAACAGTCTTATTGCTGGTATGGAGAAAGTTTTAGTGATCTGAATAGAAGATAGAAGATCTGGATTAGGCTTTGGCAGCCACAATATTCCCTTAAGCCAAAGCCTAATCCAGAGCAAGGCCCTCACTCTCTTCATTTCGGTGAAGGCTAAGAGAGGTGAGGAAGCTGCAGGAGAAAACTGGAAGCTAGCAGCAAGAGGTTGGTTTGTGAGATTTAAGGAAAGAAGCCATCTCCATAAAATAAAAGTGCAAGGTGAAACCGCAAGTGCTGATGGAGAAGCTGCAGCAAATTATCCAGAAGATCGAGCTCAGGTAATTAATGAGGGTGGCTACACTCAACAACAGATTTTCAATGTAGATAAACCAGTCTTCAATGGAAGAAGATGCTATGTAGGATTTTCATTGCCAGAGACAAGTCAGTGCCTGGCTTCAAAGCTTCAAAGGACTGGCTGACTCTCTTATTTGGGGCTAGTGCAGCTGGTAAATTTAAGCTGAAGTCAATGCTCACTGACCACTCCAAAAATCCTAGGACCCTCAAGAATTATGCTAAATCCACTCTGCTTGTGCTCTGTAAATGGAATAACAAAGCCTGGATGACAGCGCATCTGTTTACAACATGGTTTACTGAATATTTTAAGCCCACTGTTGAGACCTCCTGCTCAGGAGAAAAAAAAAGATTCCTTTCAAAATATTCATATTTTGCACCTGGTCATCCAAGAGCTCTGACAGAGATGTACAATGGAATTAATATTGTTTCATGCCTGCTAACACAACATTGATTCTGCAGCCCATGGATCAAGGAGTAATTTTGACTTTCAAGTCTTCTTATTTAAGAAACATATTTTGCAAGGCTATAGCTGCCACAGATATTGATTCCTTTGATGGGCCTGGGCAAAGTCAATTGAAAACCTTCTGGAAAGGATTCATCATTCTAGATGCCATTAAGAACATCCATGATTCATGGGAAGAGATCACAATATCAACATGAACAAGAGTTTAAAAGAAGTTGATTCCAGCCCTCATGGGTGACTTGGAGGGCTCAGGACTCCAGTGGAGGCAGGAACTGCAGATGCGGTGGAAACAGCGAGAGGACTAGAAGCAGCAGGGGAGCCCGAACATGTGACTGGACAGCTGCGATCTCATGATCGGACTTTCACAGCTAAGGAGCTGCTTCTCATGTTTGAGCAAAGACAGTGGTGTTCTGAGATGGAATCTACTGCTGGTGAAGATGCTGTGAAGATGGTTGAAATGACAACAGAGGATTTAGAATATGACATACACTTAGTTGATAAAGCAGCACAGGGCTTGAGAGGACTGACTCCAAGTGTGAAAGAAGTTCTGCTGTGGGTAAAATGCTTCAAACAACTTCACACACTACAGAGAAATTGTTTGTGAAAAGAAGACTAAATTGGTGAATCAAACTTCATTGCTGTCCTATTTTAAGAAATTGCCACAGCAACCTCAACCTCCAGCAGCCACCACCCTGATCAGTCAGCAGCCATCCACATCGAGGCAATAAACTCCACCAGCAAAAAGATTATGACTCACAAAAGCTCAGATGATGGTTAACATTTTTTAGCGAGAAAATATTTTTTAATTAAGGTATGTACATTGTCTTTTAAAGATACAATGCTATGCACACTTACAGACCACAGTACAGTATAAACGTAACTTTTTTTAAAAAAACATCACTTTTGTATGCATTGGGAAACCAAAACATCCGTTTGACTTGCTTTATTGTGATATTCACTTTATTGAGGTGGTCTGGAACCAAACCAGCAATATCTTTGAGGTGTACCTGTTTGGACAAAAAGAAGTGGCCATTTGTGGCAGAAAAAGAGCAACTTGTTTATTATGTAATTTAGGGATTTCTTATGGAGCTGGATTGATGTGCTCTCATTTATATTGTAGCTATACCTAAATATATATATCATTTAATTTTTTCACTACTTAGTAGTGTAGAATTTTCCCCTAAATTAAAAATAGTAACAATGACAAAATATTTTCGGTAAAAGTTTTTGGCAAAGTCAAAGAAGTAAATTATTTTTTTCCTCTCTAAGAGATGGCTGGCTCTGTTTATAGGAGTACCTTCAAGAGGATACCCAGGAAATAAATATGAACTTTCACATTTAATGAGAAATTTGAAGGATGCTCTCAGTTCAATATTTAATTAAAAAGAAAACTGTTGGCAATGCTGACATCATATATTGTCAACATCCATGAGGAGTTATCAAACATTTGATCAGTTCACTTAGGGAAAAAAGAAATAGTTATTCACTTCACTGAAAAAATAATCAACTCCTTTTGGTGTGGACAATATTCTTTGAATCTTTTTGTGTAGGAGGTGTGAAAATAAACTGCTGATTGAAGTTTTTTTTGTTCTGCTAATTGGTACAGAAATACAATTCTTAGTCTGTTTTTTCTAGATTTTTTTCCTTATTACAGTCCCATATAATGAAGAAAATGATCTCTTATTTCTTTCTATACAATTTGTGGGTACATTCTTCTTTCAAACTCCCTAATCTTATGGGCTTGATAAGCAACTCTCTGGTGGTGTGACCATGACTTCTATTCCTGAGGGCAGTGTGTAATTATGAAACATGTCCTTTTATCCCTCCTGCTGCCACATTTGAGGATTTTTTTTTTCCTGCACAATTAAGAGGCTAGAAATACACCGAAAGTGCCAACTTAATGAAAAGAAAACTACTCTGACAAGTACAAACATTCTACACATAAATGTTCAAAGCCAGAAAAAAAATCTGCTTTTAATACATAAAACTGAAGAAGACAGGTCAATATAGACATTGCGGCCATATGGAATCATTCTTGCAGTAATCCAAACACATTAAGTACTCTAATATATCTAAGATGATCTATGATAAAGAGAAGAATCAAAAGAAAGAAACCAAATGAATTGCGGGAAATTTTAATGTGTTAGAGTTTTATGTGGAAGTAAAAAGCCAAATGGAAAAAGACTTGAGAAATGTTGGAAGAAAGAGAACATGAAGAAATAGTTAACAAAAAGAACTGGTAAAGGGAACCCATGGTGATGAAAAGGCATGGTTCAGTTTTATCTATCATCTATCTATCTATCTATCTATCTATCTATCTATCTATCTATCTATCATTTATCTATCTATCTATCTATCTATCTATCTATCTATCTATCATCATCTATCATCTATCTATCCATTTTTGCATTGTCTCAATTCACCAAACCTAGGCATTCATTTTTTTTTTACAAATTAATGATTGGTATAAATCTTAAAACGTCATTTTCTTCAGATTTGCAATGTTGCTTACTATGTTATTATTTCCTTGTTAAATTGTGTACTTGTGCAGCATATGTTCCAATATGAACTTAAGGGTCCATGGACTGCCATATCCATACTTTGAAAAGAAAATTTCAGATACTATAATCAACTACTTGATTATTCATTCATATTTGCTTGCAAGAAACTTGGCATATTATAGGAAGCCTGAAAAGTATTCTAAATGCATTAATAAGAAGGATTCTGCATGAATTTAAAAATTTTACCACCTATAGAGTGCCTTCTACACCTAAGCACTTTACATTTGTTGTATTACTTACTCTCACATTGAGAGAACAAGAGAAAAGAGATTAAATTTTAAGCACTAGATTTAATGATAAGGAAGAGTTTCTTATTTAAATTGTTAATCTTTACTTTAAAGAGATAGATACTCATTTATTTTAGGTGATTTAAGGATGGTCCTTTCTGGAGACAGGATTTTGAGCATGTGAACTTTTTCAAGTCAATTTCAAGCTAATAATTCTTTTTTTTTTTTAAGATTTTATTTATTTGACAGAGAGAGACACAGCGAGAGAGGGAACACAAGCAGGGGGAGTAGGAGAGGGAGAAACAGGCTCCCCGCTGAACAGGGAGCCCGATGCTGGGCTCGATCTCAGGACCCTGTGACCATGACCTGAGCCTATGGCAGACGCTTAACGACAGAGCCACCCAGGAGCCCTCAAGCTAATAATTCTGTACCTGACAGATTCCCAGATGCTTTTATTGAATAGCAGATTTTCTAAACAATGACTGTAGTCAAAATCACAAAAGCCCATTGCTCTTTATAGCTTGATTTCTAAGTCTCATAGTCAGCACAGCATTTTGTCAAATTGAAACCCCACAGATACTCATTACTTACTAATATGGTCTTTCTTTGTAATTTTGTAGCAAACTGTTTACTTATATACACTTCCGATTTCTGATTTAGTGTATTATTGAAACATTCATTTTTCTTACCTTATGTAAAATTCTCTATTGAGGACAAGGATAGACTAAGCTGGACCATAGTGAATGGTTGTGCAAGTTGCTCACTACACAACTCTAGAGGAGCCGTTCACATTGTAGACTTTGAGATTTAAGTATTACAACAATTTTCTGCAGGCAATTTAGTGCCATGTTCTAATACAATTAGTTTATTATGACAAATTGCCTATAGGTGGACATGAAGTGTCTTGAGGAAGGGCTTCTTTTTCATATTGCACAGCAATGCTGTATGAATTAGTGGCTGGCAGCCCTGTTAGGTCTGATTGTCCAGTCCCTGGAACATAGAAAACACTGGGGAAAAACTCATATGTTCAATGAAGATAATTTGAGTAACAAGGGATTTAACAGCAATAATAACTAGACTTTACAGAGTATTTATGTATAATATTATAAATATTCCTCATTTGCACAAGGAAAGATAATAATACTACCTATCTCCAAAAAATGCTTGCTAATTGCAGCATTCAATCAATGTTAAATGATTATTTTTGTTAGCCTAAATGGAAACAAGAGTCTTAAGTGGAATATGTCTGCTTTAATAATAAAGTAAAGTAATGCTTTGAAGATATTTTATACCCATTTGTACTATTTGTATTAATGAACACCTTGGCTAAATGCAGACTTCATCCTTAATTTTTCATCATGGTAAATTTCTGAAGTCACCAAGTACAATTTGATATTACCTAGGCAGAGTATGTGATGATATGGTTGATTACTATAAGAAAATTGAGGCTTTTATGGTGGCAAACTCCCCACATAACTAGATGTCTCATTTAATAATAGGTTGGGAGAAAGATTACTCTGCAAATAATCAAATGTTACAAATAAATGACATTTGCTTTCTCAGAGGAGGTCAGAGATTAGATCCGGGTCATCTTTAGCAGGCATATAGTAGAGTTCCTGGTTTTTATAATGAACTAGCATTAGGTACTTCAATATACTGGAAACAAGTCTTATAAGTAGGAATGAGGGAAGGCAGATGGAACAACATATAAAGTGAGGGGACATGAATTGTTGGTATTAACTTATTAAAAAAGAGTTTAGAGTGACTGTGTTTCGTGTGATGACAGCATTCACCAAAGTAAGCTATTCAAGAATAATTGTTTAAGGACATAATAATGAATTGAGCCATCTGTGGAACATCCAGGTATCTAGTAGACTTGGATATATAGGTCTGGAGCTCTAAAAATTGCGACAAAGACAGATTTAACCATCATGAGAGGCAATACAGAGTAATCATCATCATCATCATCATCATCAACCAGTAAAGCACTTTCAAAGTGCTGGTATTGTTCTAAGTGTCCTACATATGTCATCCCACTTAATACCCACATAAACCCTGGGAGACAGGCATAATAACCCCCATTTTATGAACTAGAAACTGAGGCATAGATCTGTTAAATGATTTACCTCAGGTCACATGGCTCCCAGCTAAACAGGATTCAAACCCAGACAGTCTGCTTCTAAACTCCACACTCACTATAAACCAATATGGGCACCCAGACTTCCAATCTTGCCTTTCCCATCTATGAGCTGTATGACTTTGGTCATGTTACCTACCCATCCTCTGCCTCAGTTTCCTTATTTTCACAATGAGGGATAATAATACTACCTGTCTCCAGGGAGTGCTTAGTGTATAGCAGCATTCAATTGATGTTAAGTCATTATTTTTATTAACTTATCGATGAATGTTGAAACAATGGTGGAAAAGGAGATTGCCTGTGAGAATGTGAGGGTTGAGAAAACAGAAAGATCATTGATCCTTTAAGGGGTGGGGGGGCCCAGGTCAGAATCTGGAAGCCTAGTCCAGTGCAGGGTGGGTGTGGGTATGGGCGTCTGTTCCACTCTACCACAGAGAGCACTGCTTGGTGCTAAGAGGACAAAATGGGAAAGAAGATGCCAAATGAAAAGGCTGGTATCCCATCCAAATGTAAGGTCCATGTAACAAGATTGAGCAAAGAAAAATGAAAAGATTCAGTTTAAATGGTTAGGGGGCAAAGCTTGGAGAAGTTTCTTAAGCAGGTGGCTGTGCTTTCTAGGATGCCTATGACCTGGATGGTTGGCCAGCAGACAGCTCTTAAAGACAGTTGTCTTTCATGAACTGAGTTTGGAGACAATAGGCAAAATAGTAGGAAGGAATGAGGATGAAGCATCATCACAGAGCCGAGGGAGGAGAAAGATGATGTGGAGTATATGGGGAATTGGGAATTTTGGGTGAGACCATGTTCTGTGTAGCATCCCCAACTCAGTTAATCCCTGCAACAATTTTATGAAGGATGTACCCCATTTATTCACATTTTTTAATAGTTTAGAAAAATTAGGCAACAATAATTGCCAATACCTTCCCTAGGGTCACATAGCTAGTATGAATGCCAGAGTCTGGCTAGAGTCTATGCTTGTAACCATCTGTTACACATTCCTTATTCCCATCTGCTTTCCTTTTTTTTAAAGTAAGATCTACGCCCAACGTGGGGCTTGAGCTCACGACCCTAAGATCAAGAGTCGCATACTCTACGGACTCAGCCAGCCAGACACCCCTCCTTATTCCCATCTGCTTACTCTTTCAAGTGGCTCACTTTATTTCATCCCTTCTATGTTTCTGAAGAGAGATAAATTCTTTGTATGATTTCTCCTCCACCTCTTCCATGCCCAAAAAGTCTTGATGGGGGAAAGGGAGTGGCACATTTTTAGTTTTTAAGGATTTTTTTTCAAATTATCCATATATATATATATATATGGAATGGAGTCCTCTCCCCTCCCCTGAGGGCTTCAGGGTTTTTTGTAACCAGTTACAGAAAAAAAAAAAAAATAGAAAAGAAAAACAAACTCATATTTTTTCTGCTTTTACCTCCATATTATCCTGAAATATTGACAGTTTTGGAGCAAAGTTAGGGTAGAGAAGGGAGGAAAGTTGCAAAGGAGGAACTTGGTAAAAAAAAATTGGTTAGTACCTCAAAACTAGTTAATGAATTACTGAGTCATCAATGGTGGTATTAAAAACAGTCAATTACTTTCTGAAACAGGAAAGCTTAGTTAAACAATACTGATTGGCTGTTTGGTAATATCCAAGACATAACAAAGTATTTCCAAATATATGTTGTATCTGTATTTAAAGAGAGAGCAAGACAAAATAATGGGAACATTAAAAACTCAAAATTCATTATGTTATTTATACCCTTTCCCTCTTTAAAGAATAGTTAAAGGATTCAAGACCCCAGAATGAGCTTGAAGGTCTTACTAGAAGCCCAATGACTCCAAAGATAATCTATACTGTTAATGATCACATATGATACATTTAAGATCAATCAATTCTAGTATTTAAAATAGCCTGATATAAAATCACTTCTGTATAAATTAAAATTGCAATTATAAACAGCCGAAACATAATTGAATATTAAAATTGGTTATATGAATAGATGACTGCATGAATAGAATAAAAGGCCCAGCATAAATTATGATGATTTGCTTTCTGGTCTTATAACATGGTTTGCTTTCTGGTCTGATACTCTTTTTGAATAGTCTAATCTCAGATGATTATATATAGATTTTAAAAGTCTAATTTTCTATTAAAATAAGGATTTTTTAAAATGTGTGTTTTCCATTAGCTTTTAAGTATCAAATTCTGATGCTAGAGACAGTGAAAGGATTCATTTGGGTGGATTTGATTGTTGGGGTAAATATAGTATGTGAAAATTAATCTTAAACTATATTCAAAATTCAAATTTCCCCAGCCTACACTTACTCTGTAGCTCAAAAGTTTTTAGCTTTGGGTGTACTTCAAATTGCCTGGGGAATGTTTAAAAATACCATTTACTCAATCCCACCCAGGAAAATTAAATCAGAATCTCTGAAGGTGGAGGTGTATCTCAAAATCTTCTCAGTGATTCCAGTGTGCATCCAAGGCTGAGAATCACCACTCTAGTCTTTTTTATTAGCTTTGATCTTAAGAGAATTCTATTGCTTGTCTGAAATGATAGACTTTCTGGGATAAGGAAATGGTGGGCAAAGGCTACTTCATGCATTTATTCATTCACCATGAAAACATATATTGAGATCTTAGAATAAAGTATTGTGTGAAGGTCTAGGGGACACAAATACAAATAACACAAAGCTCTAGTTCTCAAAGCACTAGTCCACTATAAGGGAGAAAAGATAGGAATGGGATGTACCTTAAAAGATACAGAATAAAAAAATAAGGCTAGACAAGTATGTTTTGCCAAATAGTGGAGGTTATTAAAAGAAAAAGAGAAAAAAAGAGTGCCTGGGTGACTCATTTGGTTAAGTGTCTGCCTTTGGCTCAGATCATGATCCCAGGGTCCTGGGATTGAGCCCTGCATTGGGCTCCTTGCTCAGTGTGGAGGCTGCTTCTCCCTCTCCCTCTGCTGCTCCCCCTGCTTGTGCTCTCTCTCTGACAAATAAATAGAAATCTTTAAAAAAAACAAAAACAAAAACAAAAGGAACTGAACTCTATGGGACGCCTGGGTGGCTCAGATGGTTAAGCATCTGCCTTCGGCTCAGGTCATGATCCCAGGGTCCTGGGATGATGCCCCGGTGTCATAGTCAGGCTCCCTGCCCAGTGGGGAGTCTGCTTCTCCCTCTCCCTCTGCCCCTCCCCACGCTCATGCTCTCTCTCTCTCAAATAAATAAAATATTTTTAAGAAAGAATTCTCATTAAAAAAATCACTGGCGGATTCCTAACATGATCAGAGTTATGTTTTGCAAGAAAGAAGCGGATATAGAGAGTCGAGCTATATAATTATTTTGATATTTTAGATCAAAGTTAAATGAGAGATTCACGGCAAAAATGAGAATCCGGCTGGAGGAACACATGTTAGGAATATTACGGAGGCAAAATCCACACAATTTGTAAGTTCAAGACATATGGTGAGGAAGGTGGGGTGGGGAATCAGACCCAAGTCCAATAGTTAAGCCTGGTTTTCTGGGATTATGGTCCAGCTACCCAAGAAATGGGAACGTGTATGGAGGGGCAAGAGAGATGTTTTTGGACATGTTGGATTGGAAGTGCTGGTGGGATGTCAGGCTGATGTCCAGCAGGCACATGGAATAAGAGATAATGGTTTGGGGGAAAGCCTCACAGAGACTAACGTAGGGGGAGGTAAGAGCTACATTTGAGAGAATGTTGGAAAAGGAAAGAAAGCAAGCTGCTCCTTAGGGAATCCCTGCATGCCAGGACAAAAAAGGTATGAAGTCAGAAAACTGCTGGAGTTAAGAGAATTTAAGCAACCCAAGAGAAATATTTTTTAAGGTGAGAGTGATTAATATCAAAAAGGTGATTCAGAATTAGTGCTGAGAAAAGGCCCTAAGTTTGATAACCAAAGTCTTGCTAACAAAAAGTTTGGACACAGGAAGCCAAGCTGAAAGTCAATGAGGAGCATGTGTGTGGTGAACAGCAAAGCAAGGAATACTGACTATTCTTTGATGAAACTGAATCTTTAAAAGAAAAATATGACTTTTTCTTCATATTATATAAGGATATGTTTCTTTTAAAATTGTAGGAATAAGTCTAATTGTTTCTTTGCAGAAGAATTTGTGGAAGGGAGAGACTATAAGTGAAAAGGATAAAAGTAGGAGAGAAGCTAGCTAGCTGACTAAAAAAAAATCACTTGAGAACCATGATCTTCTCACCGCATTTTCCTTAAAAGAATCCTTGAGTGAAATCAACTGGTATGGCTTAATTAATATTGAACTTCAATTGGACAGGCAATTAATAGTAAGATAAAATGGTAAGACTTCTGCTATAGGTTGCACATTGTTAAAAAGTAATGAAAAAAGTCAAAATTAAATATTCCATACATTTTGAATACTAACATTTATGAACACATTACAAAGAAAAATGCAAAAAGCAATGTAAATTAAGAATGTGTAAATATTGGGTGCCTGGGTGGCTCAGTCGTTAAGCGTCTGCCTTCGGCTCAGGTCATGATCCCAGGGTCCTGGGATCGAGTCCCACATCGGGCTCCTTGCTCCGCGGGAAGCCTGCTTCTCCCTCTCCCACTCCTCCTGCTTGTGTTCCCTCTCTCTCTGTGTCCCTCTCTGTCAAAAAATAAATAAAATATTAAAAAAAAAGAATGTATAAATATTAAACATCATTTTAACATACATTATTTATAGATTCAATTAATAAAAGTAATTATTAAAATAAAATACTAGAAAAAAATGAAGAAAATTTATTTTTTTAAGTTAAACAGAAACCAAAATAATATTTGGTTTTATAAATTTGTAATCTTAAGAGACAAAACTTCATTCAATCCATTTTACTGTAATTTTTCTAACTGATCAATAAATTCTTTCCACATCTACGTGGTAAGGGAAACACTGCAGAGGAAGTTATAAACTATTTCTACACATTTTCCTCTGATTTTTTTTCATCTTCAAATAATTCTACTTCTTTTTTGATAATTTAAGAATCTTTATTACTTTTTTTTCCAGGAATTGCAGTTTTTAAAATGAAATTAGAGCTGTACTTTCTATTAATCTTGTTTAAACAATTACAGTTTATCTTAACATATTTTAATTTTATTTTATGTACTTGCAGACTTTTTTTAAGATTTGATGTATTTATTTGAGAGAGAAAGAGAACAGAAGTAGGGGAAGGGAGAAGCAGACTCCCTGCTGAGCAGGGAGCCTGCATGGGGTTCAATCCCAGGACCCTGGGATCATGACCCAAACCAAAGGCAGATGCTTAACCAACTGAGCCACCCAGGTGCTCCTGTACTTGGAGATTTTTATACAGTCACCTCTTTTACTTTCAATACTGTCTCATTTATAAGATACCAGAGTAGGATTATTCTTGCAGTACAAATTTGAAGCACCATGATGTGTTTGCTTATTATTAGGCAGTAACCATTTGAGAATTGTAGACCATTTTCTTGGTTAATCCTTGTATAACTTGAACAATTAAATTATTGGTTTTATTCTTACAGTGTGAAAAAATTCAGAATAAAAAATAAAACAGTATTATACAAAGAAAATTACTAGTATCTTGGTACTTTAAATTAGGGTCATATGGTTGAATTCTGAAATACCAAAAACTCACTAAATTACATTTCTAACAATATCATAGTTCTTATGTCTTAAAAAAATGGCATTAAACAAGGTGGACTTTTCTAAATGAGGCACTATGTGTAAAGTAGTTCAAATTAACATAATGGTCTGTAATATTCTGCAATTTAATTATTACGACCCTACCATAAAGTAATAACTTTGCTAAGGTTATAAAGGTGCTCTTTAGGGGAAGCAATTCTCTTGCCACTTAGTTTTTGTTTTGTTTTGTTCTTAACATTAGACTGAGATGCTAGATGTCCACAGGAAAGTATACTAATATTTTAATAATTGTGTTTTTATTACTTGAATTATTTATGAGATTTAAAATAAATTATCATTTAAAGTATTGTTTTATTTGAAGAAAATGATTTATTATTTTACATTTGTAACATTTGCATTTAACATTGACAGTAAATGATATAAATGTAAAAGAAATTCTATTTTGAGTCCCCTTTTTCTTTTTAATTAATTAATTAATTAATTATTTTTGAGAGAGCAGGTGGGGGACAGGCAAAGGGAGAGGGAGAGGGAATCTTAAGCAGGTCCCATGCCCAGCATGGAGCCTGATGCGGGGCTAGATCTCAAAACCCTGAGATCATGACCTGAGTGAAATCAAGAGTCTGATGCTTAACTGACTGAGCCACCCAGGTGCCCCTCAACAGTCCCCCTTTTAATAATTTAATGTCATGTGTTAGATGGGGAAAACTACAAAAAAATTAAGATCGCATATTCCAATTTATTTTCTGTTTCTAATTTCATTTATTTTCTGATATCTACCTATCTATCTATCTATCCATCTATCAGAATACCCACACATATTCACACATATATACATAGATGTTTTGACTCCATACTTCTGCTTGAAAGTTTTGTTCTGTCTAGAATAACTGAGTCTGTCCTTTCCACCTTTTCAAATCTCATCCATTCTTCAAGATACTGTACAAATCCTACCTGTTCTATAAATTTTCTGATCATGATAGCATGAAATCCTCTGTCCTTCCTTTGAATATCTTATCTTTAACATTTGTATTATTTGTTTATTAAATATGTTTCCTCCTCATAGTTCTTAGAATGTTACACTGCTTAAATATTTTCATTTAACTTTTATATACAATCAAGTAAACTGTAAAATTATTTTTTTATATTTTATTTTTAAGTAAATCCCTACACCCTACATGGGGCTTGAATTTACAACCCCGAGATTAAGAGTTGCATGCTCTAACAACTGAGCTAGCCAGGTGTCCCTAAATTGTAAAATTATTAAGAACAGAGTGCTTCCTCAGTAAATCTTTATCGATTTGACCTTTAATTGTCTTTTGCAAAAACTAGCAAATACGACATAAACAACATATAAAACATAAACGATAAAATCTACACTATCATATTTTATATTTCATATGGGAAAGTATGTATATATATATCATATGTGTATGTATACATATGTATATATATATAATTGTGTATACTTGTATATAGATACTTTAATAACAGTGAAATATAGTAACTTAATTCCAATTAGCCTATGAGAACTTCTCAAAATTCATTCTCCTGTATTGTCTCATCACTTTTAATAACTTAGGAAGGTTAGTTACTGACATTATACTTCTTGTTTTGTTTAGGAGAAAACTGATATTCAGAGCATTATAACTTAACTATAAAGATTTGATCATTATTACTTAGAATTACTCAGGAGGGGCACCACAACTAGGATCTAGGAGACTTCTAATCCAGTGCCACTCAAACTATGTTTAGTGAAAGATCAGTTTCACACTTGCTCCCAATCTGTCACCAACTATTATTTTTTAATCATATAATATAAATGAATTCCCTGAAAAAAATATACAAAACACAAATCAATTTTTTTTAAATTATTTGATTCAACAGCCATCAAATGACTTCAACAAATAGCTTTAAGTTCTGAAATGGTTATCCTCAATGTGCTTATCATTTTGGACGGTGAACAAATAACCCACGGACCATCTCCAGTCTCTGAACGACACTTTGAGTATTGTCTATGTCAATCATGACCTATCTCTTCTAAGAGAATCATCCTCATCCAGAACATCTGCCACCTAAGTGGCCCTGTTGACTCAGAAGTGATCTCTGCTGTCCACCATTTACAGCTGATTGGACTGAGACCAAAGAACACTTGGCCAGAAAACTATGAACTGTGGCCAGGCTTGAAAAGATGAGCTGGACCCAGGAGTATTTTTTGTTGTTGTTGTCTCCGTATTTAGGTCTAATAAGTAAAGAAAGGATTTTCTGTGACAGTCTAAAGTTTTGTACATGCTTAAAATATGAGCTAGCAGAAACTCTGCGTAAGCTTTGCAAAGTGGATTGGGGCACTGAAGGAGGAGGAAGATATGAACTGTAGCTGAATCATATTAATAGCAGCTCACTAAAGATTCAAAAACTGCTGATGCTGAGGCACAAAAAGCTGCCATAACTCTAGAATTAACTTTCAACTCCAATATCCCATAGCCCCAGGCTTTAAGTTGCATTTTCTTTCAATGTCCTAAGATACATATCCCATACTTCTTGCAATGTACATATATATCCTAACTGGCATAAATGGGTCTCTGAATTATTCAAGAAACTTAGTTTATCGAAGACAGAGTCCAAGGCTTTTTCCATTATACCTAATAAGCTTATGTCAGGAACAACAGATGCCACATTTGAAAGACAAGTTGTTAGTGCCTACATCTCTAACTGACTTTCAGTCTGCAATGAGACTGTAAGCAAAACTGTGCCGATCTGGTGGAACTCGGGTATCAAATATCCATCTCCTTCCTACATAGATAACTACTTCTCAATTTCTTTGTTTCCAACATACTCCTGAAAAATATTAATTACAACATTTTCCATAGTTAATTATATAGAGGGAATCCTTTCAAATTTATATCAAATTATTTCAGTCATGGAGGAAACTCCACAGCTCACCTGCCCTTTGTATGGACTCTAATTTGCAGAGCTTTTTAGAACCAGGACCGCTCATCTAAGGGACCAGACATGTGCCTTTAGTGTGTATGAATCCAGATACATATTATGTGTTAGTGGTTTCTGGAACCATCCCAGAAATCAAAGGTGCGGGTTTGAGATTGAGTGCATAGTGATTCTCAAAACGTGTTTTATTGCCCCGATACTTTTTTTTTTTTTGATGAACATATTCAGATTACTTTTATCTCTTTAGTTATATTATATAATACTTTCTTTGTAGTAAAGAAGTATCTTTTAGTGTAAAAATGGAAACATAACTTCTTTTATTATTCTCCAGTATATTTCAGATTTTAAATGACTGCTAAATTAAATGGTTTATGTCAGAGGTTAACAATATGGGGTCTTAGATTAAAACAAGCCCCATGTAATCTTATTGAGCCAGTAGGTCACAAAAATAAGAGAAAATGTGTTTGAATCACAGGAGAGAAGGGATGTTGGATGGATCTGTGAAATACTTTATGTTGTAGTATCAGCTGATTGATAGCAGTGATTCTCAGAAGGGTTCCAATATTATGCCTTTTAAAAGCTGGAGATTAGTGCAACCATGGTGAACAGCACAGCAACACTCTGGCAAAGAAAAAGGGTCAGGGCTGGCAAAATGTGGCAGGTGTCAAAATAAAAGGTTAGGCTCTGTGCCTGGGGACCCATCTGTCAGATATAAGTATGATAAGCAATTAATGTATTTATTTATATTGCTTGTGACAAACTATGTATTCCATAAAAATGGTCAATTTAAACATCCTCCACCATTCACTAGAAATTAGAATTAATATAAAAATAAAATGTTCAAGACAAAAAGCAAGGTCTAATAATGAAATGGTTTGTTTATATAAATAAGTAAATGTTTGAAGAATTCTAGTAGTCAGCATTGAAGGATTAAATCCATTAAATATAACATCTTAACAATATAGTGATGATATTAAGGACCTACAAAATCAATGTTTATTTTGCAAGACAATTTTGGTAGCATTCCTTGTAAGTTCAGGATGCTTTATATTTATTAGGCTCGATTTCATAATCTAATAATGAAATGAAGCCCAGAAATAATTATGAGGAAATAGAAATTTAGAAATCTAATATATGTCTTGCATTTTCTTTAAATGTTTTGTTCACAACTTTGTCATTATTAGAGCTTTCATTTGCACTTTGTGACTAATTCTGACTCCTCTTTAATTTATTTATTATTTATTTAGCTTTCTCACTACTTCTGCTTTACAATCTGTTTAAACTAGATTATGTTTATATTTAACATTCATCAGTGATACTTTTTTACAGATAAAATACATTATAACTTTTTAATCATAATCATAAGCTTTTAAAATTTATTTTATTTTACTGGTCAGTAATCAGAATTATGAGTAAAATCAGATTTACTAAAGTTTTATGCATAAACTGACTTCCCCATATTTTTCCCTGAATAAAGTTAAAGCTCTCAATTATCATGTTTTAGTAAGTAAAACTCACACCTTATGGTGATATCAAAATTTGAAGAGAAACAACATATAAGTCTATACTGTAATATGCTATACAGAGGGAAAATTCAAGTTCCTTCATTATAGGGGGAAAAATGCCAATATGACTATGTTATTGCCAAGTTGCACATCCTGTCTGCTAAGTGATGAAATTTAACAAGTAAAGCCACTGGAATAGTAAAGAGAATCATTTGGCTTTGGAAAGAACAGAGGTATTATGTTCAGTAGATTTATTTTCTTTATGTTGAAGCAATGTATAGGCCACCAGTATGTTTCATTTATTAAAAAGATATTGGTTAAACTTTAAGTCAATGATTCTTCTCCCCAGAATTCCCTTCTAGCTCCTGACATCATTATAGTCTTAAACTATCTGCTATTGCTAATATCACACTTGGCTTTCCATAGTATAATAGCAATGTTAGAGTAGGAGTTGAGGAAGGAAAGTTAGATAAAAAAATATACAAACTATAAACTTTGTTACATGTTCCATTAATGGTCTGATATATGATTTACAAATTATGTTTGAAATTTAATTATAATTAACTGTTATTTAAAGTCAAATTAATTCATGACTTTATTTCCTGATTGAATTCAGTATTTTTCCTATTGCCAAATTTATTTCATTTGAACCTCAATCATCTAAGTTAGCTCTGTTTCCTATCTATTTACTTTCCTTTGCTTGGATGCCCTTGAAAATACATCAGGCCAAAAAAAAAAAAAATTCCCTATTCACCATTCTATACAACTCTTCAAAATCCTAGGGTATCGTACATAATAAAAATAATAATTTCAACAGAAAGTCAAGATGTCACTGAATTTTGCCATAGAGCCACAAGAATAATACATCAAACAGAAGGTAAGATTTTTGTTTTACTTCTTGACAGTGAGAATTATTTATTTTAAGTTAGCTCTTTCAAAGCATATATGGGAAGAAAATATACATTGGGGCTTATATTTATGAAAAGAAAAATCAACTTAATTTTTACTTTTATTTTTCTACAGAAGTATATGAGAACAATTTTGCTGGGTATATATTTACTTCAATTCAACCATTTGGAGAAATAATGAAAATTTTGATGAGTTTTAAAACTCATAGTACAAACATGCATTGATCTATCATCACAGGTATGCCTTCATAAATTTCATCTTCTCAATCAGATATAAATTCACACCAATTTGCAAAATTGTTTTCTTTATTTTTTTAAAGCTCAATACATATATGATTACTTGAGAAAAAATTTCTCATTTGTCATCTTTTCAATCTATGGTAATGGTAAATGGTATTCAAGGTACCTTAATTATCTTAACAAAGGATGAAAATTCTTAGTATAAAATCTGTTATGTGAATAAAATACCCCAATACAATTTCATTTCATATTCTGAAAAAACTGTTATTACTTTCAAAAGTTCTATTGTTTCCAGGTTTTTTTGAGAGCGAGCGAGCGAGAGAGCATGAGCATGAGGGGAGAGGTAGAGGGAGAGAGACTCTTAAGCAGGCTCCACACCCAGCATAGAGCTGGATGCAGGGCTTGATCTCATGACCCTGAGATCATGACCTGAGCTGAATTCAAGAGTTGGACACTTAACCAACTGAGCTACCCAGGCACCCCCTATAGTTTCCAAATTTTTAAGATGTGTTTCCATCAAATAGAAAGTTATGTTTTTGATCAGAAAAAATAATGTTGGGTCTCACCCATTCTCAAGGCATCATTCATATCCCCATCTCAGACTCTCTATATTTGTTTCTTCTACAGTTGTTTTTTTTAATAGATTAACCACTCATGCAACACAAGGTAAGTACTATGATTCTCCTCATTTACAGATAAGGATACTCTGGTACAGAGAGTTTAAATAATTCATACAATGTGAACCCACTTTATTTTAGTAATTAGACTTCTATCCATCTACTTACTTACTCAAACAAGGAATGCCAGAATGTTGAAGAAATAAAGAGCAGAAGTGTGAAAGTTATGCCATGAGATAAGAAGGAAAGAACTATGAAAATAAAAATAAAATAAAGTAAAAAGAAGCCATCTGAAATAGCAAAGGAATTTGTTGGGGGCCAAGCATAAAGATTTTAAGATAAAAAGTAGCAGCAGAATATGAATAAAAGGCAACACTGGCAAAAATTCTGAAAGCTTAGGATGGGAATGGAAATGCAAGACCAATGGAAATGGTGAGGGAAGAAGCGTAGTTTTTCTTGGCCTCTCACATATGCTTATTGAATAATTCTGAGAGAATAGTCCCTGCATTAGTTTCTAAAAGGGAGGAGAGATGAATCTATGATTCTGGCATTAAAGACGTTACTGACATTCATGATTTTTGTGATTTGTCAGGTGAATAGTTTATTACTTTGGAAGGCATTATTGTCTGATGGTTTAGGGGGTGGACTTTGTAGGCAACCAGGAGCTGAGATCCTGGCTCTCCAACTTATTATGATTTTGATCTTGGCAGTGGTATGCTAGAGTCACCTCCTACAGGGTCCTGATTGATGATTATGTGCATCTTTTCCCAACATCATGTTCAGTGACATCACACTGGTAGTTTAAAATCAGCCAAATTGAAATTATTTATATCCCCCAAATTGGAAAACGCTATAGATCTAGTCTTTCTCATGTGCCAGCTTACCAGCACAGCACTCACTGGACCTTGGGCAAATTTCCTAACTTTCTTGAGCTTTAGGTTTTTTTAATCTGAAAAGAAAAAAAAAAATAGACATGACAGGCCTTCTTAGGATTCTGCCGAACTTTTTTTTTTTTTTTAAGATTTTATTTATTTATTTGACAGGGAGAGAGAGAGAGAGATTACAAGTAGGCAGACAGGCAGGCAGGTAGACGGAGAGGGAGAAGCAGGCTCCCTGATGAGCAGGGAGCCTGATGCGGGGCTCGATCCCACAACCCTGGGATCATGACCTGAGCCGAAGGCAGATGCCCAACCGACTGAGCCACCCAGGCGCCCCTCTGCAGACCTTTCAATGGATGATATATTTCATATGGTGCCTGATACCTAGTAAACATCAATAACTGTAGCACTCTAGTTATTTAATTCAGCTTATCACACAGAATATCGAACAATTTTGCTTTTCCAACACACTAGAAAGCATTTCAAGTAGTTCATTAAAATTCTAGGAGAGAAGGATTTGTAAAAGTTATTTTACTGACTTTACAGATGAAATGGTTTCCCTTACATAAGATTTTTGTAAAGAAGATAAACAATTACTAATACTTGCATAGTAATTTCTTAGGTATGGTTAGTTTAGAAAACTTGTTTCCTATAGTAACTCATATATAAAAGCTCAAGGGCATCTCTTGGGGTTTTAACCCACTGCTCCCTGAATTAGATTAAATGCATGGCTTCAGTTATTCAAACATTCTTGATAAGTAATACAAAGACTGATTCTGGCTATATACCCCACTGTTTGGAAAGCTCAAATAAAATTCTAAGCCAGAGGCCACTCTATCAAGATGACAGGCAGTATGTATACCTTGAAACTTTAAAGGTAGGCACTGCAGGAAATAAGGAATCTAAGAAAGGATTAACCAGTCTAGAGATAAACCTGCTTAGTTGCCTAGCTAACAGTTCTCTCATCTAGATAAGTCTTTGATGTGGATTATTTATTCTTAAGATCGTTGTTTCATTTCTCTGGTCTTGGAATATAATTCTTCAGAATATTTTAATTTATATTATTTATTTAATTTATTTTTGAGTTGGCTCCATGCCCAGCGTGGGGCTTGAACTCATGACCCTGAGATCAAGAGTTGCATGCTCCACCGACTAAGCCAGTCAGGGACCCCTATAAAAATTTTTAAAAAGATTTTATTTATTTATTTGACAGATAGAGACATAGCGAGAGAGGGAACCCAAGCAGAGAAAGTGGGAGAGGGAGAAGCAGGCTTCCTGCCGAGCAGGGAGCCCGATGTGGGGCTCGATCCCAGGGCCCCGGGACCATGACCTGAGCCGAAGGCAGTCGCTTAACCACTAAGCCACTCAGGCGCCCACCCCTATAAAATTTTAAAATAAGTTATACATAACACATTTTCCACTATACTTCACAGAGCATGAAAATTATGTTATTTAAGATATTTTAAAATTCATTTAAGTAATTTTGTAGTAGGAAAAAAAAAACAACTGAAATTGAATTGAATTCTAATGTCCTCTATTACTTCAAAGACATTGTGGTAGATTGTTTACAAAGATGACTAAAATAATTCCTCCTATCTCTGCATACACACATCTTTGCAGTACAACTTTGCTTTTCCTCTCACCAAGAGGTGAGCTACAGTTTCTCTACTCTTTCAGTCTAGGCTGTGCCAAGTGGCTTGCTTTGGTCAAAGCAAAGATGATGAAAGCAGAGGTTTAAAGCATTTGCACATTAGGGTTTGCTGTTTTGCTGCCCTGAGACCACTATGAACAGCCTGAACTAGCTTCCTGGAGAATGAGACCACATGGGGTAGGGTAGAGATGAGACATACTAGCTAAGGACACCTAGAACAACCAAGCTGCCAAACACCAGACACATAAACAAACCCATTCTAGATGATTCAACCTCAGAGGACCTATCTGCTAACGGAACAACCAACTTATTATCCCACAGAATTATAAGCAAAAATAGAATAGTTGTTGTTTTAAGCCAGGGGTCTGCCAATCTACAGTCCATGGGCCAAATTCAGAACATCACCTTTTTGAAAAATAAAGTTTTATTGGAACATGGCCAAACTCATTTGCTTATGTACTGTCTCCAGCTACTTTCACACTATAAAGAAAGAGTTGAATAGTTGCAACAGAAACTGTATGGCTTACAAAGCCTAAAATATTTACAATCCTCTCCTTTATAGAAAAAGTTTGCTGATCCTGTTTTAAGCCACTAAGTTTTGGGGTGGCTTGTTAAGTAACAATAGAAAAAGAGCACAGACTTATTTTCAAAAAAAAGGATATGCCTCATTTCTTATTAAACTAATAAAGTCCTATGCTCATGAAAAAATACATGCAGTTTTGGGGAGTCAATAATCTCTGTTATGGCAAAAGCAGTATCATTCAGTTTGCATTTCTAAAGTACTGTTAGGAAGATTTCTAGTTGTACACCAATATCTGGTCTTCCCTTTTTTCCACAGTAATACATTTGGAGCTGGTAATGTAGCCACCCAGTCAGAGATTATACTTACAAGTTCTATTCTCAGTTATGTGTGACCATAGGCCAAGGTTTCCTCCTGTAGACTATGAATGGAAGTGATGTGGGCTACCATTTTGTGGGCTTTCTTTATGCTCTCATTCTCCTTCCCACTAAATGGAACTTACAGCAACCTGATTTATCATGCAGACAGGTAGAATGTCCTAGGGAATGGAGGAGTACACAATCAAGAGAAACTTAGTCACTTAAAAACCGTGAGGAGTAGAGCCACCCTCCAACTTGTGGACCACTCATCTTAGACTATTAACATGAGAGAGAAATAAACTTGAAAATTCCGTAAGCCACTGAATTATTCTTAGGTGGTTTTTTTTTTGTTTTTTTTTTGTTTGTTTGTTTTTTGTTTTGGCAGCAGGTTACTCTTATTTAATACAATACTCTTATACAGTATACTTGGCACCAAAATGATTCAGTTGGTAAATGCTGGATCTTGGGTCCAAGACTCTAGGATACTTTGAAAGACTTTGCCCCAATTTTCTGAAGTGGCCAGAGGCTAGTCACTTATAGTAACTGTGATTTTGTTTTCCTAGATAAAAATATACAACTCCAGATAGGCTAAGCAGGAATTTTGAAAACTGACCTTTCTAATTTCTACTTCTTCCAAGGAAGAGGGCTGCAATAACTGGTGATTGCCCTAGGCATGTATCATTTTAGTCCCAAGAAATGCTTATATACCACATAGCGCCTAAGGTGATATTATGGGAAATAATGAAGGTGAGTTTTTGGCACTTGGAGAGCTAGGGATAGTTTTCCCTATCATATATTCCATTTTGAGACAATTAGAAGAAAATTGGGAAAGAAGATTTTAGTTACATCCTGAATATATACTCAATGATGTCAGCCAATAAGTCTCAAGTTTTAGAGCATATGAGGGAAACTTGTTAAGCATGCAGATTTGAAATAGCTCTCTTCCTCTCCTCATAGTCCCAGAGATTATGGGAGTATCCTCCTCATACTCCCTAGATCAGTAGAACTAATGATGGATGTCTGCCATCTCCATATTTATATACCACTCTGAGTGAGTCTAAGATTGGGGGTCAGTGACTCTTTAGAGAGCCACAGCAGAAATTAAATTCAGATATTAAGACTCAGTTCCAGGAATTGGAACTTGATGTGGCAAATAAATTCTAGAGAAGAAGAGTTACATCAAGGTTTCCAAAAGAAATATTTTATGAATGATTTTGTTGAAAAACTAATAAGGAAGAATTACCAAACACACCAGTGAAAATGAAATTGGCCCATTTTCCCTGTGAACTTCTTATTCAGTATTCAGTGTCCAGTTTAAAAGTTACACTTCCTTTGGAAGTGACACTAGGTATTTTCATACTCCATAATTTCTGGATCAGGGGAAGTAGCACATTAAGGTTAGATATCTAATCGTGTGTCTTCCCTGCTGGATTAAATGTTCTGTAAGGAAAGAAATTGTTTCTTTCTTGCTCACCAGAGTATCCAGAGCTTATTAGGATGCCAAGAATATGCAAAAGACTTACCTAATACTTACTGATGGAATAAATCTCTGAATGGAGAATAGCTGGTTGGTTTTACCAATAGAGGAAATGGACATGAACAGCAATAAAACCATATGAAAACTGCCTAAAAAATGTGCTTATGTCAAACAGATAATGACTTAAGCCGTATAGATCCAACAGAGGTAGGTTCAGGAGATAATGTTGGGTCATGTCCCCTTGAGGGCATTCTAGTTTGGAGGAAGGAGTAGATTTTAGTGCAGAGCCAAGAATCAGAGATAAAAACCCTTATTCAGACCAATCTCCCTGCAAGGACTATATATAGCTTTGGGGAAGGGACTTCGAACCACTTTGATTTTCTGTTCTGTTATTCTTCTATTTTATTAAACATTCTTTTGGAAAACATTGAGGATAATGTGCTTGTGAAGAATGGGGCTGGTGTTTCTATTTCCCAACTATCAGATAAGTGATGTCCCAGATCGTAGAATTCAAACTTGAACAATTAGAAGCACAATGTGGAATCTAAATGTGGAAATCTAAAAAAGTCAAACTCACAGAAACACAGAGTAGAATGGTGGTTGACCAAGGTGGGATGGTGGAGGAAATGGGGAGGTTGGTCAACAGACACAAAATTTAAGTTGTAAGTTGAATAAGTTCTTAGGGATCTAATCTACAGCATGGTGACTATAGTGAATAATACCATATTGTATACTTGAAATTTGCTAATGGAGTAGATCTTAAATGTTCTCACTGCAAACAACAACAACATAAACTATAACTATATGAAAGGATAGATATGTTAGTTAGCTTGATTCTAGTAATCATTATATACCTTAAATATATACAATTTTTATTTGTCAAATTATACCTTAATAAAGCTGGGGTGGGGAATATAACTGACTTAAAACATAATCCATCTCTCCAAATTATGTTTCTGACACAATTGTTTAACATTTAACTAAAATATATTATTGGTCTGCTTCAAAACTCAGGTTTTAAGGTACTGTGTATTCCAAGAGTAAAAGAGTAAAGAAATGAATGACATTAATACATTAGAGGAGAAAATGGCAGAAGCTTGTAAAAAAGGTACAAATGCAGGCCGAATCATTTACCTCTCCTCTACCTGGATCTCATTAGTAAAATTAGGAGGCAAGATGAAATAATTTATAAGGTTGCTATTAGCTTTAAAATTTTTATGAGTTCAGAGCCTTTAAAAACATGGTGTCTTCAGCAAAAAATACCACTGCAAAATTTTTTTTCAATATTCCCTTTTACCTATAATGGAAACAAGTTAAAAATAATAGGCCTAATGTTCACAAATCCATTAAATATTTACTACTTACTCTCTTGACGACCATTTTGATTCAGTACATGGTATGTATAAATCATCAATATTTTCAAGATTCAAAAATGTACATGGAAAGGAATTTTTTATCTTCTGTGATGGCTTTGAACTAAAGTATAATATACCTTCTTGTTTGTGTAAGTATTTTTATGCTTATCATTTGTCAGTAAGCCTAAGAATCTAAGTACAATATTATATATACATGCTAAATGCTTAGTTTATCATTCTAATTTCACTCTTGAATTGCAAATTGCATAGCTTCTCTAGGGGTCCCCCATTTATTTTTAAAATGTTGGTATCCAGGTAACAACCAAAAAAAGGAACTTCTTCAAACCATGTGGTAAGCTAATGCTGAAAATAAAATGAGTTATTTCCCTTGAGGGAAATGTTATTAATGATAAAGAGGAGTCAGATAGGTAGATAGACAGATTGGTAGATACATTTGTTTATACATAAATAATGTGCTAATACTATTTTATAGTTTTATACATTTTTCTTATTTTATTTGATTCTATGTCCTTGCTAGTATTTTTCTTTTTTTGATAAAAAATGATCATTTATTTTTCTTCTTAATGACATATGTTGTCTTTTCTGTGAATACTCCCTAAATATTCATAGAATAGTTCTCTGTACTAGATGTTGTACAGTAAATATTTCCTGATTGATTAATCTTTTCAAAGCTGCTTCCAACACCTCCTTCCCATCCTCAATGTGACAGTGTCATTTACCTTAACAGCCTTCCACCCCCACTTCTTCCAGGGGCATGTGATGTAACTGTGGACAATGAGACACAAGGCAACAACTTCTAGAAAGATTTTTCCCCACTCTTCAGACAAAAGGAAGAGATGCCCTTCATCCAACCTTTGAACAGTCTTACAAGAAGCTGTTTGAAGCTGCTGTAGCCATCTTGTAAGGCTAGAGAGAATACCAGACATTCTAAGGAAGACAGAGAAGAGAGTTTCTGAACCAACCCTGGACCACCCTACTTCTATTAAAGTTCTTGATATGTGACATAATAAATTTTCCTTATTGTTTAAGCCACTTTTAGTGGGGTCTTCTGTTTCTTGCAGTTGAAAATATATACTCATTGTTTATTTCCAATCTCCGTGTACGTGAACACCATGTTCTTATAGAGCCTACCTATTCTGAAATCTTAGATAAGGGAAAAATGAAGGGGGGGAATTGGAGGAGGAGACGAACCATGAGAGACTATGGACTCTGAGAAACAAACTGAGGGTTCTAGAGGGGAGGGGGGTGGGGGGATGGGTTAGCCCGGTGATGGGTATTAAAGAGGGCACGTACTGCATGGAGCATTGGGTGTTATACGCAAACAATGAATCATGGAACACTACATCAAAAACTAATGATGTAATGTATGGTGATTAACATAACATAATAAAATTTAAAAAAAGAGTAAAATAACACAACAGCGCTGTTTCCTTTGAGAAAGAAACTGGTCACAGGTGTAAGCACTACCCCAATTATATAATAATTATATAATAAGCACTACCCCAATTATATAATAATAATGGCAACAGCTTACAATTATTGAGTGCTTTCAATGAATAAAAAAGATAATGTGCTACAAACTTCACATACATTAATCTTCACAACAAATCTCTAAATTGGGGAATAGCATTATTCCTACTTTTAAAAATGCAGAAAATGTGGCAAGGGGATTATAAGTAACCTGCCAAGATCCCACAGCTAATAAATGAATAAACTCAAGGTCTGACTAGAATGAGCTAGTAATCATTATGTTCTCTCTTAATGCATGTGTGTATTTAAGATACAGGCTATATATGGACTTTTGGTGGCATGTGGGGATAAAAAGAACAGACTAGCACATCATTTTGGCATTCTCTAAACTTGTCACTTATAGCTCTGTGAGTGGACAACACTAATGATTTGCAGGTATGAGGGACGTGTATAGCACTGAATATATAGCTCCTGCAATTAAAGAAGAACATTTAAATGACGTCTAGTAAGAGTGATGTTCCTCTAAACTGAGAAAATTTTACATGTTCACTTGTGGTTTCAAAGTTATAGACACATCACTTAACACAATTAGATAAAACATGCCAAATTTCCTGGACATACTATATAGCCCTTCTATATTAAAAAAAAAAATAGGTGAATTAAAAAGTAAACCATTAATCAAAGTTTATTACTTTAAAAATTACTATCATCTTGATTTTGAGAATATAGGAGGCACAGAATAGTAAAGTATGGTATTTTTTGAATAGACCAAAACTCAAGATCTAGAGTGAAAAAAATTAGGTAATGAAATTAAAACTTCTTTTCCTAAATAATTTTGTCAGTAACTATGCTCTACTTTTTTTTTTTTTACTACGCTCTACTTAATAGACGTGATCTTTAAAACTAATTTTAAAATTTTATGTATTATTTTGTTATATAGTATTTGATATACAAAACTTATACATAAAATTTGATATATATGTATCAATAACAATATTTGATAATAAAAAATCATGCAGCATGAAAATAAAATAGCCACAAACATTTTGGCCAGCACAACAGGGAGAATATTATGTATATCACTGAGGCAGTGCCTATGTTTTCCTCAAACTCCTATCCCCTTTCCAACCCCCAAAGGTAACCAATATCCTGAATGGTGGTTTCACTGTTACTTTGCCTTTTCAAATAGTTTCTAGCATAAATGTATCTATCTCTAGAATTTAAGCTTTATGATTTTGAGCTCACATAATAGGAGCTTATAATGTCTATGTGTGTTTTGCAACTTACTTTTCTCACTCAAGGCTATGTTTCTTAGATTCATAATGTTGCATATGTAGCTATAATCTGTTCATTTTCATGACCATATAATATTCCACTGGGTACCTATAAAATAATGTTCTAATTCCGTCACTTACAAAAAATATTTTGGGTTTTTTCCAGTTTCTTAAAATTAGTATTAGTAATATGTTACTTCTGTATTCAAAGTCTATTTTAAATTTCTTTCTACTTAATGTATCAACAATTTAAAGAGGTGAATGGAAGTCTCTCACTATGATTGTGGATTTGTCACTTTGTTATTTCAGCCATTTTTGCTGTATATATTTTGAGAATGTTTTATTAGGTGCACACAACTTAAGAATTATTAAATCCTTCTGATGAATTTATTTTTTCTCATTATGTATTTAGTCATTATATTCCTAATTGTGCTATTTTATTCATTAAAGTTTATCTTCTCAGGTTTTTTTTAATATTTTACTTATTTGACAGAGAGAGACACAGTGAGATAGGGAACACAAGCAGGGGGAGGGGGAGAGGAAGGAGCAGGCTTCCCGCTGAGCAGGGAGCCCACTACGGGGCTCAATCCCAGGACCCTAGGATCATGACCTGAGCTGAAGGCAGAGGCTCAATGACTAAGCCACCCAGGTGTCCCATATCTTCTCAGTTTTTAATAGGTTTTTAAAATGAATATTTGCCTGCTATATATTTTTTATACTTCTTTCAGTTTTCCCATAATCTTATATTTTAGTGGTGGCCCCTTAGAGGAAAAGATCTAAAAATGTCTTTTTTGCTGATGTTTAGTCCATGTCTTAAATATGCTTGCCTAGAAACAGACCTTGAGGCAAAAGCTCAGGTGTTATAGCTTTCTTGGGAGTGCAATCCCAGAGAAGCAGGAGTGAAGGAAAAACTGAGGCTAATAAGAACTATATCCTGAGCTGGTCACAGCTCTACATCACAGTTGGTTGTTCATTGTTGTAGGAAATCTCCAGAGGGACTATATGAAACTGTTGCAATTTGGAATAGTCTGTTGAGAGGAAGGAAAGGCAAACAATTTATTTGCTGGCTCCTTCTGATTACTATTTTTTATTGGCTATAGTCTGCTCTATATAGTATTAACTTCCCAAATTTCTGGGTTGTGTTAGCTGGCCCCTCCAGGTAGATGCTGGTGAAGCCAGAGCCTCCAGGCATCCATTGCAGCCAATAGGCTGTTGCAGTGTTTTTATGTCAGCTGGAGCAAAGTGTGGAAGCGCCTAAATTTGTGGTGATGGAGGTGGAGGTATCCAGGGCATCACAACTGTGGAAGGTGTGAGTATTTGCTAGAGCTGCTCTCCTTCCACTCCATCACCAGAGAGGCAAGTGGCTGAGGCCTGAAGACATAGGTGGTTTCATGCAGAATTCAGGTAGTGCATAAACTGAGCCCAGTACAGTCCATCTCTGCAATATTTGTATCTGCTTGCAGTCAATCTCATGTGAGTGTAAGCGCCCATACTTTTTCTCTGAAAGCTGAAGTGCAAGTCCAATCTGTTTAGGAGGTAGAGAATTGTAGGAAACTGAAAGACTATCTTATAGAGTTTTAACAGATCATAGTTATAGTCCTCACTGCTTCAGCTAGTCCAGTGTTGTAATTAAAGGATTTAAGGAATAAAAAGGGCAGAGAGAAAGTAATAGAAGTTCAGAGAGAAGATAAAATGGCATTATGCTAGGTTTAGAATATTTAAAACTTGTAAGAATTCAGGAATTGTATAATCTCTAGGTTTTTTCTTACTTTTATCCCCCCTCCCATTAACCAGATGTCAAACATTTTTCACTTATTATGGAATTAATCTTTTTAAACATTTGCCCCTTAATAAATACTTTTAGAATGAAAAATGTATTTTTCAACCTCTCCTAAATGCAGTGAGAATAGATTTGTTGTGTAATTTCTAAAATTGATTCTACTTATGAGTGGTCTATCACGCAGCAAAATGTCAATTAGAAAATGAAGTTTCTCATGTTTGTACTTGAAATGCTGAGGGGGCTATGAAGTTTAGCCACTGTAAAAAATGTAAAAACCAAACAGAAAGCTGATTGTTATAGACTCTATATAAAGTATATATTTAATACAAAAATTCCTCTGAAATGTCAACCAAAAAGGTTTTTGGGATTTAGCTCAATACTGTAAGAGAGAAAAGGATAAATATATTTTAAAATAGGCTTAGAGGAAGGGGGGTGGGAATAGCATTTTATGACAAGGAGTTAGTCCACATGTATGTGGAAATAAAACTTCAGAAGGAACAGAGAGAATAAGGAAATAAAAGAAGGGGATAAAAGAAGCAAAACCATTGGAAAATTTTGTAGAGTTTCCTTGACACGCCGATGAACATTGTAAGGCTATCATAAAGGCAAGGCACAGCGTTCTTTGAAGCGGGACTTCAACTATGTGAACTTTCTCCCAAGGTAGAGTTATCTGAAAACATGCTAATTATATTGATAGTAAATGTATGCCCAGAAGGATATCAGGAAAGCAATAAGAGTTAGGATATTTACAACTAATTTTCATCAATGTGGAAAAACCTATTGGTGGTAAAAAAAAAAAAAAAGTGTTAGGGTAATTAGAAAAATAGTGTCCATGCAATCAGTATGGTTCTTCTTTTCTGTTTGCTAGTTTTCTGCCTGCTTCACTGACACTTATAGATTCCCTTTCCAGCTAAAGAGGGCCTCTGAGGGCAATGCCTGGGTTGGAGTTCTGTGAAATAGGTCATAGGGGTAAGGTGAAAGTCATCATGGCTTGTAGAATATGGAGAAAAGAAAGATTAGAAAGTCAAGAACAAAGGGTAAGTCTGGGATTAACCAAAACATTCTATTAACACCTCCAGTTGAGGAAGATGGGCTGAGATGCTGAAACTGGGACCAAGGCTACAGACAAGGAACCTGTGCCCTAGCTGGTGAGGCTTTTGGGAACATTCTTAAAATCACTGAGCTGGGAGAATTTACCTTAGCCCTGCAGGTAGCAGCCCTTCAAACATCACCCAACCCTTAAATTATTATTTTTTTAGGATTTTATTATTTTCCTCTTGTCTTACTGAAAAAATAATTAAAAAAAAGTCATTCCAATGATTTTTCTAATCTATGCATTCTGACAACTCTCAAATCTTTGCCTATAGCCTCATCCTCTCTTCTGAACTCAACATCATATTTCTGTATTTCCATTTGGGCATCTTACGAGTAACTTAGAGGTAAACTCTCTAATGTTATCTTAAAGCCCAAACCTCTTCCTCTTCTTATTTAAAATCTGAAGCTTTTAATACCACCATCTACCAAATATTCCAAGGTAGAATTATTCTTCTCTATTTCCTTACTTTCCTGGTCCCTATATTTAGTTGATCACCAATTATACTTCATGAACATCTCTCAGGTCTTTACCACTGTTCTATTACTCCAGCTTTCAGGCTTATCTCAATTCCTAGTCACATTTTGTCTTTAATATTAAAATTGTCTCCATACTTAGTCTTTCTTCCCTCTAATTCAGTATCTGTGTGAGTGTTGTCCTTCTATAATACCAACATGATTGGCTCAAATTCTGCCTTGATTTATCATTTCCTCTCTGTAGGATAACCGAGGGTCAAGAATCATTTAAATAACATGGGTAGTACTAAACTGTATGAATTGTATGAATATACCACAACTGATTTACCCCTTCTACTATTGATGAATATTTGGGTTGTGTCCAACTTTTGTCTAAAGTGAATAGTGTTGTTGTGATCATTAGAACATATGTATACATGTAATCAAAAACACAATGAAGGATCACCTCACATCTGTTAGAATGGGTGTCATCGAAAAGACAAGAGATAAAGGTTGTCAAGGATGTGGAGAAATTAAAACCTTGTGCACTGTTAGTGGGAATGTAAACAAGTATAGCCACTATGGAAAAGAGTAAAAAATTAAAAATAAAGCTATCACGTGATTCAGCAATTCCACTTCTGGGTATATATCCAAAGGAAATGAAAACAGATTCTTGAAGAGATATTTATACTCTCCAGTTCATCACAGCATTATTTACAGAAGCCAAGATATGGAAACAATCTAAGTGTCTGCAAATGGATGAATTGATAAAGAAGATGTGGAACACACATACACACACACACACACAGATATTATTATATACACACACAATGGACTATATAACACACATACACATACACACACAATGGGATATTATTCAGCCACAAAAAAGAAGGAAATCCCTTTTCCATATGGATATTCAATGGAACCAGTATCCCTTATCCCCCACTGCCCTGGAGTCATCTTTGCCATATGTAAAGCAGCCAATTTAATGTGAGTCTGTTTCTGGATTCTCATCTGTTTCTTTGGTCTATTTGTCTATTGTTTTGCCATGCTGTCTTCAGTTTCTGAAGCTTTACAATAAGACTTGATAACTGGTACTGGAAGTTCTTCCATTTTACTCTTCTACAAGATTACCTTGATTTTTCCTGGATCTTTGTATATCTATACAGATTTTAGAATCAGCTAATCAATTTCCACCAGAAAAAAAACAAACAAAAAACATCCCCCCCAAAAAACAACAGAAACCCAAAAAACCCTCTTCTGGGATTTTGACTGGGAATGCACTGAATCTACAGATCAATTTGGGGAGAATGGCCATCTTACACACTAATATTTCTTCCAATTCCTGAGCATGTTATATACTTTCATTTATTTAGGTGTTTAATTTCTCTCAACAAAGTTTTGCAGTTTTCAAGATACAGAGTCTACACATATTTTGTTAGATTTGTTTCTAGATAGTTTGTTTTATGCTATTGTAAAAGTGACCTTTTAAATTTTTATTTTATAGTTTCTTGTTGCTGGTACACAGGTGTACAATTGATTTTTGGTATACTGACCTTGTATTTATAGTGATCCTGCTAAATTAACTCATAAATTTAATAATTTGTCTACTTTTCTCTTGGATTTACTATATATATAATCATATTACTTATAAATAATGACAGTTTTATTTCTTCCTATAATATCCTAATACTTTCATTTATTTCTTCATGTCTTTCTGCACTGACTGGGACATCCAGCCACCCTGTCTTATCCCCAGTCTTTGAGGGAAGCTTTCAATAATTTACCATTAACTATGATATTTGTAGATACTGTACCAGAATTTCCCATCTGTTTCTTGCTTACTGAAAGTTTTTTTTTTTTTTTAAGATTTTATTTATTTTTGACAGAGAGAGAGTGTATAAGCAGGAGAAGCAGCAGAGGGAGAGGGAGAAGCAGGCTCCCCGCCGAGCAGGGAGCCCGATGCGGGACTCGATCCCAGGACCCTGGGATCATGACCTGAGCCGAAGGCAGACGCCTAACCGTCTGAGCCACCCAGGCGCCCCACTAAAAGTTTTTTCCATTAATGGTATTTAATTTTTCTTTATCTATTGATAGGATGCATGTGTTTTCTTTTTTCCATTAATGTCAATTATATGATTTTTTGAAAAATTTAATTGGAGCATAGTTGACACACAATGTTACATTAGTTTCAGATGTACAACGTAATGATTTCACAACTCTATGCATTATGCTATGCTCACCACAAGTGTATCTACCATCTGTCATAATACAGCTATTATAATACCATCGACTATATTCCCTATGCCATATCTTTTATTCCCATGATTTATTCATTCCATAATTGGAAGCCTGTATATCCTACTCCCCTTCATCCATTTTACCCATACCCTAATTCTCTTTTCCCTCTGGTAACCATCAGCTTGTTCTCTGTATTTATAGGTCTGATTCCTTTATTAATTTTTTTATATTCCACACCCAAAGTGAAATAATGTGTTATTTTCTTTCTCTAATGTATTTCACTTAGCATAATAACCTCTAGGTCCAACCATGTTGCCACAAACGGCAAGATCTCTTCCAATCCAAATCTTTATCCACTAATTATCAGAGAAATTCAAAATTCAGTGGTGCCTGGGTGGCACAGTCAGTTAAACATCTGACTCTTGATTTCGGCTCAGGTCATGATCTCAGGGTCGTGAGATTGAGCCCCATGTCAGGCTCTGTGCTGGGTGTGGGGCCTGCTTAAGATTCTCTCTCTCCCTCTCCCTCTGCCCCTCCCTCCCTAAAAAAAAGAAATTCAAAATTCAAATCAAAACCATTATGAGATATCACCTTATACTTGTCAGAATGGCTAAAATAAAAAAGGCAGGTAATGACAAGTGTTGGAAGGGATGTGGACAAAAAAGGATGCTCATGCACTGTTGGTGGGAATGCAAACTGGTGCAGCCACTGTGGAAAACAGTATGGAGGTTCCTCAAAAAATTAAAAATAGAAATACCACATGATCCAATAATTCCACTACTAGGTATTTATCTAAGGAAAACAAAAACAGTAATTCAAAAAGATATATGCACCTTTATGTTTATTGCAGCATTATTTACAATAGCCAAGATATGGAAGCAACACAAATGTCCATCAATATATTGATTCACTTTTGATTGCTGAAACACCATTATAGTTCATGGAATAAAAAGGTCCCATTTCAATATATTGCACTGTTTGGTGCAGGATTTTTTTCATCTGTCTCATTAAAGAGATTTTGTATGGTTTCAATTTTTGTAATATTATTTTCAGATTTTGGTATCAAGGTTATGTAGACTTCATAAAATGCATGGGAAGTGTAACCTCTGGTTGTTTTGTTGTTGTTGTTTTAATCTAGAAGTGTGTGTGTAGAATTTGTGTTATTTCTTCATACATATTTGGGAGAACTCACTTGTGAAATCATTTTGACAGGATGTAAAATTTTAAATAATGGGTTCAATTTTTAAAGTATATAATTATTCAATGTTCTATTTATTCTCCTGACAACTTTGACAAATTTTGGTTTTCAAGGTATTCATCCCTATTATCTAAATTGTCAAACACATTTGTATAAAGTTATTAAAAATACCCATTATTAATTTTTTAAAATATCAGTAGGTCCTAATGCGATGTCTCCATCTCTGTTCCTGATATTGGTAAGTTGATATTCTCTCTTTTTTAAATAGATCAGGCCTGAAGGGGGGTTATCAATTTTATTATAAAAAAAACAAAAACTTCACACTTTGTTGAATTTTCCTGCTCTGTGTTTGCTTTCTATTTCATTTATTTCAACTTTTATCTTTATTATGTCCTTCAATCTACATTTTTACATTTAATGTGCTGTTCCTTTTCTAGCTTCTTGGGATGGAAAGTTAGATAGTGATTACCACCCTTTTTTCTTTTTTAATATAAGATTTTAAAGCTATAAATTATCTCTATGGAACTTTCCTATAGCTACATTCCAAAAGTTTTCATATGCTGTACTGTTACTTAGTTCATAAGACTTTCTAATTTCTGTTGTGACTTTTGTCCTCCAATCATGCATTATTGAAAAGACTTGTTTAATTTCCAAAGGTTGGAGATCTTCTAGTTATCCATGTTATTTTATAGTTCAACAGTGGCCTCGAGCCTATACTCTGTATTATTCAATTATTTGAAACTTTTATTTATTTATTTATTTTAAAGATTTTGTTTATTTATTTGAGAGAGAGAGAATGAGAGAGAGCACGAGAGGGAAGAGGGCAGAGGGAGAAGCAGACCCCCTGCTGAGCAGGGAGCCCGATGTGGGACTCGATCCTGGGACTCCAGGATCATGACCTGAGCTGAAAGCAGTCACTTAACCAACTGAGCCACCCAGGCGCCCTGAAACTTTTATTTTTATGAATACTTTATATTACTATGGAACTTGTTAAGATTAGTTTTGGGCACACTATTCAATATATATTTAAAGATAATGTATATTCTATCATAATTGTTCATACTCTTCAATTTGTGCCAATAAGTTGTTTGTTGTGCAGTCCATTTCCATAGTCATAATTTTTTTGTCTATTCTATCAGCTATGAATATTGATGAATTAAACTCTCACATGCTTTGTTTACTTCTCTTTTTTACTTGTCAATTTTTGCTTAGCTTGTTTACTTGCTCACTTTCCTTCCTTCCTTCTTTCCTTCCTCTCTCCCTCCCTCCCTCCCTTTCTCCCTCCCTCCCTCTCTTCCTCTCTCCCTCCCTCCCTTCCTTTTTTCCATCCCTCCCTCCATCCATCTATATCTATGATTATATATATATATGTGTGTGTGTTACCGAGCATGGACAAATTTACAAGTGTATATTTTTTTGTTGGTTTAACCTGTTATCAGTATGAAATATTTCTCTTTTTTTGTAGGAATTCTTCTAGCCTCCAAATCTAGTTTGTCTTATTTTAATATAATGCCCAGCTTCCCTTTGAATAATGTTTTTATGATACATCTTTTCATATCCTTTTACAGTCACTCTGTATTCTTATATTTAAGGTGTACTTCTAATGAGCAACATAGTTAAGTTTTACTTTTTGATCTTTTAGAATATTTAATCCTTTTATATTTAGTATAATTATTGATAAGGGTTGATAGGTATTATCATACCATTACTTGTCTAAATAACCCATTTGTTTTATAATTTTATATCCTTTTTTATCTTCTTTAGGATCAATTATTTTTTACTATTCTACTTCCTCACTCTTCTATTCCCCACTATTTCTTTTTTATGATTGCCATAGTTATTAAAATATGCATCCTTGACTACAAATTATTACTTTTTCACTGCTGAGACAATGCAAGGATCTTGGAATGGTTTGTCTCAATTTATTCCACTCTCCCTTTTTGTGTTATTATTTGTGCTCAGCTTTATTGAGGTATAATTGACAAATAAAACTGTAAGATATTTGAAGTGTGCAACATTATGATTTTATAGACCTATATACTGTAAAAGAATTATCCTCACTGAGTTAATTATTGTGTTATTATTATTATGCATTTAATTATATATACATTGTACAGACCTCAAGACACTAGTATTATTATGTAATATCAATATTCATTTATATCTAGTCATATACTTAGCTTTTCCTTTTTAATTATTTTTCCCTTTTGATTATTTTCTTTATGTCTGAAGACCTCTGTTTAGATTTTGATGTGGGTTTTAGTTTAACTCTGCTAGCAACAATTCTGTTTATATTTATCTGAAAACCTATATTCATCTTAGTTTTTGAAGGATATTTTCTGTGGAGATAGAATTCCTTTCCAGCACTTGGGTTATCATTTCATTGTCTTCTGATTTTATTGTTCTTTTATTGTTTCTTTTAAGAATGCACTATCAATCTTGTTGCTCATTCAAGGTAATGTTTCCATTACCTTGACTGTTTTTATGGTTTTATTTTTAGTTTTAGATTTAATCAGTTTTACTATGGTGTGTCTGGGTGTGAGGTGTGGATTGGCTTGTATATAGCCTACTCAGGTTTGGAAGAACTTCTGAACTGGATAGTGGATGTCTTCCTCACTTCTCTGAAAATTTTGGTCACTATGTATTCAAATAATTCTGCCTCCCTGTTCTCTCTCTGCTCTTTTTATGAGATCCAAGTACATGTACATTAGATCTTTTCACTATGCCATATGTTTCTCTTATGCTTTTCTGGATTTCCATTTTTTCTGTGCTTCCAGTGCATGATTTCATTAACTCATCTTGCAGTTTGTTATCCTCTATGCTGCTGTGTCTAATCTGCTATTGACCCTTCTTTAAAGTTCTCAATTTGCTATTTTATTTCTATTTATTTTTACATATTATAATTTGTTGGTGAAATTCTCAATATTTTCACCTATTTTCCTCACCTTTTCCTCTACTTATTTTAACATATTAACCATATTTACTTAAAAGTACTTGTCTGGTAATTTCTCATATATTTATCATCTGTTATTCTCTTTCTTTTTTCCCCCCAGTTTTTAATCCTGCTTTTTTAAAATTCAAGTGGTCCTGTCTTTTTCCATGTCTAGCAATTTATAATTGAATGCCACCATATGATATTATCATCTGTGCACCTTCAGAAATTGGCAAATATCCTGTGGGGAAAACTTGCCATGTGCAAAGGTCAGTTTTTTGCCCACCCCTTCTCACTAGGGTCTTAGCCCCACGGGTCTGAAATTTCATCTTTATTATACTGGAAGCCTGCCAAAGGCTCTCCTGTTTTTTTTCTGTTCCTAATTTCATTCTGCACAAGGAAAGCCTGGTTTTTCATATCCTTTTCCTGAGCCCTGCACTGGCAAATACCCTCAGAAAAAAAATTATCATCAGTCTATGAGTTTACTGCTTTTAACTTTCCCTCTGTCCAAAATCTTGTGTTCCCCTAGTCCTGCTTCTACAGTTCCCCAGTGCATTTAGACATGAGCATTTAAAAAAAAAATTTAATAGACTTTATTTTTAGAGCAATTTTAATTTTACAGAAAAATTGGGCAGAGAGTGCACAGAAGTCATATGTATATTTTAATCTCCTTTTATTGTTATTCTCAACAGGTCTACTGCAAGATACTCTATCATACCAACAAGTGGATATACCTCTTAAGGGGTACTTCTTGAAAGGATCAATATACTATAAAGGAACATTAACTTGATATCCACATATAAGTCTCCAAGTTGTAAATAATATATTTATATATTTAAATGAAAAAATTGGAAAAATATTTTCAGCAAATATAGAAAGAGAGTTCATTATACCAAGAGCTCATAGAAGTTGATATTGGAATAATACCTCAATAACTAGATGGACAAACTTTATAAAAGTTTTAATGTGAAGGTAGGTTTAGCTGATTAACACTTAAGAATTTGCTAAACTGACTAATTTATCAAAAAACACAAATGAAAATATTTTTTTGCCCATTAAATCAGTTCAAATTACTTCTAGTTATGACTTCCTAGGTATTAGACCTTGATCCTTAATGCTAGCTGTTAGCTGGATTTTGCTTTAAACTGAAAAATGATGGGGGCTCCTGGGTGGCTCAGTTGGTTAAGTGTCCAACTCTTGATTTTGGCTCAGGTCATGATCTCAGTGTTGTGAGAGTGAACCCTGCTTTGGGCTCTGTGCTGGGTGTGGAACCTGCTTAAGATTCTCTTTTTTCCCTTCCCTTTGCCCCTCCCCTAATCCCCTTCTCTTTCCCTCTCTAAAAAACAAAAACCAAAAAACCTGAAAAATGATGTCATCAAATCCTGATGCTACCACTGGCCTTACCACAAAAATTAATACCATCTAAAATTCCTGCTGCTTTGCTCCAATCCACTAGTTTACACTTAGAAATTATTATCTCAGACCAAATCAAGCCTGAATCTGTCATATCCTTTTCAACCATGATTTGGTTTTCTCACCACCCTCCTTGGTATTTATGCTATTATCAGAAGAATCCCCTTATGCTTCACCTTCCCATTCTTGACCATCTTCCCTTTCTATGCCAAAGTCCTATTATTCCTAATATTAAAGTATATGTGGACTATAATGATATCCACCATTTATGTGGTGGTAAAATTGGCAATTTTAAACATCATTAGTGTCAGAGCAAGCTAGTAAGCTATGTTAGAAAAGCAGAAAAATATAATGAGAGCAACTAAATTTTCAAAAATAAGACAATGGTTAGGGAAATTATCAATTTGTATATTTTTATATGATCAACACTTTAGTGCACATACTATTTTAAATGGCTTACAAAAAATATTTGGAACATCATGGGTAAAATAAATACATAGAAAAAAGCAAAGAAAACCTTAAGTGTTTAGAGAAAATACAATCAGAGATAGGATTAGTTCCAAACATTCATGGGTTTTATAGGGTTTTGGAGAAAAACTAGCCTCTGCTCTTTGAGCTTCCTACCAGGCAGAGGGGAAAGTTGATTATGATACAAGTGTCTGAATGACTAAAACAAACAAACAAACAAACAAAAAAAGTTGGTTAGGAGCAATATGGTTTGTCCTGAGACCTGAGAGAAATCTCTGCCTTAGGTAAGTTCCCTCCCACCTACATGAAATAATTTGAAAAAAAATCTTGATCAGCAAACTGCTTTTTCAAAGAAGTCCTACACAAAGTCCCAATATTTAAAACAATAAACTAGATTAAATCGACCTGCTCAGATATAAAAAATTTGATAAAATTTCCTCAGCAAAGTCAGGAAGAACAAAAAGGAAAGAACATCACCTTCCAAGTGAAGCTAAGAGAGACACCTGCTCAAACATTTATATCATGAGACTGAGCAAACTACTAACCTCTTTGAATCTGTTTCCTTAGCTTTGACATGTAGTAATCCTTCCCTAAAGGATTATAAAGCTTAAATAAAATGAGAAAAAGTATGTAAAACACCTGGTACATAGAATGTCCTATAAAAATAATGATTTCCTTCTTTCTTCTCTGCTTTTGGTGATTCATATTTCCAACATCTTCTTAAATTGATCTTGTTATTAAAACAGATTTATATATTAATTATTTTATAGAGAAGGACTTTTTTTGTGTGAGGGGGCCAGGGACTATTAACTAGAAATTAAGATCCTGGTACTTGTGTCAGGTGCTCTGTTAGGCATTGTACTAAGTGATGATATGTGATACGTGTTTTTTTTTTAAGATTTTATTTTTTTAAAATAAACACCCAATGTGGGGCTCAAACTCACAACCCTGAGATCAAGAGTTGCATGCTCTACCAACTGAGCTAGCCAGATGCTCCGGTATATGCGCATGATTATTAATCTCCTTTTATATCTGTGGTTACAGTTTCTCTTTCATATGTAATATAAAGGACTTGCATCTTTTTTTATTGACTTGCATTTTCTGCAGTTTATCTCTTTTAATGATCTTCTGAAGAGCCAGCATTTACGTTTATTTATCATTCTATGTTTTTTTTCATTTATAAATTATTAATCTACCATTTTATTAATTCTTCTATGTTTTTCTTATACTCATTTTAAAGAATTATTTCTAGCTTCTCCACTTGAATGATTAATTCATATATTTTCATTCTTTCTTGTTTAATATAAAGTCATTACATTTAAACATTAAATTTTTTTATGAGTATAGATTTGGCAGCATCCCACCATTTTTAAACCTTCTGTAATTATAGTTACGATTTCATCTTTTATCTGAGTTAAGAGAATTTTTCCTCTTAGAGTAGTCAAAGCTGGTAGCTACCCCAGGACCCCAAAATCTGTTATTTCCTTCTTATACAGTAATATAGTATTTAGTTGAGCACATGGTCACCAATCTGAAGACTACTACTTCTTAGTCACTCTTGTGGCTAGGTATTGCCGTGTGATTAAGTTCTACCAGGAATTGTGAAGAAATGATGAAGTGATGCAAACTTTTACTCTGAAAATGAGTGTGTTTTCTTCTCAATGCCTGGGATACAAACACAAACGAGAGAGGAGCTGGTACAGTGTAGAAGCCACAGGTTGAGGTGCGTAGAATAAACAAATAGAAGATGCCTGGGTCCTGGACACCAAGGAGCTGCTCTATCTACCTGATGGCTTATGACAAAAGTGTTTGTGAGACAGAGACAAAAACAAACAACCCCCCCCAACTTCTATCTCATTCAAGAACTCTGTTTTGAGACTCTGCCTCAATAGGTATAATTATATCTAATGCAGTTAATAATTTTTAGTATCTTTGCATTATTATCAAAGCATAAATAATGAACAATTTCTGACTGGAATGTGTTGAGATATTTTTGGTTACCTACTACATGATCAAGTTTTGTAAATCCTGTATTTTGTGAGTATTGTAAATATTCCTGTATTTTGTTAGTATTCAAAGATATATAACTATGTATGTATGTATAAGTTTTGCATATATTTATATTTATATACTATTCAATCTACCTCATTAATCATGCTACCACTTCCCATATTATGCTCTATAAATACTACCTTTTAATAGGTTCACCTCAAAATAAAAAGTTTAATGGTCCTTATGATCCCTGCTTCCTGTCTTTATTGTAGAGTTTAATAACACAGACTCAGGACCAGGTTATTTGAATGCTAGATCCCCCAGTTTATAGGCAGGCTGTGTGAATTTGGGCAAGTTATTACCTCAGTTTCCATGTCAGTGAAATAGGGAAAATAATAGTACTTATCTCACAGGATTGTTATAAGGATTGTAAGATGAATATATATTGAACACTTTGAACAGTGCCTAACAGAGTAAGCATTTTTAAAAACAGCTAGGTATTTGATACATTGCATATAAAAGGCTCTGAGAAGTAACAAAGAAATAGAATCTGCTTAATATTGATTATTCTAGCATTTTGCAAACCTGACTGTGGAATACTTTGGTTATAGCCAGGGGAAGAAAATGTGTTTCATGGAATACTGGTTTTGGAAATATTGAACTAGATTATTCAGACCAATTGCATATGGCAAATTCTTCAGCTTACCATGGGGTACATGAATGCAATTTGAAAGGTCTGTGAACCTCTTGAAATTGATATGGGCTTTAGGTATAAATGCATATATACATATTTCTACGGAAAAGATCCACAGAGTTAATCTTATTCTCAAATTCTCCATCTGCATTTTATGCTTAACTGAAACATCAGATTAAAAATAATACAAGTCACTTTCTACTGTTTTATTGTTCTCTTTTTTGTTGACTGTCTTGGGTTTATCTTCCACATTATTGTTAAGCTTTTTTCTTGTCTTTTTAAAACTCTTATCATTTATTTTGTAGAACATGTTTAAAAATTTTTTTTGGTTGAAGCATAGTTGACATACAATATTATATTAGTTTCAGGTGTACAACATAGTAATTTGACATTTATATGCATTATAAAATCACCACCACTATGTCTAATTACCATTTGTCATCATACAAAGTTATTACAATATTATTGCCTATATTCCCTCTGCTGTACTTTACATCCCTGTGACTTAGGTATTTTATTATTTTTTGTTTGTTTTTGTTTTACCTTATGAGAAGTTAGATGTTTTATTTTTTCTCTTATTTAGAATATGAAAATACTGGTGGCTTAGTGGTTTGCAAATATGTTGAACAAGGTAATCTTTATTCCCCCAAATTTTTACTTAAATTCTAACATCTGAATATTAACATATAATGTATTGTTGGTTTCAGGAGTAGAATTTAGTGATCCATTACTTCATCGTTAAACTTCTTGGAGTATCAATGGATTTTTATTCTTTTAATATAATTTTTAATGTCTTTAAATTTTCTTCTTTTTTAACTCATTTCTTTACCATTTCATCTGAACATTCTCTCTCTAAATGACTTTCTCATTCTGTTTTATAAAAAGCAGTGATTGTTGCATAATTCTACTGAATGCTAATTGTTTTCTAATATTTCCTTTTGGGTCCCACAGCAAATCATTTTCAGAAAAAAAAAAAAAGCCTTTTATTTTATTTTTTTTTAAAGTAGGCTCCATGCCCAGCATGAAGCCCAATGCAGGGCTTAAACTCACAACCCTGAGACCAAGACCTGAGCTGAGATCAAGAGTTGGAGGCTGAACCGACTGAGCCACCCAGGTGCCCCAGAAACAAAGCCTTTATACAGGGTATCCAGATGCTGTTTCCTTTCTACTTTTTTGAACTGTTATACATTCAGGTTTGATCATTATTTTATTTGTTTTTCTCATTTTTTAAAAAATATTTTATTTATTTATTTGAGAGAGAGAGAGAGTGAGAGAGAGCACGAGCGGGGTGAACAGGGAGAGCAGGGAGAGCAGAGAGCCTGATGTGGGGCTCGATGTGGGGCTGGATCCCAGTACTCTGGGATCATAACCTGAGCCGAAGGCAGACGCTTACCAACTGAGTCACACAGGCACTCCTGCTTTTCTCATTCTTAAACAAGATAATACCTAACCCTACTTCTAATGAGTCAGTTTAGATGGTGAGTAAACTTTCTTGTTCCAGCACGTTTTCCAACAGTGCTTTTGAATAACTTTTTCAGATATAAAGCTGATGGGGAAGAAATATATGTATTTCCCATACATTTCACAATTTTTAGTAGATTTTGCCTACTATTCCTCCTTATTTGAGAGAAAATCCTTTTATACCTACAATTGATACTCTAATACTTCACACTAATGCAAATATCTTTGCATAAAATATAATCAAAATAACTTAGTGTACCTGGTTGACATTACTCTGAGACATATACTGGATAATGACATTAAAAGAAATAAAAGTTTATTGGATATATCATTTGCAAATATCTTCTCCCATTCAGTAAGTTGTGTTGTTTTGTTGATGGTTTCCTTTGCTGTGCAAAAGCTTTTGTATTTTGAAGTAGTTCCAATGATTTGTTTGCTTTTGTTTCCCTTGCCTTAGGAGACCTAACTAGAAAAATGTTGCTTCTGATGACATTACTGCCTGTGCTCTCTTCTAGGATATTTATGGTTTTAGGTCTCATGTTTAGGTCTTGAATCCATTTTGAATATTTTTGTGTATGGTGTTAGAAAGTGGTCTAATTTCATTTTTGTGCATGTTGCTGTCCAGTTTTTCTCACACCATTTATTGAAGAGACTATTTTTTCCCCATTGTATCTGCTTGCCTCCTTGTCATAGATCAATTACCATATAATCATGGGTTTATTTCTGGGGTTTACATTTTGTTCCATTGATCTATGCAACTATTTTTGTGCCACTACCATACTTTTTTGATTACTACAGCTTTGTAGTATATCTTTAAATCTGGGATTGTTGATATCTCCAGCTTTGTTCTTTCTCAGAATTGCTTTGGCTATCAAGGGTCTTCTGTGATTCCATACAAATTTTAGTATTATTTGTTCTATTTCTGTGAAAGGTGCTATAGGTATTTTGATAGGATTTGGATTGAATCTGTAGATTGCTTTGGGTAGTATGGACATTTTAACAATATTAATACTTCTAATCCATGAGCATGGAATATATTTCCATTTGTCTGTTGTCATCTTCAATTTCTTTCATCAGGGGTTAATATGTAAAATATATTAAAAACTTACACAACGCAACACCAAATGAACAAAAATCACAAACAATCTGATTTTAAAAATGGGAAGAGGGGGTGCCTGGGTGGCTCAGTCGGTTAAGCGTCTGCCTTCAGCTCGGGTCATGGTCCCAGGGTCCTAGGGATCGAGCCCCGCATCAGGCTCCCCGCTCAGCGGGAAGCCTGCTTCTCTCTCTTCCTCTCCCACTCCCCTTGCTTGTATTTCTACTCTCGCTGTCTCTCTGTCAAATAAATAAATAAAATCTTTAAAAAAAAAATGGGAAGAGGACCTGAATAGATATTTTTCCAAAGACATACAAATGGCTAATAGATACATGACAAGATGCTCAACATCACTAATTATCAGGTAAATGCAAGTCAAAACCACTTATCTTATCTTAAACCAGTTAGAATGGTTAAAATCAAAATGGCAAGAAATAACAAGTGTTGGTGAGGATGTAGAAGAAAGGGAACCCTCGTGTACTGTTGGTAGGAATGAAAATTGGTATAGCCTCTGTGGAAAACAGGGCAGAGGTTCCTCAAAAAATTAAAAATAGAATTACCATATGATCTAATAATTCCACTACAGTATATTACCCAAAGAAAACAAAAACACTAATTTGAAAAGATATGTGCACCTCTATGTTTATTGCAGCACTATTTACAATAGCCAAATTATGGAAGCAACTTAAGTGTCTATCAATAGACAAATGGATAAAGGAAAGTCAGCACACACACACACACACACACACACACACACAGAGGAATATTACACAGACATAAAAAAACATGAGATCATGCCATTTGAGACAACATGGATGGAGCTAGAGGATATTATACCAAATGAAAGAAGTCAGAGTGAGAAAGACAAATACCATATGATTTCACTCATAAGTGGAATCTTTTTTTTTAAGATTTTTATTTATTTATTTGAGAGAGAGAGAGAGAAAGAGAGAGAACATGAGCTGGGAGGAGGAGCAGAGGGAGAAGCAGACTCTCCGCTGAGCAGGGATCCCGATGCAGGGCTCAATCCCGGGACTCCAGGATCATGACCTGAGCCAAAGGCAGTCACTTAACCGACTGAGCCACCCAGGTGCCCCTCACAAGTGGAATCTAAACAACAACAACAAAACAAATAAAAAGTAAAATCAGAGGTATAAATACAGAGAATAAACTGATGGTTGCCACAGGAGAGGATGGTGGGGGTTCAGCAAAATGGTTGAAGGAGAAAGGGAGACACAGGCTTCTAGTTATGGAATGAATAAGTGAAAGGGATAAAAGGCACAGCATAAGGGATGCAGTCAATGATATTGTAATAGTGATGTAATGAGACAAACTGTAGCTACACTTGTGATGGGCACGGCATAATGTATAAATTTGTCAAATCACTAAGTTTACCTGAAACTAATGTAACATTGTGTGTTAACTATATTCAAAACCAATCAATCAATTAGTAGACTTTGAGTAAAGCAAATTATCCTTCCTAGTGTAGGTGGGCTGCACTCAATCAGTTGAAGGCCTTAAGAGAAAAAGACTGAGGTCCCCCAAAGAGGAAGAATTCTGACTCAAGTTGCAAAATCAACTCTTCCCTGGGTCTCCATCCTGCTGGGTTGCCCTGCAGATTTTGAACTTGCCAGCTTTCACAGTCTTGTGTGCCAACTTCTTTAAATAAATCTCTATTTATTCACACACACACTCATACACACACACATAAAATAAAATTAAAATAAATTCAGTTATTTGAAAAAAAGATAAAATTTTAGATGATATTCCTCATATAGATGTAAGATCTGTAACAAATAATAATTACTAACCTCTTCATTTCTTTTATCTATCCTAATATCCATTTGATTGCATAGTACTTTTATTTCAATCTCTGCAGTATCATCTACCTCCTGCTTTCCATTCTTTCTGTTACTGTCCTTGTTCAGATTCTTAATGCCTACCACCTGGATTATTATAGTAACTTTCCAACTTGTCACTTCATTTTCACTGCTCTCCACCAGAGTTTTCTTTCTAAATCTAATATCTCATCATGTAACCCTAGGATCTGAGTGTTGAAAGACTTTTAATAGTTTCACAGGTTTATGTAATATGATTAAGTACCTCTTATCCCAACATTTGAAATTCTCCATTACTATGGTCAATCTTTTTTTAGACTTTTATACCATTATACACATTGTATGCTCACCCAGGGCAACTCCATAAATTCTGCTCTATCATTCTAATGCTAATACCTTTACTACACTATTCCTTCTACATGAAATCTTAGCCTATTAAAATCCTCTTTCTTCTTTCCCAATTTGGATCTCTCCACCTTTTATGCTCCCATGCTACTTGTTGTTGTTTTTTTTTAATGAAGATTTTATTTATTTGACACAGAGAGAGAGAGAGGGAGAGAGCAAGCACAAGCAGGGGGAGCAGTAGACAGAGGAGAAGTAGGCTCCCCACTAAGCAAGGAGCCTGATGTGGGGCTCTATCCCAGGAGCCTGGGATCATGACCTGAGCCAAAGGCAGCTGCTTAACCAACTGCGCCACCCAGGCGCTCCTCATGCTACTTGGTTTTAAAACTTACCACATCCCACCTTACATACATATAGTACTTATTATTTGTTATACATATTTGGAACATGGCAGATGATATCAGATATTCTTTTCTTTCCATGGGTGTTTCCTGGCTTTCTAATAAGACTGGAAAATGTAAGAAACTTGTCTACTAATTCTCTGTCTTCTCATCATTTAACATAGTATTGTATATACACACATGTTAGATTATCAGTAAATACTTGATAATAGTATCAGATAGATTTAGTGGTAGATTAGAATAAAGCCTGAAATGCCTGTCCCTTCTTCCAGATGCCAGCCTCATTTGGAAATATCTGAACTTGTTTCTCTGCTTCTATTTAGCAGCATCTTTTAAACTGAAACTAAATCACACATGTCAAAATGTGTGGATTTTCTGCATCTCTGATTCTGTAATTTTCTTGTCCAGTGAATAATAAAAGTATTTTCACACTTTTGGTTAGTTATGGATATCCTTACTTACATTCCTATTTGTATTTGATTCTCTTTCTCCTCACCCTACTCAAACTTTACTGTAAACATTGGCTGTCCTATACAGTGGAAGAACTTCCTTAATGTACAGAACCACAATACTGATGTTGAATATTTTTCAATATTTGAATAGTTAAGAACATTTCTCATTTAATATATTTACAACTTGGGACACTGAAACTCCCACTCAGCTACAAGAAGTGCCATTTATTTTTCCATTTATTGCACAAAACTATGCACAATACTAACCCAAATATATACCATCCTCATAAACACAGAGGCAACTCATTTTAGCATAATTTCCTATGCTGCCTAGAAAATCCTTACTTTCAATTTGAGTCGGTATAGCTTAAGAAATACTCTTCTAAATATTTCATTTAAAATCTAGACACTTTAAAAATTTTAAAAATCTAGACACTTATTCTTTCTTTTATTGCTCGAGTTTTTATATATATATATATACATATATATATATTTTAAAAGATTTTAAAGATTTATTCATTTATTTGAAAAAGAGAGAGCATGGAGGGAAGGGGCAGAGGGAGAGGGAGAGAGGGAATCTCAAGCAGACTCCCTACTGAGCTCGGAGCCTCACCTGGGGCTTGATCCCACAACCCTGAGATCATGACCTGAGCCAAAATCAAGAGTCAGATGCTTAACCGACTGAGCCACCCAGGTGCCCCGCTCAGGTTTATATTTTTAAATATATGTTTAAGAAGCATTACTGAAGGGGTGCCCGGGTGGCTCAGTCATTAAGCGTCTGCCTTCAGCTCAGGTCATGATCCCAGGGTCCTGCGATAGAGCCCCGTATCAGGCTCCCTGCTCCGCGGGAAGCCTGCTTCTCCCTCTCCCACTCCCCCTGCTTGTGTTCCCTCTCTCGCTGTGTCTCTCTCTGTCAAATAAATAAATAAAATCTTAAAAAAACAAAAAAAAGAAGCATTATTGAAAAGATCAAAGCATTTGGTACATAAACAAAACTAGTCTCTAATATTTTTTAGGAATCAGATATCTGTACACTAGAAATAGAAATATTGAGTCAAAATGTTATAAATCACAAATTTGTATCATAAGATCACCAAATATGGCATTAACATTCATATCTCCTTACTGTGTATAATCCATAAAACTGAAAAATAAACCATAATTTTCATTAATTTCAAATAAGGAACATACTCAGAAGATTTATAATTAGGGGGCATATTTACATCTAGTCTTATTTTTTAAAGTATTTATTGAGCATTTACTACACGCCAAGCATTATTCAGTAGAGGATGAGTATTTTCTTAGCAAAAGATACCAACAATTCAGATCCATTTTAAAGAGAATACTTTAGTGGAAAAATGTAATCAATAATTTGTCTCTCAACCTCAGAACAATTAAGTTGTCTCTGTTTCCAAATACCCACTTGGAGAGTTTCCAACTTTCCTACATTTCTATTGTATTATGAATAATGTTTCTAGCTCACTAATTTTGCTGCTAATCAAACACTGAAAAGAGATTCTTTATACTTTCAGATATGCTTTGAAAAAAAAAAGCCCTCCCAACATATGCACAAGGGAATTATAAGTTCATTAGTATACAGTTTTTCAAATCTTAGATTCATGGCTCATTATATTACCTTAGAAATAAAAATATATTTTTACACTTATATGACAGCAAAAAGAATTAGAATTAACATCTGATTATGAGTTTTAATTTTTGAAATTAATCTACAGGCATCTCTAATTTAAATATTTCAAATGAAAAAAATGAAAATGATATTTCAAATATTTAAACAAACAATACTTAAAACTTAAATTAGATCCATTTAGCGTTATGCTTTCCAAAAACATGCAGCATTTCCTGATTTTAAAAGAATTTCTATATTTTATAGTATAGATTCTATAGCAGACAAACCTAAAAATATATGCAGACCTTGAAATTTTAGAAACTTTTGCCATGGTTCTTATCCAATTCAATCTTTTATTCAGTTAAAGTTTGTGGCTACATATTTCAATGGGAAAACAGATTATCTGTAATCCAGTGATATGACATAATATTCTAAATCACAGAATCACATATCACATCAGTCCTGGCCATAGATGAATGCCTCATGTTGTTTTTATAGGTCACTAAAGCCTAAATTACCTTGAGACCAATCCAGGAAATTCTGCTAATTCCAAAGCCTTCTAGAAAGCTTTACCTAATTTGGAAAGGCGTTCACCAATTTCTACAAAGTTGTTCATGATATGATATAATAATATGATATGATATGATATGATATGATATGATATAATATAATATAATATATATCCAGGTTGTATGTGAGAAGAAATACTAACCCAGCTCATCCTCCTAGGAATACAAATTGGCATTATGTCTAGCCATAAGTGGATATTAAGCATGAGGACTATCCATTGAACAGTATTTGTGTATATAAACAAATTCTTTGCTTATAAAGTTTATAAAGGTAATAAATTTCAACAAGATACCTGTCTCTCAGTTCCTGTGATACTCTACACAATTGCAAATAATATGAAGTGTAGCTGTGCATTGGTATAGGATACCCTGAGGTATTTTGGACTAAACAGAATTAGAGGGGATATTTTTTATTTCGTTCTTCTTTTTCTTTTTAAGATTTTATTTATTTATTTGACAGAGAGAGAGAGACAGCGAGAGAGGGAACACGAGCAAAGAGAGTGGGAGAGGGAGAAGCAGGCTTCCCGCAGAGCAGGGAGCCCAATGGGGGGCTCGATCCCAGGACCCTGGGATCATGACCTGAGCCAAAGGCAGATGCTTAACGAGTGAGCCACCCAGGCGCCCCTCATTTCATTTTTTATCCTGACTCCATTATTCCTTTAGTGCCTAGCTCATTATTTTTTTTTCTTGAACATCTTTTCTCATCTTAAAAAGATAAATTCACACATTTATTTTAGTGACATTTAAATATGTAAGAAAATGCTCTGCTGTTTAATACCAGTCAAAATATGAAGAATCATGTCCAGGATAAGAGACTAAAAAGAGAAAAATACATATAAACATATATATGCACAATAGAATTGTTAAGGGAAATTGGTATAAACAAAAATTGTTCCAGGATACCAAAGGTTATGCTTGCAAAAACTATACATCTCTTTATTCAAGGTATGATAAAACAGCCCAGGATGATCATCAAAGTTGTACGATCAAGAACTGACTACCAAGAAGATAACGACAGTCTATGGGGCACCTGGGTGGCTCAGTTGGTTAAGCGACTGACTCTTGGTTTCAGCTCAGATCATGATCTCAGCATGGTGAGATGGAGCCCCACATTGGGCTCTGTGCTCAGCACAGAGTCTGCTTGAGATCGTCTCCCTCTCCTTTTGCCCCTCTCCTCACTTGCATACTCTCTCTCTCTCTCAAATAAATAAATAAGATCTTTTTAAAAAGAAGATATGATAGTCCAATTATTGTTATTATGACATTACATGAAAGTATTTGACAAAACTGCAAAAGGAAATACTTATTGACATTTTTTATAACTATTTTGTCTTTCTGTTTAAAACAAACAAAAAAGAAACAAACAAAAAAACCTCTTTTGAGTACTAGAGAAAGCTGCTGAAAATATTGGATGCCAGTAAGATTTTTTTCATGATTTTGTCAAATCTTTCCCTGTTCTACTCTGTCCTGGGAACTGCTGCTAAATTCATAAGTCTAAAACATAGCCTAATCAAGTAATTTCCTTGCTAAGTTACCTTTGGGTAATTTTTAAAAAAATCCTCTTCACCCATTCAGTGTGATTATAAACCAAATCCGTATGTACCCGTCTAACATTGCAGCTTCTCCCCTGCTGCTGTCCGTCTGAGCATGTCACACCCTCATTTAGAATGTCTGTCTTGTTCTTCTACGCCTGGCTCATTCCAAGTCTTTCCTTCCTATCAGTTCCTGATACCAAAGTGGTTTGCAACTTTCTTGAATCACTCAGGCAGGTCCAAATTTCTCCCTTGCCTGAATTACTGCAATAATTGGAAATTATACCTTGAAGGACTGCATGTGATGATACAGGTAACACCTGGTAAATTAATGTGTTCCAAAAATTCATTTAAAGTTACTCACGAGAAGTTGAAAATTAAAACAAAAAAATTATTGAAGTATAACTGACACTAGAAGTTGAAAATCACTTGCCCACAGATTTATTAAATATAATTAATATTCCATGCTATATTTTAGATAATAAAAATGTAGCTGAAATATATTACTAACAAAAATATAACTTTCAGAAATTTCTGTGAAAAGATGTATACCATACTCCAGCTCAAAAGCTGAAAGTCAATAATATGAGGTATCTTAAAAAAGTCAAATTCATAGAATTGGAGTGGAATGGTGGTTGTCAGGGACTGGGGGAGGAGGAAATGGGGAAGAGTAATCAATAGGCATAAAGTTTCAGTTAATCAAGATTAATAAGTTCTAGGGATGGTCAACGATACTGTATTGTATCATTAACATTTAACAATTTGTTGAGAGACTAGATCTCAGGTTAAGTGTTCTTACCACAGCAAAAAAAAAAAAAAAAAAAAGTCAAACATGTATCACTTCATCATCTATTCTTTGTACCTCCCTAACAAACTGCAGCCCCAGATATTCAGTAGGTATTTTTTTTTCTGGTTATTCATTGCTTCAAAAATAAACACCCCGAAACTTACTGGCTTGAAACAACTATTTTATTTGCTTACAAGTTTGCAGTCTGAGCTGGGCTCAGCTTCTGATTCTTCTGCTGGCCACACTTGTGGGTAAATTCAGCTCTCACATCAGCTGTGGGTAATGAGGAAGTGGAAAGGACTAGGCATCTCCATCTTTCCACGTAGTCTCAGGGCTTCTCACTCTTCTTGGTGCTTCTTCATGTGGTCTTTCTAGAGGCATGACTGAATTTCTTGTCTGGCTCCTATGAGTGCAAAAGTGGAAGCTGCCAGACATTTTAAGGCTTAGGTCTGGAACTGGCACAGTGTCATATTAGCCATATTCTTTTGGTTAAGCACATCATTGCTTCCCAGATTCAAGGAAAGGGGATTGCACAAGAGGACGAATACCAGGAGACTGACTCATCAGGGGCCGCCAATGGAACAGACTACCACATGGCTTAATCACTACTTATTGAGTTGGCTGCTACTAATATAGAACACAATATTCTAGTCTCGATAGGGTAAAATGAATTTAACATGTTAGTAACATGCAAAATTCAAGTATATGTGAATTAAATGCTTTAGTATGTACAGAATGTGACTTGGTTATTCTTTTAACAAAGTTCTACTTCACTACAACTTAGGCTGTAATTCCTATCAATGGGAGTTAAATTGAAAAGTTTTATTCCTGGCTTATAATGTTGAATACATTAGCAAAATACTAAGCTCTCTAAAAATAATGTATCACATAGTGTGAATAAACTTGCAAAGTACTGACTTTTTTCCCCTACCCATGTATTTGGTTTACAGTTGGAGGTGAGTAGGGGGTTGGGATAACTGGGTGACGGACATTAAGGAGGGCACATGATACGATGAGAACTGGGTGCTATATGCAACTGATGAATTATTTAACACATCTGAAACTAATGATGTACTATATGTTGGCTAATTGAATTTAAATAAAAAAAATAAAGTTGGCTTCAATTTTGGGGGCACTGGGTGGCTCAGTCGGTTAAGCTCTGACTCTTGATTTCTGCTCAAGTCATGATTTCAGGGTCGTGAGATTGAGCCCAGCGTGGAGCCTGCTTAAGATTCTCTCTCTCCCTCTCCTTTTGTCCCTCCCCCTGCCACACTTGCACACTCTTTCTAAAAATAAAATAAAATAAAATAAAATTGGCTTCAATTTCATAATTTGGAGTGTGCTGAGAAACTAATTTGTTAGCATCACATAGGAAAAAGCAACTCACTAGAGTATCCCAAATAATAAGCCTGCCAGGTTAATATTTAAAGATGCTACAATTATTTGTAATGTTTTAACCACAATGAAAATATTAGTCCTAACCGCTTATAATGAAAAACTTTAAAGTGGGAACTTGAACCCCCCCTCTTTAAATGCCATTCTCTCCATATTTTTATGGGGGGAAAAGTATGCTAGTTAGCATCTTTTGATTGTAAAAATCAGATACTTATTTAAGTAATCTAAATGATATTTGGTAGTCAGTATGAAGATACAAAATATAAAGATGGAAAACAAGAATCTCAAGGAACCCAGAGCTCGTCCTATAGAGGTACCAAGATGATTTAAGATGCAAGACAATTCTAGAAAGGAGATCTTATCACCTTCAGTCCCAGAAAGTTGTCAGTTAACCAGTATTTCCTTTCCAAGCTGGCTTTTATTACTTGCAAATTTTGAACCTTACTCTCTATGTTTTCGATCCCTTGGTTTCTGCTGACTCATACGTGTGGCAATTATTTTCACCCAAGATGTTCAGTGACATTTGAGATAGGGCATTCCTTAATTGTGCAAGACTCTTTAGCACATTGCACAATATTGATTGGGCCACAGACACTAAATGCCCATAGCACACACTGGTTATTGTGACAACCAAAGTACCCCACTACTTTGGCAAGCTCCCCTAGAGGGCGATATCTCTCCTCCCCACACTCAAGGAACAACTAACTACATAGGGCAATATGAGCTTTCTGCCTCCTCTCTGGCTAACAAATGGCTAGCTGTCATAATATGGAACAGGTAGGTCTTGTTCCACACATATCAGTTGCAATTCATATCACATTTCTTTGAATAAAAATAAAGAGACCAAAGCCTTAATACATAATCTAACAATAGTGCTTCTATGTATTTACAAAAATGACTTGAAAACTATGCTCATACAAAAATCTGCACATGGAAGATATGAAAAGATGCTTGATTTCATTAGTTGTTAAAAAATGCAAGTCAAAACCCTGATAAGATACCATTTCATATCCATTAGATGGCTATAATTTAAAAAATGGACAATTAAAAGTATTGGTGAGGATGCAGAGAAACAGAACTTTCATACGTTGCTGGTAGGAATTTAAAATGGCACAAGTGTTTTGGAAAAGAGTTTGGAAGTTCCTCAAAGAATCAAACATAGAGCTATCATATGATCCAGAAATTCCACTACTAGGTATATACATACCCAAAATAGATGAAAACATTTATTCATACAAAAATTGCACATAAATGTTTATAGCAATACTATTCTTAATAGCTAAAAAGTGGAAATAACCCAAATGTCCCTTACATGACAAAGGCATAAATGAAGTGTGATATACCCATATAATGGAATATTATTCAGACATAAAGAGGAATTCATACATGCTACAACATGGATGTATTTTGAAAACATTATAAGTTAAAGAAGTCAGACACAAAAGGTAACATGTATGACTCCATTTATATGAAATGTCCAGATAGGCAAAGACATAGAGACAGAACGTAGATTAGTGGTTGCCAGGGGCTGAGAGCAAGAGAGAATAGGGAATAAGTGTTAATGGGTACAGGGTTTCATCTTGGGATGCTGAAATTATTCTGGAATTAGACAGTGGTAGTGGTTGTTCAACATGTGATTGTACTTAAAAATACTTAAATATATATATTTTAAAGGATACATTTTATGGTATGGTATGTTTAAAGGATACATTTTATGGTATTTATAGCTAAAGGAACAACTAAAATCAGATACTTATTTAAGTAAGTATTTAGATAAAGCCAAGATAAAGCCAAGAAGCAATTTTGCACATGAATGTTTATACAAACTTCATAATCACCAAAGCTGGAAGCAACCAAGATGTCTTTCAGTAGGTGAAAGGTTAAACAAGCTGTGGTGTATGTATGTAACAGAATACTGTTCCGTGATAAAAATAAGTGAGCTACAAGCCATGCAAAAATATGTATGAATCTTACATGCATATTACTAAGTGAAAGATGTCAGTCTGAAAAGGCTACATACTGTATGATTCCATTTATATGACATTCTGGTAAAGGCAAAACTATAGAGTAGGTAAAAAGGCCAGCAGTTACCAAGGGTTCCAGAAGAGGAAAAGTTTCAATAGACAAAATACAGGAGATATTTTAGGGCACTTAAAATTCTGTATACTAATAGTGGGTACATGACATAATGCATTTGTCAAAACGCATAGAACTTTATAGCATAAATAGTAAACCTTAATATATGCAAGTTAAAAAGACATTATTTAGGAAATCAAGGGATATCAGGAGGGAATGTAAATGATGACAAAAGAATTTAACCGTATTACAAATACATGAAATAACCACACTGACGGGAGTAGGGGAACAGATGCTGGCCAAAGCAAAATTGGAAATTAGTAGTCTGTAAATCTAAAGGCAAAAGTAACTATACTAAGCATTTTGCAGTATAGTTGGTAAAGCTGCTTGCCATAGGGTCTTGGGTAACAATTCTGGTAGTGTCATACATACACACTGAAACTGAGTAAGTAAGCAAGGATGATGAGAGCCAGGTTTCTTTTGGAATAGAAGGTTACAGAAAAAAGCAAGGGGTTAGAATGATCAATGTTGTAATGGATTAGAGATAGAAACATTAGTAGGAACTCATATTTAGTTTGATATAGTCACAGATAGAAACATTAGTAGGAACTCATATTTAGTTTGATATAGTCACAGATGAATACATATAAAATATTTATAGACATTTACATATGCAAGGGTTAGTATACACATATATATTTTCTTGCTCTATCTGCTGAAAAGACCTAGTAATAATGATACTCCACTAGCAATAAGCACACCTGGTGTACCCATCTTGGTCTCTAATACCATGCTCCAATAAAACGAACTGGAGATCCATGGAGAAATTATTGCTTCCAGAATTGGTGCAGGGAATATATGAGTTTGGAACATCTTGTAGTGCCAGAAAGAACATACTAAACACATTCACACACACTGTTATGAACTGAAAGTTGTGTCTCCCCAAAATTCATATATTGAATCCCTAATCCTCAATGTGATAGTATTTGCAGATGGATCCTCTGAGAGATAATTAGGTTTAAATGATGGTGGGGCCCCCAAGATGGGATTCGTATTTTACAAGGAAAGGAAAAGAGAGGAGCTTATGAGTGCTCCCTTCCTCTCTGTCCCAATCTCTCTCTCTCTCTCTGTCTCTTAATCTCTTTCTCTCTCTCTCCACCATGTAAAGATATAAGAAGACTGGAAAACAGCTCTTTAGAAACACAATGACAGGGCTTCCAGGAACCAGATGAAGGGAAGGAGGAAATGATATTCACAGCTAATGAGTCACCTTCCCCCAGTGGCAGATAAAATGTTTCTTCAAAGCAACAACCAACTGAGAAATGAACAAATAACAACAATCCCCTGTCCCACCACCACCATTTCTAAAAATACATAATTACATTTTATTTGGAACATCGGAATCTCTAAGTAAAATTCTAAGGTTGAGAATATGATTGGATCACATATTATTACAGGGGAATTTTGGCTCCACGATCCCAAATAAACACTGGACAATCAGGTATTACAAGATAACATAGTTGCATGGTGCTGAATATGACTACCTTACACAGAAGTAACCAGCCATGAAGACTTAGTCAGCAGGTAATAGAATAATATTTTGATAAACTGGTATGTAGTTTTTTTCCTTTCCTCATTTTTTTTTTTTTTGCCTTTCCTGTATTCATTTGGTGTGATTATAGCCTCAGACAAGGGTTAGTAAACAGAATATGAGTAAAAAGAATTAAATTTTAGCTTTTTCATTTCAAAAGCTAATGTCCAGGAACAAGGTTATGCTACATCATAAGATTTGGGAGAAAATGTGATATGTCAATTTCTATATTGCTCATCCTTCTCATCAGGGATGAAAAATTAGTCACTTTCAGGTTTCTAAGAACCTGATCCCTACCTGTTTTACAACTCCTCACCCTCATCCCAGCCCTGCCAAATTCCTAGTGTGGCCAGAGTTGCAGAATAACGTGTTCCCTGTGCCCCATGGAAGAGAGTGCAGGATGCTCTGGAAGGCTTGTCTTCAGGAAAGAGAAGCATACTCTATTTACATGTGTGGACCAATGAACGGAACAGATGATGGCCATGTCATCATTCATCACACAGAAAAATGAAAATGACTGAAGAGCAGGTGTCTACCCTCCTTACCGAGACTTTGGCACTTTATAAACCCCCTAGAATTTAGAAGCAACTCTGGGAGAAAGGGAGAAGCAGCTTTACATTGGCTGAGATTTTGATTTTTCCATTTGTCTGATTAAGGATTCAAAATAAAAATTAAGTTCTAATTATAGAATTAAGTGATATTTCTGGTGAATATAAGTCTGAAGTCTAAGGGTAGTAACTACTACATTTTTATCAACACTTAAAAAAAAGAAAGGATGCCTTTCTTAATAATCATAACTTTGAGAAATTGCTGTTAAACATAAAGCTAGAAGAGTTATATTAAAGGAAGAAATTGACAGAGATTAGTTATATACAATATTCCATGTGTTTCCTTATAGCTCCCAGCCCCTTTGCAATTAGGCAGGGTGATGTAACTTGTTCTGGCCATTGGGCTACGAGTGAAAATGACATGTGTCATTTCTGGCTTAAGCAGTTAATTGCTTAGATGAAAACTCCCTGTACCTTTAAAATGCGCTGCAGTGACTAAGGAGGTCACATGCTCCAGAAGGTGCTATCAAAAGAAAGTGGAACCTCTGGAAATCTGCATCCTACTTACTACATGGGACAGAGGCTCCCTGTCAACCCAAATAGGATATGTAGCAAAGGTTTATGTCTCTGAAGTTTCTGGAGTAATTTGTTATTGCAGCAGAGCCCAGCCTATACTTAACAATACATTATTGAATACTTCACATTTAGAATAACATGAATTATTAAATATCATATTTTGTGTGAAGTAAAACACAATCAGATTACAAATTCAGGTTATTAAAATAATACCAATTGTGTAAATTGACATAGATTATAATAGCACTGATGGCAGAATTACAAGTATTTTATATTTCCTCCCTTACCTTTTTTTGTTTTACATTTTTCTTACCATATTCAGAAAAAAATTAAATGTGAATGATCACATAACCCTCAAAACCTAGGAAAACTGATTTATGTATTATATATAGTCTTATGTACTGTACTAGGAGGTAGGGTATATTTGTTTTCTTTCAAATTGAAACTAAAATTTTTTGGGGCACAAATCTCTGAATTTCCATAACTTGATAAGTTATTAAAATATCAATTTGAAGCTATAAGCACTTGTTGAGCATTTATTCAGTGTTCAGTAATGTGTTATATATTTTTAAAGACAAAAAAGAAATAATGAGTTAATGGATTGTTACACTCAAAATCTTACCTGGTGACAAAGACTTAGATTAGCAAGAGTTGGTATACAATGGCACAGAAACACAATTCTCCTTCATTCCACTATATGTGTTAAATAAAGTACAGAGTTGAAAACATAAGCATAGTAATTTTTTTTTAAGATTTTATTTATTTATTTGACAGAGAGAGACACAGCGAGAGAGGGAACACAAGCAGGGGGAGTGGAGGAGGGAGAAGCAGGGTTCCTGCTGAGCAGGGAGCCCGATGCGGGGCTCGATCCCAGGACCCTGGGATCATGACCTGAGCCAAGGCAGACGCTTAACGACTGAGCCACCCAGGCGCCCCAAGCATAGTAATTTCTTATAGCAGACTTGATATATTGTGGTCAAATCTCAGACTGGAACTTTAGGTGCTTAAATAGGATGACTACATCACAGTGCATTAGGATTTAAAGAGATTGTATGTAACATTAATTTAAAAAAATAGGCTATGGAGTTGGAAATATCTGGGTTCAGCCTGAAACTTTGATGTTTCTGGCAGTGTGACTTTAGTCAAGGTACCTAAACTCCTGAGGGCTCACCATAAAACAAGCAGCATAATATCTTCCAAGATTAAGTACTGAATGAGATTTTATATAGTTATATAAAATATAGATTTATATAGTTAACTATATAACCATATATATTGCGTAGTTATATATTATAATTATATAGCTATATAAGTTATATATTATAGCTATATAGTTATATATAATTGTATATATTATATAATATGATATACTGCATTTACTATAAATAGTACTACATTTACTATAAATAGTAAATGCAGTGCCTGGTATAAAGTAATCTCTCAATAACTGGTAGCTCTTTTTATTACTCAGTCCCACCATATAGTTTTACTCATGGAAAAAAAACATGTCTTCAAGATTTGGGGAATTGAACAAAGTCATAAGCTAAATTGACTATTAATATACTTGAAAAACAGTATTAAATGTACTAAGTACCTAGCAAACACATGGAACTAATAAATATGGGAAAATGGACTATGAAAGGTAATCACTATCTAGTTTTCCAAGCAGGGATTCTCAGAATGTACCTATACCTTTTGATCTCACCTTCTGCTTCACACTTTTCCATCCACTTCCTCTTTGATGTACTTTATCACGTCAAATGAATGGAGATTTTTCTAGTTTTAAGCTTTGTTGTACCCTTCATGGTTTAGAGTAGATAGTACAGCAAATCAGTGTAGGCAGTGGCAAAATTAAGGACAGCAGAACTACAGGTTGTCAGGGGAAGTGTTTTTAGGGTAAGAAGCCAGGTGAGATTTTGGACTAAAAAGCAGAACATGTCTACATGGGATGTGGTTAATTAATGGTAGTGGAAGCTGGGGAAGAAGAAAATGAAGAGAGAATGAGAACAGAGGAGTTTAACAAGAATTAGGGGAATGGCGACATTTATTCTCCTATCTAGTATAGTGTTACTCACACTGGTAATCCATCTACTATCAGGTAACTGGATACCAAGCAAGGTCAGGGATGAGAAAAATGTACTAATCACAGGGAATACTGAGAAAAGTATCATGGGGAGGGAGAAGGAATGAGTCGAATGATTTGAAAGACTAGATTTGGCATAGAGAAAAATGGGCAACAATCCAGATGGGAGCAACAGCATGAGAAAAGGAAGACTGAGATAAAAGGAGCCTGACTTGCATTTGGGGTAATGAGGATACTGCTCTAACTCTGTCCCTATTAGTCCTTCTATTCTCCTTTAGGGTTGTCAATACCGTGGCATTTGAGAATGACAAGAATAGCTGTTTTATGACAAATGGACCTGACCACAAAGAAATGAGTTTGAGAGCACTGACATAGCTCACATATGCTATAAACAACCGTCTTCAGCCGGTAAGCCACCCAACTACACCAGACTCAAACCAATGACCTTGAGGTGAAAGGTTCTATTACCACATTTCTGATCACCAAGGCTTTTCATGTTTCCTAAACTCTTTTCCTTAATATTCTACAGTGTGTTTTTTTCATGGCTATAAACTTGTACTCAGATTTGCAGTGATATTTACTACTAAATTGCAGAGTATTTTAACTGATGTTAGTTCAAATCAATTCTGGAGAAACTTTTCAGCCAAGGGAATTGCAAGCTAGCTGGTTGACATTGGAGGTCAAATACTCCAGGGTATGGGTCTCAAATCACTTAATTCTTCACAGCAAATTAGAAATGGGACTCCAGCTGGTGCTAAAGAATAAGACAGACTTGCTGTATAAGGACAAGCTGCTGCTTGGATTTTGAGTCTTTATATTCCTAAAATAAAAAATTTGAAACTCAATTTCCCTCCCCCAATCTCATTCTTTCAGAGTAAAAGCTTTCTTAACAACAGCAAAAAATCTGGCCACCTGATTTCAATACATAAATCTTGCCAAGGTATAAAAATAAAATACGATTTAAGCAGCAACCTGTAATCTCCTGTTGACGACCAGCTGTGCCTCCTATTAGTATTAATGGAAGTTACACAGGCATAATAAGAAGGAGGGGAAAATGCCACCTTATGCTTTTTGCACACCTTCACATTTTTACAGCAAGTCTGATTACAAGGGTTTACTTGAGCAGCAATTAAACACTGATTGATTACTAAGTACAATTTGTATTCCAGGCAACATGCAAATGGCAATGAAATTCTCAGATAGGGAATGGAATAAATTCTTCTCACATCAGAGAGAGAATCACATTTTTTAAACAGTAAGTGTTTTCTTATATGAATAAAAGAGGTTCACTGTAAGTTTTTTTATAATATATTTTTACCCAAAGACAATAAGCCTTGATTCATTTGAGAAAGAATAAATGATATGATTTCTGCAAATTGTACTTCCCACTTCACCTTCAGACTACAGTTCTTTCCATGATGACAAACTATACGGATGGAAAGCATAATATTCAGTCACAAATACACTGACTTTGGCTGTAGTCACAACTATAAACAATATGTTTTTTCATCAGATTTTGGCATTGCAGAAATAATATCTACTTTTAAATTGAAAGTGAATTGAAAGGTTGATTTATTAAATGTCTATCAGGTGCCAGACACTATTCTAGGTACAGGCAATACAGTAGAGAATAAAAAAGTAAACAGTCCTTGATCACAGTATTTATGATATGGAAGCAGAAGCTGACAATAAACAAATACACAAATACAGATATAATGTCAGTGTGTATGCAGCAAAGGAAAATATTCAGGAGAAAGCAAATGACGTTGATATATACGTGTGCCTATGTAGTTCAGGAGAAAATGACAGAACGAGAGAATTTAGAGCTTTGCATTTGCTGTTCCCTATGTGTAGAATTTCCTGATCCAACATTGTTGAATGGTCACCTGGTCGGTATCATGTTGGTGTTAATCCAAGGACAAAGAATAGAAAGAGCTGTGAATTGGTATATTGGACAAATGGTTAAGATCAGAGTGGCTGAAGGGGCATTTTTTTTCCCACTGGAGACAGGAGGTTTTATTGATGCTGATGGGGGTAGGATAGGCCCCCAGGAGCCTGGAGAAGGGGGTGCTGAGTCAGTCAGCAGATGCATAAGGCCTGGGCACATGGGGGTAGGTTAGAGCACATTCATCTTCTCAGGATTCTGTGACTCCTTCTTTGGGGAAGGGAGAGAGCATCTTGAGGGGGAAGCAATTCAAAGAGCAGTGAGGGAGAGGTTAGGGACAGCTGAGAACTCCTAACTTGAGAGAAGGCACCCCAATAGACAGCAACATCTGTGTGGAAAGCTCGATCAACTGGTCAGTAGGGGAAATGGGGGAGGGGCACTGGGTTGGCTTCTTGGGGAGGGGTCCAACCTTGGCCTGGGTGAGCTCTCAGGAAAACCTGGTGTTCCGAAGCAGAGTGGGGCAGGGCCCAAAGCCCCTTTCCCTGTGGGCCTCATTAAGGAGAACTAGGCATTCAGAGAAAAGGGCATTCAGGGAGCCCCCTGGAAGGGGTGCCAGAATTAGTCCTTAAGGCACAGCTGGGGGCAGACAAGGCGCCAAGGCACAACTGGTGGGGGGGGCAGGGGCAGCCTCCAAGCCAAGTGCCAGGGTCACAAGAGGACACAGGACTGCCCACGCTTGATGGGTGTGGGGTTGAGCACAGCCCGGACAGCCCTTGACGCCGTCCTGCTGCAGGGCCAATAGGTTTTTGAACAAGGGAGTATTATGATTTAAAGATAGTTTTAACCACCCACTTACTATATGTATGTTAAGGGATACATTATTAACTGTGATCTACCTTGGAATCTACATTCTTCCTGAAAAACTGGCTGATGTATCACTGTTTTCACTTCTTGACAATGGAATGTAAAAGAGAAACTATAGTTAATAATCTTATAATCAGATGTGTTTAAAAACAAAAGCCAGAAATTGTTACTGTTTAATGTATTGTAACTAGCAGAGAAACTGGAAGAAAAGTAAAGAAAAAGTGATATCTATAAAATAAAAAATTAGTAAAGACTATTGAGATCATATTGTCCAGCAGTTTGCGTTTCTCAGGCAGGGAAACATGGTTGCTTATGTTCTTTTTGCAGATTTCCAGGTATAAATACTTAATATCTCCCTTAGTAGTCCATGCTAATATTTTATTACTTTGACATAGAGGTTGTTCTTCTTATATCCAATTAAACTATCTCATAATTTATTTATTTATTTATTTTTAAAGATTTTATTTATTTATTTGACACAGAGAGAGAGACAGCGAGAGAGGGAACACAAGCAGGGGGAGTGGGAGAGGGAGAAGCAGTCTTCCCTCTGAGCAGGGAGCCCGATGAGGGGCTCGATCCCAGGACCTGGGATCATGACCTGAGCTAAAGGCAGATGCTTAATGACTGAGCCACCCAGATGCCCCATCTTACAATTTATTAAGCCTATTTCCTGATCTGATGTCAAAATAGAAAACAACTGCTCACTAGTCCTATTAAAAAATTATTTAAATATGAAATATTATTCAAACTGAACTAGCTTTATCTTCTCTATGTTAAATGATATCAGATTCTCTCATCTTTCTCTTTTTATCACCTTAGCTACATTTTTCTTATTCTGAGAACAATCTATTTTGAAGTATGAATTACTTCTTGTATCAATGCATCATGAGTTGTTTAGAAATTCATGTTATATGTTTAGCAATTTAGCTTAGTTCAAATGATGGGAGAAAGATGGAATAGTATTTAATACATTATATTTGCATGAAAGTCTCTAATAGAGCTTATCATCTAGGTGTGAATTTACTATACGTATCAACCATATACATATATATTTATTTAGGATGTAGTTGATATAGCCATATATGTTACTTATATGTACTCATATACATGAAATGTTTCATACTGTAGCACAGAAAGGCCATGATATAGATAATATCATTTCCATACATCAGGGTTATTATAGGTCATAGACATACTAGAATAAAATAGAACAGAATAGAATAGAATAAATGATAGAAAGATAGAAAGAAAGATAAATAGGCAGACAGAGATTCTGCAGGGGAACATAGGCTACTATTACTCTATTTCAAGGCAGAATAATAAGATGGAAGGTATACTGAGTGAGAGTCCTGGGCAGGACCAGCTACCTAGAAATCTTGTGAAAATATACAGTTAATCCCACTATGACTGTAGGAACTCTAAAAGTTAGTATAGGGGTGCTAAGTCGGTTAAGCATCTGCCTTCGGCTCAGGTCATGCATGATCCCAGGGTCCTGGGATCGAGGCCCATGTCGGGCTCTTTGCTCAGTGGGGAGCCTGCTTCTCCCTCTGCCTGCTGCTCCCCTGTTTGTGCTCTGTCTCTCTGTCAAATAAATAAATAAAATCTTAAAAAAAGTATCATTCTCTACAAAGAAAACTAAAACTGCACTTTATAAATTACAATGCATTTAAAACAAACAAAATCCACTAATTTCTAGTATTGTTTTAGTAACTCCTATAAAAAATTAGTTATCAGAAATTCCAGCAAAATACATAAGCATTAGTTTCTCTATGTTTAAATTCAGATTATTATGATGACTAAGTCAGAAATATGTGTAATGTCCTAGGCATACAATAGATGATCAATAATGAGAGGTATTTTTGTTAGCTCTAAGTAAAATTAATGATTAAGCATACATGGTTCAACAGAGGACACAACACAGCAATCAATGGTAGTTAAGGCTAGTACAGATGGGAAGGTGGCTCTGTCCATATACTCTAGTTATTCATTATCCAGCAACAACAAGTGTGGGCCAGGAAAATCTTTCCCTAAAACAAGAGTGGATGCCAAGATCCTAACCGCTCAATACAATCTCTCAGAAAGAAACATTTGGTGGCCTTTAAATAGAAAATATGATGCCAAAAGAATGCTTTTCAGTTCCATATTTTTTAATCTACAAATTGCAAATAGTTGTGTTGAAAAATGTTTATTGACTGAAAGATGTATTATATTCTTTAGGGGACCAAAGTTAATCCTGAAATATGTTAATGTTGTTATATCCTAATGGTGGTGCTGAGGGGGACAAAAAATATCATAAAGCCCTTAAGAAACAAACTTTTGTGTGTGTGACACAGATGGTTGGAATAAATTATGGGGCTCAATAAAAAGCAATTCAATTTAGTTTTAAGATCCATTTGGACATTTATCAAAGATCACATTGTGAAATGTATTTGTGATACTTGGAAGACTCATACTAATCAGCATCCCTTACTCTTCCACCATACCCCACCTTCCAAAAAAGGGAAAAGAAGAAGAAAAAAACTAATGGAAGTTCTTTCAACTGAAACCTAAAACAAGATCCTTGAAATTTATGAGTTCAGTGATGACAATAAATTGAGTAATAAACTGAAAAAGTATACGTGGTGGTAATATACAGATATACATACACACAGACACACACATCACATCCAATGGCACACATACATAATATATTAGTTCTTCTAAAAGAATGTTAAATGGTTATTCTGCCTAAGATACAAACTACCAAAAATTCATCCCCTTGTTACAAAAGTAGGGATCTGAAGGGGTACGTGCACCCCGATGTTTATAGCAGCAATGTCCACAATAGCCAAACTGTGGAAAGAGCCAAGATGTCCTTCGACAGATGACTGGATAAAGAAGATGTGGTATATATATACAATGGAATATTATGCAGC
>NC_138372.1:75748385-75760184 GCF_054177405.1 Leptonychotes weddellii | reverse complement strand
CCCCCCACCCCCCACTCCAGCAACTCTCAGTTTGTTTCCTGAGATCAAGAATTCCTCATATCAGTGAGGTCATATGATACATGTCTTTCTCTGTTTGACTTATTTCGCTCAGCATAATACCCTTTCTGGGTTGTTTTTGGGACTATATCAGGACCAGTGCATTGGTGAAAATTATTTCTTTGCATTCTCAACTATATTTAGAAGGGTTTAGTTTTATCCTTTTCTGAAAAGAAATTTCTACACAATTATTAAAAAAAAAAAAGCCCAACTCAGATATCTCTTTGTACAAACTGGATTAGCTTATAATTTCTCTAAGCAAGTATATTAGCTTGAAAGACAGTTTTGTTTTTTTTTTCCCTAGTCTTCTAAGCATCTCTGCACATACTGTATGTTCATGAAAACTTTTTCACCTCCTAGGAAGTAAACAGTTGGAGATCAACCTATTTTGCACCAGGAAATGTAAAATATGCTTTTTCTGAAAGCTGACTTAAATATTAAACTTTTTTATACTAGGTTATGATAATTTTATTTCTTTGAGAATTTCACCTTGGTTGTGTAATAGCATTCTTACTATCCTCTACCTCTATCATAATAATTAAAGAGACAATCTGTGTCCCTACCTCCCAGGTGCTTGGAAATTGATATTATGAGTGCTTATGAATGTCCCCTTGAGGCATTGCTGACTGGGCCACTTTGAAGAAAAATCTCTTCATCAGTAATGAAGCCCTGAGGGCCACTTCTCAGGGGACCCACACAAAATTACATGTCAACTCCAGGCCTGATTTATACAGATGGCGCTCATGGATGGAGTCCTGACTGCACCTCCCCTCCTCCGTATTTTATTACCCACCACTCTCTGCTGATCCTCCCCACTCCCCCCACCCCTTACACTTCTCTCTCCAAACTTCATCCCCTAATTTTCAACTTGTTTTACCTACCCACAATTGACTCACCTAACTAGATCTTTTATTTAATCTTTGTGAAATCCTTTTGAATGATACTAAAAATTGACTATAGCAGCATGTTAAAAATTTAAAATGTTAGTATGTCTAATGTAAAAGTCATGTGAAAATCTTCAGCAAAGCAATAGAACAGAATGTGTATTCACTGTATGTTAATTAATGCAAGTATTCCAGGATAGGGGACAGGCCTGGAAATAGGTTTGCTCTACATGTTGGGTCCCTTGCTCTCTGACCTTGTGAAAATCATTCAACCACTGTAAAGAGTTTGCTGACTTCTCAATGAGTTTGCTATTGATCAGTCTTTTAAGGATGGTTCGTAATAAAATATGGCAATGGTGAAATTGTTTGAAATGTGACCTGCTGAGTGATCCTGTTAAGGAAATGCAGACATGGTGTTGTCATAGCTACTCTATTTTACATGCTAGGTAGGATTAAGTATACCATTTGTACCCATTATATGGAATTGGTATACTTCCCTGATTTTTAAACTTTCTTCCTGCCTGCCTTCTTCCTTTTTCTTTTTCCATCAAATGACTGATTTTTTTAAATCTCTCCTGATCACACAGAAAAAGTCCAATCCTTCTATATACGGATGGAGTTCTGTGAGGTGATCTGGGATTCATAAACTGATATTTTGTATCTCTTGGATGATGTTGTCTTTAACTAGAAATTAGGATCAGAGATTCTCAAAAGGAATTGGGAGTCTCTTAGTGTTTCTCCAGTGTGTTTGTTGATTGATAACTGTCAGTGGAAACCAGAGTATTGAATCCTTGGGTTTCTAGCCCATAGGGAATTTAGGTTACCTTTTTCTGACTCCTTGTACCATAGTGACCTCAGAGCTATGGGGACTTTCTTTCAGATATTCTTACATGATAAATATTGGAGAGTACTGGAGTAGAATGTTTGAAATCCTCATACTTCAAAGAAAGATGTTCAGTTCTTCTCACAGATCCCTAAGGTTAAATAAACCATGACAGCTTTCACAGCAAGATGCTTTTTTTTGGGGGGGGGGGTTAACTTTTGTAATTTTTTTCATTCTTTGATTTAATTTTTAAAATTATTTTTCATGATCATTACAGGAAAAAACATGCCAAAAAAAAGTGAAAAGTAGACCCCAAACATACATAGTCACACCACCCAAAACAGCCCTGCTAAATGATTTAGTATTTTTCTTTCCTATGCATAAGAAGTTTTTTCCTAAACAGTTTTAATCATATTGAGTTTTATATTTGCTTTCTTCTCCAATCAGAACTATTTCCCCCGATTCATACTAACTTTTTAAATAGTTTTAAATAGCACCATGAGATTCCATGGAGTGGAGATACCAGAATTTATTCAAGCCTCTCCCTTATGATCAGATATTTACTTTGTTTTAGTTATTTATAATAATGCATCAGTATTTTTTTTCTTAAGAAATTTTGCTTAAAATACATTGGAAAGGGTTGGCTTCATTGATATATAGTGCATTTCAGTTTGCCTTTTCCATCTACCTATATGACTCAAATGAATTGTCTTTTTTTTAAAAAAAAGTGTTTTTAAAAGGAAAAAGGGTCCATTATTGGGTGCAAAGACAGAAAGGACAAAATGTATTTGGAACCAATTACTCATTTGCCGCATCCCCCCCCCCCCCATTCAAGGTTACAGAACACAGCGGCATCTAAATAGAGTTTCCTCTGATGTGGTTGTGACTTCATTTGGATTCAGTGCTTATTTGATGCTTCATTCTAGATCATGGCTTGACTGCCTGAATTTTCCTTATTTTTTCTGCCAGGGAGAACAGGAAGAGTAAAGTTGGGTTTCAGGTTGTTATTTTAAATGGATAAATCTCAGGTTTTTATCTTGAATGAATAAATATAACAACAACTGTAGATGTTCCAATGTTTGACCAAAATGGAAACTTTTATATTGTACCTGCCACCCTGGGCCCCTCCCTCTCCTCAAACCACTCTACCAGACCAGATTTTCAAAGCATTCTTTTACCCTAGGCCTTTATATTAGAAGTATAATTTGTGTGTGTGTGTGTTCATGTGTATGTATGTATGCGTACGCAAAAGCATGTCTGTGTGTGTGTGTGTGTGTATGCTGTTTCTTTTTCTTTTCCTTATGGTACTCAAGAAGAGGAAGAAAGTGGTGATTGGCTTAATTTGCATTTGTTTGAGTATTGGTTAATTTGAACATTTTTTCCACATTTTAAAATAGTTTGGCTTTTCTTTTTTCTTTTTTTTAAATTTTATTATGTTATGTTAATCACCATACATTACATCATTAGTTTTTGATGTAGTGTTCCATGATTCATTGTTTGCATATAAGACCCAGTGGCTTTTCTTTTAAACAAATTAACAGGATTTTGGTGTAAGAGTAAAATAAAAGAGAAAAACAGAAATAAATACAAATAAGAAAAGTAGAAATATCTCTCAACAAAGTGACTTTAGAGGGAACACACTTCAACATAATAAAAGTCATGTATGAAAAACCCTCAGCTAACATCACAGTCGGTGGTGAAGAGCTTAAAGCTTTTCCTTTAAAATGAAGAACATGTCAAAGATGGTCCCCTCTTACCACTTTTATTTAACATAGTACTGGAAGTCCTACCTGCAGCAATCAGACCAAAAAAAGAAAAGGCACCAAATTGGTAAGTAAGAAGTAAAACTGTTATTTATACAGATGACATGATACTAAATATAGAAAGCCCTGAAGACTACACCAGAAAACTCTTAGAATAAATTCATTCAATGAAGGTGCAGGATACAAAATTAATACACAGAAATCTGTTATGTTTCAATATACTAATAATGAAGTAGCAGAAGGAGAAATTAAGAAAACAATCCCATAAAAAAGAATAAAATGCCTAGAATTAAATTTAATCAAGGAGGTGAAGGATCTGCATTCTGAAAGCTATAAGACATTGATGAAAGAAATTGAAGATGGCACAAATAAATAGAAAGATAGACCATGCTCATGGTTTGGAAGAATTAATATTGTTAGTATGTCTATATTACCCAAAGCAATCTACAGATTCAGTATAATCTCTATCAAGATACCAATAATATTTTTCACAGAACTAGAACAAATAATCACAAAATTTGTATGGAAGCACAAAAGATCCTGAAGAAATCTTGAGAAAAAAGAAAAATAAAGCTGGAGGTGTCATAATTCTAGATTTCAAGCTATACTACATAGCTATAGTAATCAAAACAGTATGGTACTGACATAAAAATAGACACATTGATCAAAGAAACAGAATAGAGAGCCCAGAAATAAATCCACATTTATGTGGTCAATTAATCTATGACAAAAAGAGGCAAGAATACAAAATGGGGAAAAGATAGTCTCTCCAATAAATGGTATTGGGGAAACTGGACTCACCATGTAAACTGGACCACTTTCTATCATCATACGGAAAAATAAACAAAAAGGATTAAAGACCTAAATGTAGGGCCTGAAATCGTAAAAATCTTTTTTTGGTAAAGATTTTATTTATTTATTTGAGAGAGAGGGTGCATAAGAGAGAGAGTGAGAGCGAGAGCAAGAGATAGAGAGCACGAGTGGGGAGTAAGGGCAGAGGGAGAGGGAGAAGCAATGTCCCCTCTGAGCAGGGAGCCTGACGCAGGGGATCAGTCCCAGGACCCTGGGATCATGACCTGAGCTGAAGGCAGATGCTTAACTGACTGAGCCACCCAGGCACCCCCTAAAACCACAAAATTCTTTTTTTTTTTTTTAAGATTTATTTATTTATTTATTTGAGAGAGAGAGAATGAGAGAGAGCAAGCACATGAGAGGGGGGAGGGTCAGAGGGAGAAGCAGACTCCCTGCCGAGCAGGGAGCCTGATGTGGGACTCGATCCAGGGACTCCAGGATCATGACCTGAGCCGAAGGCAGTCGCTTAACCAACTGAGCCACCCAGGCGCCCAAAACCACAAAATTCTTAAAACATAGGCAGTAATCTCTTGGGTATTGGCCTTAGCAATATTTTCCTGGATCTGTCTCTTCAGGAAAAGGAAGCAAAAGTAAAAATAAGCAGTTGGGGACTACATTAAACTAAAAAAAGCTTTTGCACAGCAAAGGAAACCATCAACAAAATGAGAAGGCAACCTACTAAATGGAAGAAGATATTTGCAAATGATATATTTGATAAGAGGTTAATATCCAAAATATATAAAGAACTCATACAGCTGAACACCAAAAATGCAAATAATCAATTTAAAAATGGGCAGGGGTGCCTGAATAGCTCAGTCAGTTGAGCATCCGATTCTTGATGTCAGCTCAGGTCATGATCTTGGGGTCCTGGGATTGAGCCCCAGGTCAGGCTCGTGCTTAGTAGGGAGTCTGTTTGAGGATTTTCTCCCTCTCCCTCTGCTCCTCCCCCTGCTTACACATGTACACACCTGCACGCGCTCTCTCTCTCTAAGGTAAATAAATCTTTAATAAAAATAAAAATGGGCAGGAGACCTGAATATTCATTTCCCCAAAGAAGCATACAAATGGCCAATAGGTACATGAAAAGATGCTCAATATTACTGATCATCAGGGAAATGCAAATCAAAACTACAATGAACTATCAGAATACTAGAATAACTCACATCAGTCAGAATAACTAGTGTCAAAAAGACAAAAAATAAGTGTTGGTGAGAATGTGGAGAAAAGGGAACCCATGAGCACTGTTGGTGGGAGTGTAAATTGGTGCAGCCTTAAAAAATTAAAAATAGAAATTCTGTGTGATCCATTAAGTCCATTTCTGATAATTTATCCAAAGAAAATGAAAACACTGACATGAAAAGATATATACACCCCTATGTTCATTGCAGCATTAATTACAATAGCCAAGGTACAGAAGCAATCCAAGTGTCTATCAACAGATGAATGGATCAAGAGGAAGTGGTATATATACACGCAATGGAATACTACTTAGCCATAAAAAAAAATAATTAAATCTTTCCATTTGCAACAACGTGGATAGACTTAGAGGGCATTATGCTAAGTGAAATAAGTCAGACTGAAAAAGACAAATACCAGGTGATTTCACTTATATGTGGATTCAAGAAAACAAGACAAATGAACAAATAAAAACCAGAAATAGACCCATAAATACAGAGAGCAAACTAGTGGCTGCTGGGGCCAGGGGAATGGGGGATAAGCAAAATAGGTGAAGGGGATTAAGAGGTACAAATTTCCAGTTATAAAATCAATTAGTCATGAGGAGGAAAAAAGTACAGTATAGGGAATATAGTCAATAATATTGTGGTAACTTTGAATGGTGACAAATGGTAAATACACTTATGGTGAGCATTTCATAATGTACATAACTGTTGAATCACTACGTTGTACATCTGAAACTCATATGATACTGTAAGTCAATTATACTTCAATAATAAAGTACACACACATACAAAAGAAAAGTAGAAACATCACAGATTTTAAGAAAATTAGATGCTAATTATAAAATCACAACATAATCAATACTCTTTTGGAAACATATAATCCACTAAAACTAACTTCAAGTAAATTCAGAAAAGCAATGGACTAGTAGGCTTGGTCTATTATAGTATTTATTATAATGTAATATGTAATGGATCATTATTGTTTATTTTAATTAAAATGAGTGGTTCTTAACCAGATTAGTGGTTAAGAATGTAGACTCTGGAATTAAAGTGCTAATGTCCATTGTATCCTAGCTGTGCCACATATTAGTTTTTGACATTGGCAAATAACTTCAGCTTTCCATGTTGTAATTTCATCTGTCCAATGGGGACAGTGATAGTACCTATATCACAGGATTGTTGTATGGTTGAAGGAAATACTACATATTCATAATTTTTAATAGTGTCAACATAGAGCAAATATGTAATTAACATTAAATATTAAAATACTAATGTTGCTTGGTGAATTGGAGAGACCCCCAGCCCTAAGGCCTTGACCCGGGCTATCCCAAAGATGTCCCTGAAGGCTCTTGATCTCATGAGAAAGAATTCAAGGACAAACATAACACTGAATGAGCGACACAAAAGGGAAAGTATTAAGCAAGGGTACACTCTCAAGATGTGAGAATGAGCAATGGAATGAGAGAGGGCTGTGGGCCCTGGGGTTTGGGTTTCTATCTTTTATTGATGGTTAACAAGGGGGTGGAATATTCATTATTTGGGGTGGGGATTTCTTGGAAGCAGGGTTTAGCCTTTCCTACCTTATTTCACATGGCTTTCTGTCCTACTTTGTCAGCTATCTTGGGCCTGTCCACTTTGATCCAGCTTCTTGTGACTTTGTTTTGGAGTGCTGCCAGGATAGGCCTTTGACTTTCCCAATAGCTGGCCATGACTTCCTTTTTGTTGGCTTCCAGGCATCCTGTTAGAATCTAACTAATCGCTTCTAACATTAATAATGGCTAACAATTATCTTTTTGACTCCAATGACCTATCTCTTTGATAATCTGTTATTCTGATGTTTTAAACACAGAAATTTAGCTTTTTCTTTTATATATTAAAAATATTTATTAATTTCTTACTGTGTACTAGAAACTAGTCCAGATTTTGGAAACATACCTGCAAACAAGACAGAAAAGATTTCTGCTCTCAGTAAAATTGCATTACAGTATAAAAATAAAAGGCCGTAAAAATTTCAAAGTGTATGGTAATTTCAGATAGTATCATGAGCTTTGGTAAAAGTAAACCACAATACTATAATGCAGAATGACTGGTGGGGCCTCCTTTATTTGGGGTAGTCAGAGAAGGCCTCCTTGTGGCAGTGACATTTCAACTTAAACATGAAGTACCTGAAGGAGTCTGCCATGGCTTTTGAGGAACAAAGAAAGAAAAAGAGGTGGGATTGGACTTAATCTGAGGGGCAAAAAGAAATAGCAGGTGTATGAGATACAAGTGTTGTATTTAATGACATTAAGTTTTAAATCCCCATTAGATACCAAAGTAAAGATACTAAATAGGACACTGGAAATGAGTATCTGGAGGTTAGTAAAGAAATCATAGCTAGAGATGGAGAGTGGGGGAATATTGATACAAACATGATGTTTAAAATCCTGGGGCTGAGTAAAATCACTTAGAGTCAGTGTAGCTAGACAAAGCCTTGGTCATTTAGGCATTTAGAAGAAGAAAAAGTAGCCAGCAGTCTGTGGTGTCACCGAATATAAGAAAGGAGGAAGGTGGTGGTATAATCAACTCTCTTTATTACTGTTGCGTGGGTAAGATGAGGGCATAAAAGTTTCCTTGTAATTTGGTAGCATGAAGAAATTGTGAATTTAATAATAGCTGTTGGAAAAAGAAGTCCAATTGGAATGGATTGAGACGGGAACGGGAGATAAGGAAGTGAAATAGTGACACTAGAAAACTCTGGGGTAAAGTTTTGCTCTACAGTGGAACACAGAAATTGGGAAGTAGCTGGAAGCGAACAATAGAGCATGTACACAAGCTAATGAAAGGGATCGATTGGAAAGAGACCAGTGTTAAAGGACACAGAAGGGATAATTATCTGTATAAAGGGATTCTTTTGGTGAGGGGGAATAGGATTGATAAGTTTAAGCATGAAGAGTCAGTCAGATGAAAGGCAGAGAGGTGCAATAGCGGGTGTTCCCATCTGATGGTTTTTAGTTTCTCAATAAGAGTGTGAGGCAAAATCATTAACTGCGGGTAAGAAGAAAACAAGATATAAATTTGAAGAACAGATGAAAGTATGAATAAACTTTCTGGAAAGTGGGAGTATGAAAATAATAAGGAATAATAGTAGGATTATTAGGCAGTGTGTGTTTTCCATTTGAAATTTGTTAAGAATTTACCATGAATGTGATTGTGGGTTCTTCCAGCCAGTTTTAACTGCTTGGATTCAGACAAAGAGTAGTTAATTGGGTTAAGATTTACCTGGGCAATAATGTTGGTGTGAGAGAGGGGCAGAGAATTAAGGGTGTCATGAAGAAGTCATAGTGGTAGATCATGGAATCTAATGTGAGGGAATTCAGGATAGTAGGGAAAAATGAATAGTGAGAATACCAGAGGTGGTGTGCTCAATGGGATGGTGGTCACAATAAGGCCAAAGAGTTGTTGGAAGGCCTAAGAGTATGAAAGCAGAAGAGGTGGAGATTAGAGTGGTGTGTTTGAAATAAAGCTTTTGGAGATGGTGTGATAATTAGTAATAAAATGGTCAAGAACATAACCAAGGGGGATGGTGCCTGTGGTGATGTGGAAGGGAAAAACAATTATTGGTGGTGAGATGGTTGAGTAAGGGGCTGATGCTGGATGATCCAAATGACCGTTGAAACTAAGACTGCTGTAAAGAACAGTGGAGTGTGAAAGAGAACTTGATTTAAATTCTCACTATATTTGGACAGTGGTGAGTGACCAAGGAGTGGGTAGATGACAGGAGCACAGATATAAGAAGTAAAACACAGAGGAAAGATGATGTGAAGATACCTGAGGAAAGACGGCCATGTAATTAGAGGCAGAGATTGGAGTAATGTATCTGCAAGCCAAGGAATGGTGGGGACTGCCAGCAAACACTGGAACCTTGAAGTGACAATGAAGGAGTCTCCCCTACAGGCTTCAGAGGGCATATGGCTCAGTTGACACCTTGATTTCATACTTGTATCTTCCAGAACTATAAGATAATAAATTCTTGTTGTTTTAAGGGCACCCAATTTACCGTAATTTTTTTCATGGCATCCCTACCAAGCAGATCAATACAGATTTTTTAAAAAGATTTAGTTATTTCTTTCAGAGAGCGAGATCATGGGGGGGGAGGGTGGGGCAGAGAGAGGGGGAGACAAGCCGACTCCCCGCTGAGCGGGGAGGCCTACATGGGGCTTGATCCCAGGACCCTGAAGTCATGACCTGAACCGAAACCAAGAGTCAGACACTTAATCGACTCAGCCACCCAGGTGCCTGCAAATAAATACAGATTTTGGTATGAAGTGCAAAGAAACTGGGATATTTGTGGAAGGAAGAAAGGGAAGGAGGGAAGATACTTTAGATGTAAGGGTAGTGAGGCTGGTGATATCTAACATTTGTAAGCGAAGAGATCTTTATTGCATTCAGATTCATAGTTTAAGAAAGTATTTAGGGTTAAATGTTGTATTTTAAAGTGTCCTAAATATGCTATTAAAGTCCTAGTTCTGCCACTTTTTAGCTTTGTGAACTAAAGCTAATTTCTCTGTCTATGAAATGGAGATCATGATACTTTTCCTATCTACCTCATAGTGCTTTGTTTAGAACAAATGAATTAAGAATAAATGCAAATGTAAGCTGGTATTATCATAAAGTTGTTTAACTTACAGATATGTACAGTCCTTGTATGAGAGGAAATGATGTTTATTATCAAATATGGCAAAGAACCACATAGATAACTTTTAAAATCCACCTTAAAAATTTAATATATATTTTTTCTCCAAAGCTTAAGTTACCAACAAAATATACCTCCATTCAATTTTATAAGTAATTATTAAGTACTTGCTATGTCCTAGGTGCTACATTAAGTACACATGGGGACTGGCTAGAAAGATAAATGTGTCTCTCCTAAATGAGTTTATGATACCAGAATGGAAGATGAGGCAAATTCACAAATAACTATAAATCGAGATAGAAAGTAAAAAGTGTTTTGGGGTGATGGTTCAGAATTATGGTGTTAGAATTAAAGTCTGCATGTTATAAATTCACATTCATGCAACTTAATCATTTACTTTTACATTGTTATTTTGATGCTGTTTACTAAATGGTAAGAAAGAAATTCATGTAACTTCTGTTGCAATCTCCTCCCACCTTCACTCTGATCTCCAGTAATTCAAGGATCAAAAAATGAGTTAGGTGTCTATTTTTAGAGACAGGAGGTAGAGGGCTGCACTGGCTGAAATGGGTCAAGTGTAAGACAGGTGTAAGTATAGGAGCTGGTGGAGTTAGATTAAAGAGGGGTGAATGTGGGTCTGTACAGTTACAACATTTTTTTCCCCTGTTGCTTTACTTATGAACATGTTTTCAGCCTTACAAAGATGCATCAGTTTCAGAAATGTTGAAACCAAGGGCATAGAAAGGTTAAATGGTTTGATTAAAGTCAGTAGTGAATTGGAAACTAAAACCTGTGAATATGAGCTCAATTTTACATTGCTGTTTATTCAGACATTAAAATACATGATAAGAAAATGAGGAATCAAAGTATAGGAATGGGAAGTCCTTCAAATGTTACCTCATTTTTTGCTCCGCTGTAGGTATTCAGAAAATTTCTCAATAAGATATTTTATAATGGGTTCTTCAAGGAGTCCTTCACATGTGTAAATGAAGCAAGGTATGAATGGCTTCTAATCCACAAACCAGATGGTTGCAGGGGAGGGAGCTGATGAAATATCATCAATCACATCTCAGTATGATGTTAACTGACCAGTTTTGCCCTTTCCAAGGCTACTTTGATCTCTGACAGGACAGATTATTTGTTGGAGAAATTAGGAAAAAGAAATAGGCACAATGGACTAAAAGGCTGGAGTTGGTTTGGGGATTCTATATATAGATGTAGATATATGTCTATATATCTCTATATATATTCTTTCTTTTTTTTATTATGTTATGTTAATCACCATACAATACATCGTTAGTTTTTGATGTAGTGTTCCGTGATTCATTGTTTGCGTATAACACCCAGTGCTCCATTCAGTACATGCCCTCTTTAATACCCATCACCAGGCTAGCCCATCCCTCCCACACCCCTCCCCTCTAGAACCCTCAGTTTGTTTCTCAGAGTCCATAGTCTCTCATGGTTCGTCTCCCCCTCCGATTCCCCCCCTTCATTTTTCCCTTCCTGCTATCTTCTTCTTCTTTTTTTTTTTTTTTTTTAACATATAATGTATTATTTGCTTCAG
>NC_138372.1:75715935-75748285 GCF_054177405.1 Leptonychotes weddellii | reverse complement strand
AGACTGAAGGACATTTTTTTTTTTTTTTTGCATTCTACTTTGTAACAATAATAATGTCACTGTCAAGACAATCAGTTCATATTTGAGGATTAAAAAATGTAATTAAAGGGTATATCTATGGCTAATTTATATTAGCTTAACCCTTGCCCCTTTTGGATCTTTAGTACTGTACAGTTTTAAATTAATTATGGTATATGGTGAATACTTAGAGGTACACATTATGTAATCATAATTACAGTACAATGTTCAACACAAAGCAGTTTGATTCTTGGTTAATCTGAAAATGAAATAAAAGAATCTATGTAATTATTTAATTTGATAGTTTTAAAATAGTATACCTGCATAAAAACTGTGGCTTAAAAATAAATATGGTATTTGATGTTTGATAACTCATTTTTTGAGTCAGTTTTTCTGGGGAAATTAAATTACATTAACTGGTTATAAAAATTCTTATGCTATTACTCAAGCTCTCACCAGTGCCTTTTACTACCCATGGAAGCTACTGTAGACTGACATGGAGTTTTGAGTTCCTTCCATTATTATTATTAAGGTGTTATTGCTGAAACATGATTACCTTACTGCCAGTGAATCTTGTGGACAATCTCTGAATTATCCCATTGTTTTACTAATGGCATCTTTAAGTGTTATTTAATTTTTATCAGTATAATGAATACACACACAAAAAGCTTAAAAAAATAAATTAGGGGCGCCTGGGTGGCTTGGTCGTTAAGCGTCTGCCTTCCGCTCAGGTCATGATCCCAGGGTCCTGGGATTGAGCCCCACATCGGGCTCCCTGCTCAGCAGGAAGCCTGCTTCTCCCTCTCCCACTCCCCCTGCTTGTGTTCCCTCTCACGCTGTCTCTCTGTCAAATAAATAAAATCTTAAAAAAAAAAAAATTAAGAAGAGCTTTTGAGGAAAAGCAGTGGCACCTTTTACTATTCTTACCAGTGACATACCGGTAAGCAACTAATTAGTAGGAGTTGGGGCAAGGGAGTGAAGAGTAGGGAAGCCTTGATTTGTAGTATTTGTTGATTACCATGGGGGAAATACCTCCTCTGTGGCAGATTTTAAGCCCTAAAAATGTGGAGTTTGGAAGAGGTGTTAACTATCAGTTTTCCAGGGCCCATTGGAGCTGGTCTAGCACACCATTGACTTCTCTGTACCCCTCCTCATCTTCTCCTAGCTCTTTTTTTAGAGGCAATACGTTTAGCTGTTTCTGTTTTTAATTCCCCCACTAGTGTGATTCCAATTTGTATTTATCAGATTTTTGGATATTTTCCTTTTTGTGTTTGGCCATTTGCCTAGCAGTTTTGGAAAAGTACATTTTTTAGTATATGTGCTGCCGAAGCGAGCACGAAAAGTACATTTTTTAAAAGGCCACTTGAAGTTTATGATTTAAAACACTAGATATTTGGATCTCTGGACTCCTCTACTATAATTTAAATGACCAAATAATGAATAAGCTTAAAAATGAAAAACAATGAATTATAAGATAGTACCAAGAAAAGTTTTCCAAGGAATAATTTTAAAAGATATTGTGGATCCTAAACATATTGCTATGTTAATAATAGAATTAATTTAATAAACACAAGACATTTCCACAGCCTTGCCTGTGTTAGATATTGTTTTGCTACACTAATATATTTTGCCTGTTTCAAGATTCTGGTTGTAACAGAAGTTCTATTTGGAGTTGACTCACAAATTGTAAGAAACACCATTTAGATATTCTTTTTTAAAGTTATCAAATGCTTCCTGTATTTCCATAATGTGTATTTTTAGGATGGTTAAATTTCACTCAGATTAAGACTTTTTTTTTTAGTCTTTCCAATAAAAATGTTATGTTCATTGTAATAAATTTTAAGGTAAAAGAAATCTAAGATACTACATTCTTTGTGATGTTGTTAAACAGATTGTACCTAGTTTTTTGAATTATTTCATTGTGATTCATAGTAAATACTGCAGATCTGTTAATCATCTAGCCTTTGCTTCCTTAAATGTTAGTGTGTAAATAGCACAAATGTTGCTCAAAATCAATCCTGTTATGTAATTATGTAGCAAACTTGTTAATTTCCATCACAGAAAGTCTTCCATTAAGTCAAATTATCTTCTATACCAGCACAGTAACCTTAATTACAACCTAATATCTATCATCCTTGAGAAAAATGTTTATACTTTTGAACAAGTTTAAGTGCCAGCAAGGCTTATAGAAAGTATGGACCTATATAGTGATGGGAAGTGCTTTTTATCAAACACCTGGAAGTTATTACAGTTATTTAGATAGAAATAGGGAATAATAGCTGATTGTTTCCTAGTGGTATGCCTTATTTAAGGAAAGTCTTAAAAGGTAAATGGTTCTGTTTAGTATGCTCCTTTCACAAAACATTCTATGAATAAAATAATAAAGAAATCTCACTAGAAGCTGAATGTTACTAATTTGATGAAATTATTACTCATTGCACAGCAATGTAACTCTGCTTAAAATTTATTTTAAGTATGAATCTGTAAAATGACAGCTGAAGAGTAAGAAGCTTTGTATTGAAAGTGATGGTGATAATTTACTCATCTTGAGATGAAGGTATTTCAATGCAATGGAAAACTTTTAATGCTTAAAGAATTATTTTAAATATAGGGATCATGTAATCTTCCCTGTGGAAATAAAAGAAATCTAGCTTTATCCAGTAAATCTGAAACACTGAACTTCTGACCTATTATGCCTCTCTCTGGTCTTCGTATTTATACATCTCCTGGTTCTTGTTCCATTTCTACTTTTAGAGATGGTTTCCAATCAGAAGTAGGGTCAGAGGTGATGTGAAATAGTGGACAATTCAGAATATTTGGGAGCACCTTTGTAGTAATGTTTTGTATGAGGGCAGTGATGTAATGGAGTCAGGAGACTTTGTCCTGATCTTTACTGTCTTTTACTTGTGTTGTCCTTTCACTGTATGAGGTCCATCCGTAAAAGGCTCTAACATCCTAAGGAGGTGCAATTCAATTCATTGTGAGCATCCTTTATATTATGTCTCATACAAGGTACTGAAGATAACTGCGATGAGTCATAGACAGTCATTATACTCAATAAGCTGAAAGTCTAGTGGGGCAGATAGGCACATAGAGAGAAAATTTTAGACGGTGTGGATTTCATTTGGAATACATGTTCTAATACTATATGTAAAAACATTTTGTACATTTTAAGCGTCAAGCATATAATTTCTATTATAATGGAAGTAGTGTTACTTGGCATTTCTGAGTTGTAAACTGTATTTTTGGTACCAGAGCATCTGTGATTTCTTCACAATTAAGGAAAAATCTTAGCTTTTCGGATAACATGTCTGGACTTAATTCAAATCCAACAATTGAAAAGCACTGAAACGGTATATTTCACTGTCAGTTTTTTTAGTGTATATATCATTTGTAAATGACATCAATATTCAAGTGATGTGCCAAAAAGAATTGAACATTTTTTCCTAAGCTGGTTCTCTATTCCAACTTTTTATTTTCTGTGATTACCAATTATAGTCACCAGTGTTTCTTGTGATCACCAAATTGTTGACGAGGGAGGTACATTTATCTGTCTCTTCACAACCTATATTTATCGTCATCACATCCTGCTAGAGATTTCTTAACAATATTTCTAAGATTTGCTTATTTTTCTTCATTTAAATCAACAACACATAACCAATATGTATCAGGCAGTTTGTTAGATGCTGTGGCTAATAGATAGATGATAGATTTGTCTTTAAGGCTGACTCAATTCAGGTCTTGTTTACACTGTATCTCCCCAATGCAAAACTGATTTCAGTATTTACAATGAATATACAGCAGTCCTTGAGTTATATATATTAAAATAAATATGAAGCTATTATCATTGCTGCCCATGGAGGAAGTATAGAGTTGTGACTAAGTATAAAACCCGAAGCCAAAAAATGTGGGTTAGAATCTCTGTCACTTCTTCATCCTTCTCATGATTTTGTTTTGTCTGTATACTAGCAATAATAATACTAATGACATCATAGGATTATTGTGATGATCAACTTGAAAAACACTTAGACGAGTGTTTGGCATACTGGAAGCCCTTATTCAACATCAGCTATTATGAACAGGCATCCAGTGCAAGAACATTAGAAAAGTGTGTCTAAATATTTTTGTTTTTTTCAAATAAGAGACATTATACAATTTTGAGAAAAAGGAGTTAAACCGTCTTCTTTGAAATATGTATAAGGCTGAGAACAAATCCTGAAATTAAATCAGAGAATATTGATAGAGATGGGTATATCTTGAGAGCACAGAAGTGTGTTATCTAGTACACCTGGTAGAAGGGGTTTAACACAGCGTTTTTGGGAGTGTGGATTGAAGGGAGGGAGTTGTGTACTGGGGATAGTTATGGAAAGTTTCCAGAAAACAGTTTATAAAGGAACATCGGGTAAATTTTTATTCACATCATTGTGCCACATTGTAAAAAAATCATGTCAGTTAAAGTGGAGAAAGCTATTAGCAGTCAATCAATGGAGATTAAAATGCATCGTTTTTTTTTTTTTTTTTTTGTTTGTTTTCTATGCTGGCACAACAAAATTTCCATTGATCATTTTTTGAAATGAGTAATTTTTGATTTAGGATTTTTGACATTTTGATGGATTTTAAGAAAAATACTAACTTATGCTGATGTGATTTCCCATTTGTCTTTTAAGTGCATAAGCCAAATGCTTTCATTTTGACATTTATATACACTCTGGCTCTGAATATTTTCCCTTGTTGATTGGACTATCAGTGCTTCCCACACCTAGTTGGCTACCAGAATCACCTTGGGCACTGTAAGAACCAGATTGAGGCATTTAATAGAAAAAAAAATGGAATTGGCTTAAACAAGGCAGTAATTTATTTCTTCTAATGTAAAGAAGTCTAGAGATATGTGGTATGGGGCGTGTGGCACCTTTTTCTTGTCGACAGGTTTCTATCTTTCCGTTCTGATATCCTCAAGTCCATCCCATTGTTCAAGTTGGAAGCCAGAGCTCCAAAGAAAGAAGTAAGGGAAAAAGAAAGGTGCATTCCTCCCTTTAATGAGACTTCCATGAGACCTAGACTTCCAAATACATCTTACTGGCTTGCACTTAGTTGAATATAAAAGTGAGTGGAGATATCACTTTATTGCCATTTTGAGAACTTTTATATATTTTTTGTCAAGGTGCTTTACAAAGTTAAGTTGTGTCGGAAGGAGTGGCCATTAAAATATGGTATTCATGTCTCTACTTTCACTTCTGCTCAAGATGGAGTAATAGGGAATGGATTTACATTTTGTTTCTGGGGTCCCCAGGGCCACTTTCAGGCTCCTAACTCACTAGAAGTACTCAAAGAACTCATAAGTTTTTATATTCATGGTTACAGTTTATTGTGAGTAAAAGATAGAGTCAACAAAGAGAAAAGGCACAGGTCAAAATCTAGAAAAAACCAGGCACAAGCTTCTATGTATTCTCTCTTGATGGCATTATATGGGACATGCTTAATTCCTTCGGCAACAATGTGTGACAACATGGAGTATTCTAGCCAGGAAGGCTGACCTAAGCCTTCACATCCAGGGTTTTTATTGGGCATTAGTTTTATAGGTGTATAGTGCTACATGACTGACTTCAGTTTCTTGAGCTTTAGACCACCAGCGAAAAATCAGATGTTCATGTGATTAGACTTTCTAGTCAACTAGTATAGCATGATCCAAGGCCTCTGGCACACAAAAACACTTTTGTCAGACAGAATGTTCCCAGGAGTGGATCAAGGGCCACTTCTGAAATAGGAATGTGCAGGACTTGAGCAACTCAGGCCTATTGAATTAACCCTTTTCTGTATACATTTCTACCTGAAATAATGAAAAAGAAATATGTAAAACAATAGTTTTCAAGACATTAGCTATCAGATGACAAAAGATAGTGGTCCCTAAGAGATGTAAAACAAATGAGGAAAGCCCCAATATTTCCCCAGCATTCTATCTTGAGTTTACAGGCTTCATCTCAGGAAATGGAACTCACATGGAGCCTGGTGGACATCTTCAGTTGAGAGGACAGAGCTGAGAGTCTGGGGAGACCAAGGCAGCTAGAGTTTGTAGAACATAATAATAGGAGAGAGCTGCTCAGAGAGAGACTTGGAGATCTGCAAAAGTTTCCCCATGAATTTTCCAGAGTAATGATCAGCCCATGCATATGAGAAAGATGACCCAAAGTTAGGTAAAGAAAAATCTGAGATAACTAGAAGGAACACTGGTCTAGGAATAATGCCTGCTACCACCAGACTGGAAATCTTCATGATTCTCAGGACAGTGGGTTCTCAGAAGTTTCTTGACTCAGTAGTGGACAGTAATTAGCCCTAGACCAAATGCTGCTCAAGTACCACCTCACAAATCTTAAAGCAAAACTTGAAAAGATCGAACTGTTTCTATGTAACTCAACCATGTGTTAGACAAAACTCAAAAGTATTTATAGGGATACAAAAACATCCCCTACCCATGAAGGTGAAATCTCTAATACTTGGCATCCAATTAAAGGTTAAATATGAAACCCATAATCTGGATAAAAATCAACAAACTGAACCAAATTCAAAACTGACAAAATTGACACAGATGTTAGAAGAGGACATTAACAGTTATGACTGTATTCTATATGTTCAAAAAATTAAATAGAGGCATAGAAGATAGAAGAGCCAAATTGAACTTTCAGAAATGGCAACTACAATGTCTTGATTAAGAATGCACTGGATAAGATTAAAAACCAGATTAGATATTACAGAGGAAACATAGTGAACATGAAGACATAGCAATAGTAGCTATCCAAAATGAAACACACAGAGAAAAAAAAGAGTATCAGTGAGCTGTGGGACAACTTCAAGTGGCCCCAAATACACGTAAATGGAATCCCCCAAGGAGAGGAGAGGTAGAGGGGTGGGAAGACAGAAAACACATTTGAGAAATAAATCCATATTACGTTCAAGAAGACCAATGAAGTCCAAGCAGAAGAAACATGAAGAAAACTACACCAAGGCACATCATAATCAAATAGCTCAAAGCCAGTGGTGAAGTGAAAATCTTCAAAACAAGAGGGGAAAAAAAGGCACACTAGGTATGAACAAAAATAAGGCAAAAACAAATTTCCTTTTGGAAACAATGCAAGTGAAAAGACAACAGAGTAACATATTTGAAGTACTAGAAAGAAAAAACAAAACAAAAACTCTCAACCTAGAATTCTATACCAGTGAAATTAGTGTTCAAAAACAAAGATGGGGGTACCTGGGTGTCTTAGTCGGTTAACTGCCTGACTCTTGATTTCCACTCAGGTCATGATCTCAGGGTGCTGAGATCAAGCCCGCTGTGGGGCTTGGTGCTCCGTACAGAGTCTGCTTAAGATTCTCTCCATCTCCCTCTGCGCCTTCCCACCTGCTCACACATGCTCTCTCAAAACAAAACAAAACAAAAAAACAAAGGTGAAAAAAGACTTTCAGAATTTTAAAGAAGTTATCAACAGCAGACCTGCACTATAAGAAATGTTAAAGGTAGCCGTGTCCTTGAGACAGAAGGAAGATGATACCAGATGGAAGTATGGATTTACACCAAGAATGCAAAACTGCAAAAATGGTAACTACATGGGTAAATATATGATTTTTACTTATTATTTAAATCTCATTAGAAGGTAATTGAGTATTTAAGTAATGAATACATATAGCATGTTTATAGCATATAAAAGTAAAATGCAACATGGATAAACCTTGAAACATTTTGCTAAATGAAAAAAATAAGTATGAAAGACCACATTTTGTGTTATTCTCTTTATATGACATGTCTGGAATAGGCATGTTCATAGCAGGAAAACTAACCCAATTAAATAATGGGAAAAGTACCCAAATAGACATTTCTCAAAAGAAGACATACAGATGGCCAGCAGGTATATGAAAATGTGCTCAACATCTCTTATCAGTGAGATGCAAATCAAAACCACAATGAGCTATCACTTCATATCCTAACTCCTGTTAGGCTAGCTATTATCAAAAAGACAGAAGAGAACAAATGGTGAATGTGTGGAGAAAAGAGAACCTTTGCACACTGTTCGTGGGAACATAAATTGGTACAGCCATCATGAAAGTGTATGGAGGTTCCTAAAAAATTAAAAATGAAACTACCAAATGACCCAGAAATCCCAGTTCTAGGTATATTTCTTTTTTTTTTTTTAAGATTTTATTTATTTATTCATTAGAGACAGAGAGAGAGAGGCAGAGGGAGAAGCAGGCTCCCAAGGAGTAGGGAGCCCGATGCGGGACTCGATCCCAGGACCCTGAGATCATGACCTGAGCCGAAGGCAGACGCTTAACCATCTGAGCCACCCAGGCGCCCTCTAGGTATATTTCTAAAGGATAGAAATCAGTATCTGAAAAGATACGTGCACACCCATGTTCATTACAGCACTATTTATAATAGCCAAGATATAGAAATAACTCAAGAGTCTATCAATGGATGAATGGATAAAGAAAGGCACACACGTACACACACACACACAGAGGAATATTTAGCCATAAAAAAGAAGAAAATACTATCATCTCAGACAACATGGATGAATCTGGAGGACATTCTGCTAAGAGAAATAAGCCAGGCACAGAAAGACAAATAACTGAATGATATCACTTATACGTAGAATCCAGTGAAGTTGAACTCATGGAAGCCTAGAGTAGGATGGTGGTTTACAGGGGTTGGAGGTGGAGGAAATGGAGAGATGACGGTCAAAGAATATAAAGTTTCAGTTATACAGGGAGACTATGTACAACATGGTGACTATAGTTGGTAATACTGTATTGTATAATTGAAATATATATACTTTTTATTTATCTATTATACCTCAATAAAGCTGGGAAAAGGGAATAGACAAACCTGTAGAGTCAGAAAGTAGATTAATGGTTGCCTGAAGCTGGGAGTTTGGGAGAGTGGGAAGTGACTGCTAATGGGTATGAATTTTGGGGGGCACTGATGAAATGCTCTAAGATGTATTATGATGATGGCACAACTCCAAATATACTAAAAGCCATTGAATTATACACTTTAAATGAGTATATTATGTGGTGAATTATATCTCAGTAAAGCTATTATAAAAATCACTTGAGGGGCACCTGGGTGGCTCAGTCAGTTAAGTGTCCAACTCTTGATTTCAGCTCAGGTCATGATCTCACCATTATGAGATTGAGCCCCACTTTGGGCTCTGCTCTGGGTGTGGAGCCTGCTTGGGATTTTCTCTCTCCCTCTCCCTCTGCCCATCCATCTCTCTCTCTCTCTAATTAAAAAAAAAATTACTTGAAAAAAAGGCAGTAAATATGAAAAAAAAAGTAAAATGTATAACAACATAAGCACAAAGAGAAGTATTGGGCAGTGTGGTCATCATCAGAGACTTGGCAAGAGCATTTCCAGTCGTGATAGAAGCAGAGACTTACTTGGATTGAAGACCCAATGAGTAGCTAAACATTTCTTTTTGTCTCTCTTAGATTGGAAATACGCATGTGTTCCTCTGTGAAATGTTTATGCCCTTTTCCTATTTATTAGCATTTTTTGTTTTCTTATTAATTTATGTAAGCCTTATATATATATTAAAGAGACTAAACCTTTGTCATATTTCTTTGATAAATTTGATTGATACAGTTCAGTGAGTGTTTGGAATAGGATTTCTGAATTAGGATGGGCAATCAAATGTTAATATTTTAAGTCCATTCCAATTCAAATTATACTAAATCCAGAAGACCCAGAGTAGATGCAAAGAATTAATTTTATTCAAAACCAGTTAATTTTATTCAAAAACCAGTTAATTTTATTCAAAAACCAGTTTAGGTCAGGTAGTATTTAATTATAAATGCAGATTAGGAGAAGAGACATCATTTCTTTATAGCTCGCTTTAGGTTTAATTTAAGTTATTTAAAGTGAGATATTGATACCCCTAAGTTGGAATTGCTAGTTCATGTTTGTTGAAGATTTGAAATATCTTGATCTGACTTCACACTGAATATTTTCCACTATGTAATACTACTACTTTTTAAATGGAGACCATTCTCTGTAGGCACTCAAAGGGCATTAATTAAGGATACAAGATATCACTTATTAATTAAGAGAACATAAGTGGCTTCAATAGTAATTACATACATGAATTTTATATTATTTTAAAAATATTTAATATACAAAGTTATGTCTAATAGAACTGATCTTATTTCAGATATAGATTTGATTTCTACTCCTTTTAAAAACTTTCCAGGGCGCCTGGGTGGCTCAGTTGGTTAAGCGACTGCCTTCAGCTCAGGTCATGATCCTGGAGTCCCAGGATCGAGTCCCGCATCGGGCTCCCTGCTCAGCGGGGGGTCTGCTTCTCCCTCTGACCCTCCCCCCTCTTGTGCTCTCTATCTCATTCTCTCTCTCAAATAAATAAATAAAATCTTTAAAAAAAAATTAAAAAAAAACAACTTTCCATTATACCAACAGTATTTCTACATATCAGTAAAAATTCCCATAAGCATGATTTTTAGTAGGTCTATATATTAAGCTCTATACAGACTCTGTAGGTATAGGTATACTGTACCGTAGACAGACTGTAATTAACTTTTCTCTTTCTGCTAGGTATTTTCCAGCTTTTTATTGTTACAAATAACATCATATTTTCTCTTAATGGAGATTTCTTAAAGGATCTCCTTTTTATTTTGAAGATTATCGCATATACATTAAAAAAATAAATCCTTTAAATTTAGCCTTTCCTAGACTCACCTTCTGAGTTCACAGCACCTTGCAGTACTCTACGAAAATACTCAAACCACTTTATTTTTATTTTGGCCTGTCTGCTGCCTCCAGTGGTCTGCAGCTTCTTTGTTGTAGGCACCATGTCTTTCTCATGTTGGAGGTGTCTGTGTTGCATAATAAAACCCAAAATTTTGCCCTGACAACATTTGAAGAGTGGGTAACAACAAGTAATTCATTTGTTTTCTTGTCAGAACTTGTTGCTGACTTCATATTACCACAAACTTCAAGATTCAGTTCAAAGTGTTTCAGTGTTGCTTCAGCAAGTGAGGTGCATGATTAAACCTTTCAGTGAAAGTGAGGAAAACACTGACTTCCCATTTTGGAGAAGTTAATGATTATATGGCTTAAAATTTGTGTAACTGCTGACAAGTACTGAATGGTGTTCTCTTTGTCCTCTGCAATAGATTGAACACAAAGAAGAAAACAATTCTATTTGACTTGGCAGCATTAAAATCCTTCTGTTCTCCAGTGGAAGTTTCTTGCTGCTTTTTGGTATTACTGTTTTGCTAAGAAAATTTTTCCATTAACATTTTTTTTTTTTGGCAAATTTTCACTAGTGAAGTTTGTTTGGTTTTGAGGATGGGGGCTATATAAAATATATTCTTACTTTTGAGGGTTTTAGTGACCATTTTGATGGGAGAGAAAATATATATTAATGATTACTTAATATCATATCCTTATGTATCAAATGAATGACAGTGACATTAGCATCTACAGAAATTCATGGATACAATCTAAATAGGGGGAAGGACAGTGCTTCTTTAATTTTAGAGGAAATAGTACTTAAAGAAAAGTTAGCATCTAAACTAACCTAAAGTGGGTGTATCCTATATACAGAGTGATGTGAGCAGAGATATGGATATAAGAGTATACATAGACTCAGTAAACAACACATAGGTGAGGGGTGCCTGGTGGCTCAGTAGGTTAAGCACCGGAATCTTGATCTCAGCTCAGGTCTTGATCTCAGGATCGTGAGTTCAAGCCCTGTGTTGGGCTCCACGCTGGGTGTGGAGCCTACTTAAAAAACAACAGCAACAACAAAAAAAAACATACACATAGGTGAGGTAGAGGTGGGTTAGAGTGGTAAGTGGGTATGAGACTGAATAGTTAGGTGATAGTTTTTATTGGTGTTGTGTATGTAATGGGGAGCCATTTAAGCTTTGTGTGTGTGTGTGCGTGTGTGTGCAATGCACACATACATTTATATGTGTGTATGGAGGCTGTCATATAAGAAAGAGATGAAAGCACAGACTTGAGGTGAATAGTTTATTTAGTAGAGTACTATTATATTATAACCCAAGCATTCTGCATAAGGATCTGCAGTAGATTGGAGAAATAGAAAATACAAAAGACAGGCCAGATTGACTAGCATTGACTGGCATTATGTGGGTTTAAGGAACAAAAGAAGTAGTAGTTATAGATTGACACAGTATAAAGGCCATTTTACTAGAGAAGTGTTGGTATTGACAGGAGTCAAATGGAGTTAAAAAGTTGAGGGGGTAGACAATGCATTGTTTTTGGTGTTAAGAAATTGAGATAATGATAGAATATGTAAGTGGGTTATTTGGCATCCAGTGAAGTGGATGACTGTAGATCAAGGCAGAGATCTCAGGGTTTAGAATATAGATATAAAGCTCAGATGTAGAAAAGTAATCATTAGTAGAAGGCATATAGTAGAGGTACAGGAACCTTTCATTGTGGTGAAGGGGGGAAATGGAAATTACAAAAATAAAAATAGTGAATAGAAAGAGTGCTCTTAATGTCATGATGTCAGGGACCAAAGCAGATGAGTTTCTGGATAAGGGAGTGAATTAACAATATTGAATACTGTGCAGAAGGCATGGAGAGTTGAGAATTAAACTAAGACTTTTAGCATAATAACACAAGTGTTTTCACATGTTTCATTTTCTGGATTATAGTCCAACTTCCTAACTCACCATATACTCTTTGTTCCACCCTATCCTACTCAAAAGAGAAAGTATGATAATCCTTCATACTAATAAATCCAAAAAATACATAGATCATTAAAAAAATCATTTTAGTTCTTATTTCTGATATAAACCACTTGCTAATGCATATATGTTTCCTTTTTGCTCTTACCCATATAAAGGGCAACTAGTCAATCCTTGATTTATTACATTTTTGTGAACCTTAAAATAACTGTGCTTGCTCAATTTAGCTAATTTTTTAAAAAAATTAAAACTCAATTGGCAAGATCCTACTTCCTTATTTCTTCTTAAGTTTTGTTTTCCAGCTTTTCTATTTGCTGATCACTATTGCTTTATCTTTGATATGCTGGTATACACTTAACCTCTCTTGAACTAAAATGACCCTTGGTCTTATAAATACAGATCTTTTGAAAACCAGTGTTGGGGCGCCTGGGTGGCTCAGTTGGTTAAGCGACTGCCTGCAGCTCAGGTCATGATCCTGGAGTCCCAGGATCGAGTCCCACATCGGACTCCCCGCTCGGCGGGGCGTCTGCTTCTCCCTCTGACCCTCCCCTCTCTCATGCTCTGTCTCATTCTTTCTCTCTCAAATAAATAAATAAAAAATCTTAAAAAAAAAAAAAAGAAAACCAGTGTTATCTTATCCACAAAAGTTAATGGATTAAAAGTAAATCATAGTAGTTTTCATATTAATTAAAAAGACTCTCTAAGACTGATTTTACTTTGAGACAATTTCTGTAAAGCAAGTTTTAGGATAAAATAACTATTCCTGAATGAAAAAAGCATAAATTCTAGAATATGAACTTTCATAATTACCCAGTGAACTTGTGAATTTTTTTATGGTAATGTAATAATCCTTATCAGTTTTCTCCCTTCATAAATTATCTTGGATTTCTGTATGTAGATTCATATATGTATTTTCAGTTCTTGCCAACATAAGATGCTATTTTAGCATGGATTTTCATAGTTATGCCTTTTCCAAATATTGATTTTCATTTAAATATATAATGCATGGATATTTTGTAACATTATATTAGTTTATGATTACCAAAGTGAAATGTTTAAAGAAAATAGCTGTAGTACAGGTTCTTATCTTTTTTTTCTATTTTTGATAGCACTTGGTGTTTGCACATGATACTTGATTTTCAGTTTTTGTAATGAAAATATATGAAGAGTATATAAATTAGTATCTAAGTTATTAATGTTTTGCTACTCATGACTTAAAGAATAAAGGAGGATACATAATGGCTATTGTTAATTTCTTTAATACTGTTTAATTTTGAAAATTTAAGTAATGCCATATAATACTGCTTTTTTTTATTTTGAAGTTTCTTCCTTTTTTTTTTTTGATTGAAATTAGTTGACATATAACATTACATTAATTTCAGGTCTACAACATAGTGATTCTACAAGTCTGTATGTTATACTATGCTCACCACAAGTGTAGCTCCCATCTTTCACCATACAACTCTATTGCAATACCATCGACTGTATTCCCTATGCTGTACCTTTCATCCCCATGACTTAGTTGTTCATAACTGGGTGCTTGTGTCTCCCACTCTCCTTCACCCATTTTACCTGTCTTCTTAATAAAATAAAGGTATAAACTCAATGTGGTACTGTTTGTAATCTTAAGATAAAGCTATCTTGTAAGTTAATGCCCAGTATTTACAGTATTTGCACAGATCCACAGAAAGTAGAAGTTTTTCCATGATGATTATGGACTAAATGTCTGTGTCTCCCTTAAATTTTGTGTGTTGAGGTGCCTGGGTGGCTCAGTCCGTTAAGCGTCTGCCTTTGGCTCAGGTAATGATTGCAGGGTCTTGGGATGGAGTCCTGAATAGAGCTCCCTGGTCAGTGGGGAGCCTGCTTCTCTCTCTCCCTCTGCTGCTCCCCCTGCTTGTACTATCTCTAACTCTCTCTCTCTGCCAAATAAATAAAAAAATCTTAAGAGAAAAATTTTGTGTGTTGAAACCCTAACATTCAATCCATATTATTTGGAGATTGGGCCTTTGGGATATAATTAGGTTAGAGGGGGCCATGAGAGTGAGGCCCTCATGCTGGGATTAGTGCCTTTATAAGAAGACCCCAAGAGAGCTCTCTGTCTCTCTGTGCCCTGTGTGGACAAAGAGAGTAGGTGAATCTCTGTAAACCAAGAAGTGGTCTCTCACTAGTAACTGGATAGGTCAACACCTTCTTGGAACTCCCAGCCTCCAGAACTGTGAAAAAGAAATGTCTGTTGTTCAAGTTATTCAGTCTATGAGATTCTTTTTTTTTTTTTTTTTTTTGAGAGAGAGAGAGAGAGATAGTGCACACACCAGCAGGGTGGGTGGGGGGGGGAGTCAGGAGGAGGGGTAGGAGGAGAGGGAGGGAGAGAGAGAGAATCTTAAGCAGGCTCCATGCCCAGCAAAGAGCTCCATCCCAGGACACTGAGATCATGACCTGAGCCAAAATCAAGAGTCTGACGCTTAACTATCTGAGCCACTCAGGCGCCCCTCCGTGAGATTCTTTTATAGCAGCCCAAGTGGACTAATACAGTGTCTAAGTCAGAATCAGTCACCACTTTTGGCATGCTCTGTTTTGTATTAAAAATTGTAAGATTAATATCAGATGTATAAGTAATTGTTCCTGTGTTTGAGTTCTCAATATTTCCTGAAAGACAATAAAAAGACATTTATTACAGTTGGAGAACACTGAGGTGCCTGGTATATGGTGTGTATTTTATAAGCAAAGGAGAGTCACATACTGGGCCTTGAAAACTAGACAACAACTTTATGTGGCTGACCTTCCCTTGTTGAGTAAAAGAGTGACATGATGAATGGGATGTTTTAAGATGTATAAACTATTTTATTTGTGTTAACTGTTTGTTCAGTAGAAATGAATCAGATTCCCCAGGCAAAAGGACCGGCATTCTGAAGGGGCTCATTCACTCATTCATTTCCAGTTGATGAGTTTTTTGATGTTTTATAAATTCATCACTTTTGGTCTGACCTTTCTCTGGAAGGAATTGTAATGTGAATTCACCTAAACATGTTGAGACCAAAGGTCATGAATTATATACTGTTGTATATATTATAAAATGATATCTCCATTTCTATTTATATGTAGTGGATTTTAAAAATCTATATTTGAATTTCATGACCCTTCCACACTGCCATTTAATTTGTGAAGAGCATATTGCATTTTCAGGCAGTCTCCCTTTGAAATTGTAGGCTTAGGGCACAGATAAGTTCAAGACCAGTGATTTGGTTTCACCTGGATATACCTCTGTTTTTTCTTACTATTTCATTTATGGTTAACTTTTCACCTGTTGCCTTCATCTTCATGATTCCCTTGTATATATTCAAAATTGGTAATATAAGAATATGAATATACATTGGGTGAATAGAGCCTAAAATCTAGTTCTGTCACATACTAACTGAAAACAGGTATTAAGCACTCACAGCATGCACCTTCTAGACAGTTTTATGTATCATCTTATTTATTTATATTTATTTATTTGCATACTTATTTATTATTTAAATTCAATTAGCCAACATATAGTACATCATTAGTTTTTGGTGTAGTGTTCAGTGATTCATTAATTGCATATAACACCCAGTGCTCATCACATCACGTGTCCTCCGTAGTGCCCGTCACCCAGTTACCCCATCCCCCTATGTATCGTCTTATTTAATCCTCAAAACAACCCTCTGAGGAAGGTACATTCCTAATCACCATTTTATTGTTGAAGTAGAGGGATTGAGAGTTTAAATAACCAGCAAAAAGAGTAGAGCTAAGACCTAAGCCCAAATTTAAGTTCAAACATTATGCATATTGCTTAGTGAATACTTAATAAAATGAAAGTTGTAAGATTTAGAACTGTCATAAACTCCTTTCTTCATTGATTATTTATTAACTGCGGTGACTTAGACATTGTGCATAAAGGGAAAATTGGCCTTTGTGCAGAGCTAGTAAAACAGAAAAAAAAGAAAAAAAGAAACGAAAAGAAAAAAGAAAGTTATTTGGAAAGGTAGTCCAGCCTAAAGGAAAAGGAATCTATGGGGCGCCTGGGTGGCTCAGTCGTTAAGCATCTGCCTTCGGCTCAGGTCATGATCCCAGGGTCCTGGGATTGAGCCTTGCATCAGGCTTCCTGCTCAGCAGGAAGCCTGCTTCTCCCTCTCCCACTCCCCCTGCTTGTGTTCCCTCTCTCCTGTCTCTCTATCAAAGAAACAAATAAAATCTAAAAAAAAAAAAAAAAAATCTAGAGGTTGGCCAAAGAATAGAAGTGTATTAAAAAATAAAAATAATAATTAAGAAAATCTGAGAGTCCCTGACCAGGACTGATTAGTGTGGATTTCCAAGGTTTTCAGACTTCAGACTTATATCTTGAGTGTGGGTATAGGATGCAAAATGAAGCTGCATTCTCTCTACTTCTGCTTGTAAACCAGTAGGAGAGTGAATCGTTATTAGTTCTGAGCTTATCCAAGAACCAAAGGTGCCTTTGTAAATTCCTAAAGATACTTACTTAAACTCACACTACACTTTGACTAATGATGGACATTGGAAAGGGTGGGATAATTGGTTGAGATCAGGGCTTGTAAGCAAGAGGCTTTTAAGTGAGTAAGTAATGAAAAGTTCAGATCCTCACTGATCAACATTTGTTAGATTGTTGCCTGGATGAAGGAAAAAATCCTGAACAAAAGCATCAATCAATAGATAATTCTGTTTTCCTTTTAGTTAAGAATGTTTATTGAAAAAAATGGCAGCACAATAAAATGTTTTATTGAAATGAAGATACTTATGTCCGGTTATGAAAAAGATGAGAAAAACATGACTTTTATTTTTATTTTTTAAATTTTTATCTGATGGAATGGGAAGTAGGAGACAACTTATAGAAGACTCAGAAAAAGCCATCAAAGACAAAATTTAAACAATCTAAGTAAGATAAAATCTAATTTACCAAGTTCAGCCTCTAAATCTAAAATGTCAGTGTGTGTGTAACATGTTAATGGCTCAGAATTATAGTAATGGCCAGGATTGAAGAGGAAACATTTGTTTATAATTTAAAACGCAAAGGGTGAGGGAAGCTTAATGATGCATTTTGTTTAGATAACTGATATTGTGATATAAAACAAAGCCACATTTTTAGAAAGAGGACATTTTGGCCAAGTGGTTTCCTGCAATTGGAATTCAAGCTCTCAAATAATACTGCAGTTCCAGTATTTTTAGGGTAATTCTTAATGCTTTTATTTGTGAAGTGAGGGCCTGCAATTGTCAATATAGGCTCCTCTTTGTGCCCTCTATGGGAGGAAAGAAAGACTCTCCTCAGATGCCGAATTTTAGTTTGTATGTTGTGGTATTCTTCCCAACACTTCCTAGAATAGTGTTGATAGACAACAGTGACAACACATAACCCTGATTTGATCTCATATGTAAATCTGTGTCTGGATCATATTCTATCATTTCTTAAACTAAATAGTATAGGGAAAATTTCTCAAATTCTGGTTTTTGTTTTTGTTTGTTTTGCTTCTAGAATCACCAGTACATTTATTGTGTTACTGAAAATGATTGGGAAAGTCAAAGACCAAATTCTTTGTAGGGGAGAAAATCCCCTCTATCAGAAACATGCCTTATATCTGAAAGGGTTAACAGGCCTCTTAAAGTTCTGAATTTATTGGGAGGGGGGACCCTGTGACCCTGTTAGGATCTGGCTTTGGTCATTTCTTAGGAAGAATACAATTTAGAACTCTCCTATATTATTCTGCCAGCTATTTAGTTATTGATGATATTGACTTTTACTTTTAAAATGTCTTGCTTTGGAAAATTGTTTTTAACAGCCCTCATTCACTTATATTTTGAATTTTTATGTTATATCACTTTTCATTTGGGATATTAAGTCAAATTCCTGGTAACCATTCTCCACAATCCAATTTATTTTTACCCAAGATCCATTGAATTCAACTCACTGCCTTTTTGTAAAAGGTTAACCCAATATTTCATGTTATGTTATACTTTCTACTTATGCTATGTAAAAGAAAAGTTGCTGTGATAAGCAGCCAATAAATTGCATTCAGAATGTTTATTCTCAAAAATTACATTACTATGCTGACATAGATAAACATAATCATTTATCACAATATGGATTGTGAAGTAAAAGCTAAAATAAATGGAACCATCTTGACTGTTACCCAGTTTTTTTTTTTTCCTTTAAATGTTGGTCACAATATCTACCTTTAAAAAATGTCATCTTCTTATTCATCAGCTTGAATTAATGTATGAGATTAGTAATGGTTCAAGGTTGAATAATGACAAAAAACACATTCATTTTATAATAAGAAAGTGTTTTCAACTTTTTGTATAAAAATGAGGTTATATTTTCTAATGTTGGCTCTTATTAATATGTTGTTTTGTCATTATTTCATTAGAAGGAATAAGCCATTTAAAACTAATAGCTCTATTTGATGTTTGTTGTCCGGAAAACCTAGACATTTAAATTGGTGGATTTTGAAGAAATCTCATGTCCATCATGTATAGGAATTGCTAAAAATAATCTTTATTTATATTGGGCTAATAAAGTAAGTCCCAGTGATGGTTATAAGAGTGAGTATAGTACACAGTGAAATCTGCTGAATGTAGAATTTAGTGATTATTTATTTATTTGATAACAGCTTTATCAAGGTATAATTCACATACCACACAGTTCACTCACACAAAGTATAGAATTCAAAAGCTGTTTGTGAATTCATAGAGTTGTGCTGCCATCCCCACCCACCATCAGTTTCATCACCCCAAAAGGAAACCATGTGTCTGTCTGTCCTTTGGCAATCACTCCATTTCCCCCTAATTCTTCCATCTCTGGCAAGCACAGTCTGCTCTCTGTTTCTTTATATTTACCTACTCTAGACATTATATATAAATGAAATCATACCATATATGTTATTCTATAACTGGCATCTCTCAGCATAGTTTACTATGTTCATCTATGTTGTTTGCGAATTTCCCAAATTTCTTTCTGTTATTGATATTTGATTCCATTCCATTATGGTTGGAGAACTACTTTGTATGGTTTTAAAAATTTATTGAGGCTTGTTTTATGGCCTAGCATATTGTCTGTCCTAGAGAACATTTTGTGTATACCTGAGGAGAATGTGCATTCTGCTGTTGTTGGGTAGAGTGTCTTACAGATAAAGTTTTGTGTGTGTGTGTGTGTTAAATCTGACACCTTGTTGTTCAACTGCCCACCTCTGTTGGTCTGTTGGTATTACACCCAGCTCTTGGTTTTCACTGATTGTTGGCTGATTACTCTATTATTATTGTTATTTATTTTTTTTCAGTGCTCTGGGCTATAAATTGCTCCACAGTGTAAGCCAATTAAATTTGGGCCCCTTTCAGGGATAGTTTTTGAAGTGAGTCTTTGAGGTTTCTTGTGACCCTAGGGGAGCTGTTCTTAACTATTTCTTTCCGTGGTTCTCTCTGGTAAATAGTCTGCCTTATGATTTAGTTTATTGCTCTCATGAAGCTATCACCCTCCTCTTAATTGCCATCAAACTGTTGTTTTGGGAGTACCCATAGGCTTGAACTTACCCACATACTAATTCTAATAAAGTCAGTTCCTTTGCCGGGAGCTGTCTGTTCTTATGGCATGCCTCTCGTTCTGTGAAAAATCTCTGAACCACAGCTACAGAGCTAGGGGTGGTTTAGTGGCCTGCTTCTTTTGGATGGACACTCCTGTTTTATGAGCAGGCAGTAGCTTCCAATCTCAGTTTGCTTCTCCTGGTATATTAAGTCCAAAGAGTGAGCAAGTTGAGATGAGGGTGATCAGGAACCCTGGGTAATTGGCATGCTGTTCTTCAGAGAGAGCCTCTGTTCTGTGAGTGGGGGCTGGGTGAAGCAAGGGAACTCCTAACTTCTCAGCTGCACTTTGTGGAGTTTAGTTGCTGCATAGAGGTTGGGGGTGTGTGTGAGTGGGAAGGGTGGGGGCTGAGAAATACTAATAGTCTGCCCTTCTCTGGGAAATACCACAACCTCAACTGGAAGCTAGGGGCAGATGGACCCTTGTGTTCTTGGCAGCATTCCCCTGAGGTGGAATTTCTGTCATGCTGAGCTGGGAACATGGCGAGTTGGGGGTGGGCAGGCCATCCTTCAAATGCCACACCTTCACCATTCTTACCAAGTTTTAGTAGATTTTTCTTGAATAACTGTTTCTTCAATTGCTGTTTAACTTTAGCATGATTTCTAGAGATTCTAAAGGGTTCTTATTTTTACTAATTTTTATCAGTATGTTTGTTTTGCTGGGGAATTGATCTGCAGAGGTCTTCATGCCACCATTCTAGAAGACCTCTAGTGGTTTTCTTTTAAATGCTTGCTTAAGACAGGACTTTTAGATTAATTCTTTATTGAGTTATTCAGGTGCCATTTAATGTTTTTGCACATGTGTTTAAAAAGGTTTTCTCGGGCGCCTGGGTGGCTCAGTTGGTTAAGCGACTGCCTTCGGCTCAGATCATGATCCTGGAGTCCCTGGATCGAGTCCCGCATCGGGCTCCCTGCTCGGCAGGGAGTCTGCTTCTCTCTCTGACCCTCCCCGCTCTCATGTGCTCTCTCTCATTCTCTCTCTCTCAAATAAATAAAATCTTTAAAAAAAAAAAAAAAAATAAATAAATAAATAAAAAGGTTTTCTCTTCTACCTTTATGCCTCACAAAGTCACAGTAAAATATAGACTCTATTTTTGGGTGAATTTGAATATAAGCTTAGAATTGAGTTCTGAGTCAATCCCTTCTGCATATTAATTGTGAGATCGCAAGTGGGTGGGTTACCTAAACACCTTGAATTTATTTGCTCATCCAAAATTTTTATTTAATAGTAGCTGTTATTAAATTAGGTAGTGCATGTGAAAGCAGTTTGTAAATTCTAAAAATTTAAAATGGACAGTATTGCATCTTTTCTGATTTCATTCTCATCTAAACGCTATGTATAAAATTTATCTTAAAGAGTCTTTGGAATAGTTTATGTGATTTTTAAATTTTTCATATTATAATCGATATTCTTATGAAATCAACAAGTATATTGCCTAGTAAATGATTATTTTAGATAAGCTTATTGTGGAATTACAATAGCAGGAGGAGAAAACAACATTTTTAGTATATGTCTTTGGGGTGTGTGGGGTAATCTTAAAATAAAGTTTTGATTTTTTTAAATGCCAATATATATGATTATACATTGTTTATGCTATTTTCAGAGTATCCTGGCTTTAAATCCTCGAACACAAACTCATGCAGCGCTGCATTCCACTTCGGCCAAGAAAGTAGACAAGAAACACTGGAAAAGAAATACTGATAAAAACTGCATTGTAAGTACCACTGATAGATGATTTCACACTGAAAATGATCACATTTTACATATTGTAAGACAAGATTTTACATATACTTTGAAATACAATTAAATGTGTGTAAAGTACAGCTATAATTTTTTCATATTTTAAATATTTTATATTTGAATAATCTCAAAAGTGTCTAATTTTATTCCTTAAAAATCTATTGAAACATTTAAAAAAATACATAGATTTAGTGTGGTGCCAAAATTTATTTTCTTAAAAATCTATAAAATTTCTCTTTAAATTGTTTTGTAAAATGAAAAACAAAAGAAACAATGTGTTGGCGAGGATTGGAGAGAAAGGAACCCTTGTGCACTGTTGGTAGGAATGCAAACTGGTGCAGCCACCATGGAAGAAAGTATGGAGGTTCCTCAAACAATGAATAATAGAATTACTGTAGATCTAGTAACTCCACTACTGGGTATTTACCCAAAGAATACGAAAACTCTAATTTGAAAAGGTATATACATGCCTATGTTTATTGCAGCATTATTTACAATAGTCAAACTATGGAGGAAGCCCAAGTGTCCTTTTATAGATGAATAAAGAGGATGTGGTATATATAAATAATGGAATATTTATTATTCAGCCATCAAAAAGAATGAAATCTTGCCATTTGCAACAACATGATTAGAGCTAGAGAGTATAATGCCAAGCAAAATAAGTTAGTCGGAGAAAGACAAATGCCATGTGATCTCACTCATATGTGGAATTTAAGAAACAAAACAAATGAGCAAAGGAATAAAGGGCAAACCAAGAAATAGACTCTTAACTATCAAAAACAAACTGATGGTTACTAGAGGGGAAGTGGGGGGGTAGGTATAATAGGTGATGGGGATTAAAGAGTGCACTTGTCATGATGAAAAAGATTAAATTAAATTAAAGCCTTTAAAAAATGTTTTGTATAATGACACAAGGACACAGAAGAGTTTCCATATTATAGATATAATTCAACTGAAGAAGAGTATGTTGGTATATACAAACTATTGTAAGATAATGCTTTTGGGGAATATATGTACAGTATTTGGGGAACACTGTGAACATTTAATATATCCAAGTGAGGTACAGGAGCAAAAATGTCTGGGATTACTGATTGCTGAAATGTTATTTAACTGATTCTATGAGGTTAACACAGGACTGGCACTTTGAGGCCATAAATGGGGATTAAGTACAACCTCGAAGGCAATGTTTAAAATACCATTTTAGGGGTTATACATTTTTAAATTAGGAAAGCAAATTCCTTTTTACCCAATTTCTCAAAATTAATTTCCCCAAAAGTAATTTTCTCAAATCAGTTAGTGAAACAATGAATAGTATTAGTTTATTTGCATTGGCTTTTTGGTACTTTGCTTATACTGTCTAAGGTAATGATTTTAGTTTATTTTTATGTACTTCCTTCTTCCTTACATATTAACTCTTTGATGATGGAATTGAAGTATGTGTACAGGTGTGTCTGTATTCATGTGATTTTTAAAATTTTCTTGTCACTGAGCACTCAGCAAAGTTTTTTAAATGAAAAAAAAAGGAAATAAAAATACAAAGAGGGGTGCCTGGGTGGCTCAGTCGTTAAGCGTCTGCCTTTGGCTCAGGTCATGATCCCAGGGTCCTGGGATCGAGCCCCGCATTGGGCTCCCTGCTCGGCCAGGAGCCTGCTTCTCCCTCTCCTACTCCCCCTGCTTGTGTTCCCTCTCTCGCTGTGTCTCTCTGTCAAATAAATAAAATCTTTAAAAATAAATACAAACAAACAGTGTGACTTGAGATGATAACACATAATAGCAAACCTGGATTTGGAGTTCACTTTTCCTTGTACCATTTGGGTGAGTTTTGCTTTCCACTATGAGGTCAAAGGAGACTAGTGTGATCCAAATTAGATCATTAGATCAAATAATAGACTGACTCTAAGGCATGAATATTATGAAGTGAATAAAGAAATAATGTAAATTTCAAATTTAGAAAGCCCTCAAAGATTATTAAGTCTAAATCATTTTAAAGGTATGAGAACCTGATCCAGAAAAATTATATGACTTCTTCTCTAAGGTCTCATTTATATATTATTAAACTATTTATGGTGAGGTTTTATTGAGAAAGAGAGGCTTTCTCTGTTAATCATTTTTACTGTTTTTATTTTCTGAAAATTAGCATTTTATTCCAAAATGTTAAGCTGTACACTGTCTAATTTTACCATATATGTATATGTATGTGTGTGTGTATAAACGATGGGCAAAGATGTAGTGAGATGGGTTTTCTCCATTAAGTATATATTGGCACAAATTCTGAGAAAAGCAGTTTGACAGTGTATCTGACAATATTCATTAACACCTGTGTTAGTTTGCTAGGGCTGCCATAATAAACTACCATTAACTAGGTGGCCTAAAGAACAGAAAATACCAATGTTCTGGAGGCTAGAAATCTGAGATTAAGGTATCAATAGGGTTGTTTTCTTCTGAGGCTTCTCTACTGCTTTTTCCTTGTGTCTTTATATGGTCTTTTCCGCTCTATGTGCCTGTGTCCAAATTTCCTCTAATAATGACACTAATCATACTAGATTAGAGTCTCCCTTAATGACCTCATTTTAATTCAATTACCTCTGTAAAGACTGTCTTCAAATACAGTTACATTCTGAGATGTACTGGAGGTTAGGACTCCAACATATGAATTTGTGGGGGATATGATTCAATCCATATTAGTATCTTTAAATTATCAAACATTTATACCCAATAATTCATCTTCTACTATACTATCCTAAACAAAGAATTAGGAATGTAGATAAAGAATTAAGTAGAAAGAAACTTATCCCCACATTATTTATTTGGTAGAGAAAAATGTGGGGAAAACCCACTGAATTGCAACCATTGAGTTGTGGTTCAATAAATTAGGGCAGATCCATTCAGTGGTAAATTGTGCAACCATGGAAATTATTTTTAAAATAATTAATAATCTGGAAAAATACAATCTATGTTACAAGGAAAACGCATGAAACATTATATTTAAGAATGATTGTGTGCAGTTACACAAACACACACACCCCAAGACACATCGAAAAAGAAAATATAATGGAGTGTTAATTGTGACTAGCTTTGTTTTGTTAGCACCTTTGTATATTTCAAGTTTTCTATGATAAGCAAGTATTAGTGGAAAATGAAAGGTAAATCATCTCAATTTATAAGATTAGATTTATTGCTCTGGATGCATACCATTTTGAAATTTTATTTGACACACTTGTATTAAGAAAGAGTAGTGAAATTCATACCGAAAGTGGAAATATGGAGCTAAGGTTGAAAGTTACTCTCAGTGCAGTTAAAGAATGTGGTTCCTTTCCTTTTCATTATTATGCTCTTTGTGTTTGCATGAAGAATTGATTAAAAGTATAACCAAGAGATATGATTTATTTTTTAATTTGTAAATTTTCATACTTGTGTTTTATAATCACTCATCAAAACTTAAAAGCCTTATATGTATATAAAGCAAACATAAGACTTTGAAAGGTAGAAAGAAGGCCAACTAGCTAGAGAAATACAACCTAAAGAATGAAACAGTAGTGAGTTCCCTGGGGTTTATTTTTTCTGCATTTATCCCAGTCTTCGCAGGGGGGCGGGGGGGTGGGAGCGCTCAGCTGGCTCAGTCAGTAGAGCATGTGACTCTTGATCTTGGGGTCATTAATTCAAGCCCCACCCTGGGTGCAGAGCTTACTTAGATTAATTAATTAATTAAATTAAAAAATAAAAATACATGAACATGTTTTGGGAAAAAAATGGAATTAATAAAATAGATAAATAAAATGAATATCCCAGTCTTAGAGCTAAAGAAATTGGAGAACTGGAAATGCTAGGTCCCAACTGGAAATGCTAAGTCCCAAAATGCTAAGTCTGTTCTCTCTAGCTAAAATAGCAGGGAAGGACCAGCCTAGCAAGACAAAAAACCTTCAGATAGTAACTACTCTAGCCAAACACAACAAGAAAAACTGTGACCCCAACCCATGTCTATTCCATAAAGGCTGGGTAGGAAGCCTAGACTTCTGCTCTGTGATGAGATAATGAGATGCCCAAACACCTCTGCTGGGTGAAAGAATAGAGAGCCAATATTTTCATCCCCATTAGCTAGCTGGTAACCGAGTGGGCCCACATCCCCACTTACCCTCTGTGATGTCAGTGGAGAGACCACTGGACTTCTGCTACCATCCGGAGGAAGAGAAGAAAGAGGGCAGGGCTGAAAAATACTCAAAAAGGAAATAATGGCTAAAACCTTTCCAAATTTGGCAAGAAACGTAAACCTATAGATTCAAAAACCTGAGTGACACCCGAAGAAATCCACAGCAAGATATGTCATAATTAAACTTCTGAAAACTAAAGACGAAGACAATATTCTGAAGGATGCAAGCCCACTTGCTTCAAGGCAGGGGCAACTCCTGTAGGCTGTTAAGTTCCTGAGCCTTGCCCTACTGCTCTGTCTATGACTAGACAGTACCACTGACTGCATCCTTGCTCTGCACGTCTCCCTGCTTCCTACCCTGCTTTACTTCCTTGTACTTTTCCTGAATAGCACTTACTCCGTAAATCACCTGCACACAAATCCCTGTCTCAAATTTTGCTTTTAGGGAAAATCAATTTAAATTGCTAAACAAAGAGTCAAATCGTGGGGCCTTATGAGCAGCACTTGATACAGAAATTTGCTCTCTCCTTCCTAAAATATTGTCTTTCTCTTCGCTTGCAGGACATCAGACTCCCTTATTAGCATCTTCTTGGCTTCTTTGTTCATCTTCTCACCCCTAAATATTAGAGTGCCCGGGGCTTAGATCATTCTCTCTCTGAGGCTCATTATGTTGGTGATCTCATTTTTTCTCCTCACTTTAAATGCTGTCTATATCCAGAATCTTATCACCTCTCACCACCTTCACCACTACCAACCTTTCTAATCTCTCATCTGTCTCAATAGCCTTGAGACAGTTTCCATGCTTATGCCTTTCCTGGTAGAATCTCGTCTTAATACACATGAGAAATCCTTCTAAAATTCCCATGCTTAGAATCTTTCAGTGGTTTTTCAGCTCACTTGGAGTTTGCACAGTTTCATTTGTACAGTTGTCACCTTAGCAAGGCCTTCTCCGGCCACTCTGTTTAGAACTCTAAGACTGCCCCACTCTGAGCTCTCTTTAGACTGCTGTGCTTAATTTTTCTTCTAGCGCTTATCACTGATATACTCTTTTTTTCACTCACTAATTTATTTTTTATCTTTTTCCACTGGAATATAAAGTCCAAGAGGGCAGTGATTTTTGTGTTTTGTTCATTGTGTGTTCTGTTTCATAAGCTGTGTTCCCAGCTTCTAGAACAGTTGGTGCTCACTAAATATCTGTCGAATGAATGCATGAATGAATATGACCCTTCTTTTATGTATTCTTTATACACTAGACATAAGGATTACATATTTTCTTGTATAGTACTATACAGTTTCCAGAGTACCTTTGCATATTACATTTGGTTTTTACAATGATGTAAATAGACAACTCAGATTTGTCTCCTTGTTTTATGGATGAGGACTATGCTGAAAACGTTCAATGATTTACTTAAGCTTATTGAAATCACTTAGTGTTGCAGCCAGATCTAGAATTCAGGTCATCTGGATCCAGTGCATCTTTTTCAGGATATCACCTGGCTTCCTTAGGAAAGGCAAGTAAGAGTATTAGAAAATAGAATCATCAAACTAAGAAAAATATGGATTGCAGTGGTTGTCATATTTTTTTTTTACCAGTAATCTTATATAATTTCTGAAGATAGCCAAAGAGATCATTTTTAGCTGACTTCCTGACCACAATATACAAAGGTTTTTTATTTATGCTTATTTTGTTTCATTTTCTAACTATTTTGCTTTGGCTTTATAATTTTGTTTTGATTTAGTTCAGATAATCATTGACATCACTCTTTGCATAGGTGCATCAGGGTTGTGGGTTGGGTTTCTTTGAATTCCCAGGAAAGAAGTTTTTCTTGAGCCATTGTATAGTCTTCTGTTCCTATCTGTCTTTCTTTTTAAGAAGTCCATTTTGGTCCTGAAAACAACTATATTTCAGGCACTGTACTGAGTGCCACTCAGAGATGAATAAATCACAAATTATAGTCTAAAATTGTCTATTAAAATAGATACAGGTTTAGTTTTAATAAACAAAAATTTATAGGCTTCTTAGAAGATAGGTATCTGTTTGACCTGTAGAAGAGTTAGACAAATGGAAATTCTGAATTTTTTTTTTTTTTTTTTTTTACCCAGGAATTTCTTTCCTTGGCAGTTTGATACCATTCTAGTACTAATTGGAAATTCTGAATTCAGTAGGGGATTTAAACTGGCAAATGTGTTTATACTGGTTAATGAAGCACGAAGCAGTTATTTCCAGTATCTTTTAAGCAGGTGTTCCATAACTGCTGTTTATTTTTGCCATTTTTGAAAATGTTGAACTGTCCTAATTGCATAAATATTTTGCACTCATTTTCCATTAGTAATTTTTGAAGACCAGAAAATGTTACAAATCAGAAAACTGGGCAAAAATAAAAAGGGAATGCAGTTTAAGACAGCCAATTATTAGACATCCTGTCCAGGATTCCACTATTGCATGGTGGAACCAGAGGTTGTACTCATGCAATCTGGCACCAGAACTTAAGTAAAATTGTTTGAATAAGTAAATAAAAATAAATCATTGAGTTTTTTTTTTTTTCATTCTAGGAAATGACTGCAGTAATATATAGGTTTTCATAAATTGTTATTGTTTTCCTGTGTGAGGTTCACAATCTTAGTCACTATTTTTGTTTGTTTTGTATTTATTGCCTTTTTATAATGGGCCAGCCATTGTGTCACTTATCACAGTAGATTGAAGATGAATTTGATTGACATAGACCTTGCCAAGAAGTTCTCACATTCTTTTTGAAATATCAATAAGTAACAATAGTACTCTTTCAAAGGAAGTACCATGAAGGAGTTTTAATTATCACCGTGATTCAGTCAAATTTGCCTTTGGCTGAATTCATCTAACTTTCATAGTAGAAGATGGATTTAACAAGGAAGATGGGAGGCAAGATTCATACTGGTGTAGAAGGCTAGAAGACAAAAGAAGGCGGGGCAGTGGGTATGTAGGAGAGAGGATAAGCTTGAATATATTTAGGAGGTGTTTCAGTCTGCGTGGGCAAAAATATCAGACTGGTGGCTTAAACAACAAACATTTATGTCTCACACTTCTATAGGCTGGGAGGTCCAACATCAGGGCACTGGCAGATTTGGTATCTGGTGAGGACCTGCTTCCAGGTTCATAGATGGCTGTTTTCTTGCTGTGTTCTCACATGGCAGAAGGGATGAGAGAGCTTTCTGGGGTCCCTCTAAGGGGACTAATGCCATTCATGAGGTCTCCACCTTCATGACCTAATCACACTCTCATAGGCCCCATTTCATAATATCATCACACTGGGGGTTAGAATTTCAATATATGAATTTTGGTGGGGTGGACACAAACCTTCAGTCCATAACAGGTGGTAAAATAAATATGACTTGTGAGTTTACTTTATGTGTGCATTTAGTTGTTTATAAGAGAAATTGAGAGAGAAATAGTGAGTTCAGTTTGTGATCTTTTGTTTCTTGTACCTGTAGGATATCCCATGTGGTAGCTCAGTAAAAGAGTCAGGAATGGAGATGAAGAGTTTTGAGTCATTAGAGTATATATAGGTATAAAAGCCTGCGCATAGAGTTACCCAGGAAGAATGTGGAGAGTACGAAATGTAAGGGGCACCAAAAGACTTTGTAAGCAAGATAAATAATACAAAAATATATAAAACATGTATATAGGAGCATACCTCTTTCCTTTTGCCTCAGGCTCCAGGGTGGCTTAGCATAATGTTGAAAAACACTCTGGCAAGGGCAGCAGAGATGAGAATTAGTTAAGAAGCACTGTGTGGGTTGAGATGAGAGCCATGAAAGAATAGTGAGAGAGTTCCTACAAGGAAGGATAGGTCAATGTGTTTTCCCTCTAATACATGATTTCCAAATGTGGTTATTTTTTTATACTTTGGAAATTATCCTTATGATTTACTTTGTGTGCTGGGGTCCATTTTTTCCTTCTCAAGCTTACATGACTAGTAACGAACAAAATCTACATAGTTAATAAAGTTATCACTCAACCTCATTTAGAGAGGGAAGGTGGAATCATTGCTTCGATAACCAGCTACCTGGCTTGGTTAAATGTGACATAGAATGCAGGTCCCAATGTTGATACATAGCAAATTCACAATATGAATTCCTTTTTTTAAACTCTGAAGTTAAATGAGTTTTTGACCAGATTCACAGTAAGAAAGCAATCTCTGTTCTGCCCTCACCTTTTCTTATGCCATATTTTAAAACAACTTCTCAAGCTTGAGTTTGCTTTCCTGATTGCTGACAATAGCATTCTTCCAAAAATAGACTCAGTGCCTGAAGGAGTTTCTGAAATAAAAGAAAAGAAAATGAAATAAAATAACCAAAACCAAGATTCTTTGCAACTTAATGCCATCTTCAATAGGTGAAAAATGTTCAATAGGTGAAAAATGTATTGTTTGTATAGAGATTACAAATATCAGACTAGAAGCTCAGGCATATAGGAAATATAACCTCCTTTATTTTTCTGTAACCAAACTTAATTTTTGTTCTGAGCTTTTTCAAGAGTAGAAACTTAGTTACTGTCACTTTCAGGATTTTTGTCCCCACTGGTCCCCCTGCCCCTCCTTAGTTCTCTGGGCTAACATCTGACTTCCCTGGGATTTGGTGACAAGTGTGGTAGATGAGGTGAGCCCAGCTGATTCTTCCTTATGTATTTCCATTAATAACCAATCATGGGGGATGTAGAGTCATCCTTCATTCCCTTTCACCAGATCCCTTTCTGTTCCCCACCCCTGTGCTACTTTTAAGTCATTCGTGAATGCATGACAATTCCTTCTAATGTTCACTCAACACTGGGGCTCAGGAAACTTCACAGTTTAGTCACCTCCTCCCAGGTCTTCATCGCAGGTTCTCCAGCTCATGATCTCCATGTACTTTTGCCATCCCTCTATGTCTAGTCTGAGTTGCTGGGTAATGATCCTTTTTTTTCTGGGATCTACCAACATTTCTGGGCCCTCCCCTTTCCTAAGGATCCTTATCTTGTCTTTCCATTCTTAAAATATTTATATAGTTTAGATGGGAAGGTAAGAGTGGAGATAAAAATTTACTTTTAACTCATCACACATTTCCTTCTAAATCCATGGTCAACCACTCAAGTTCTTTCAGATTCCTTGAAAACCTGACTTCCAACATCTTAAATCTCAGAAAAATTCTCTTTGTCTCATTGCTTTCTGTGGTTACATCTTTTTCTTCAAGAAATGAAAACTGGTGGCCTCAATGCCTAACGTGCACATTTTAGTAGGAAGGAGGAGGAATTATGGTAAAACTTCCCTATCCCATGAAGTCTGATTTTAAATTTGGATTTAACAGAATTGATGATTATCTCCCATTCTCCATCTAGCAGGTTCTCAACTGAGGTCTGTCCGGGGTGGGGAAAGAGGGTGGAGTAAGTTTCTAATCTTCATCAGAGAAAGTAAGAAAGAAGGGTTAGGACAGGCAAGGCCATGGGGCGCTTGGGTGGCTTTAAGTCGTTTAAGCATTGGACTCTTGATTTCGGCTCAAGTCATGATCTCAGGGTCTCAAAATCAAGCCCATGTTGGGCTCAGTGGGGAATCTGCTTGAGACTGTCTCTAAAATAAATAAATACATCTTACCAAAAAAAAAAAAAAAAAAAAAGGCAAAGCCATATAGAACCCCATGTTGGGAAACTTAGATGGTATTTGCAAGACTCTGAAAGTGAGTACCTCCTTAAATTTTGTGCTATAGATGCCTCACTTACCTCACTGTAATAGTGGCCCTGAAAACAGCTGCAAATCAAAAGACTTACACTGTTCTGGAGGTACCAGCCAGCCTCAGGACCTAGGGATGTTCCCATGAATGTTTAAACTTGGGTAGCAACTGGCAACCAGCAATAGGGACTCAGATGGCTTGGATGGCACAGGTAGCCCCAGAACTTCAGCCTGGCTAACTGGGTGGGCTTGCCTGGTCATTACCTTAACTTAATAGCAATGCTACCACACATTATGTATTACTGGATTTTTTGGAATCATTAATCTGGTACCATTTTACCATTTATATTATAAGAACACTTATCCTGGGCGCCTGGGTGGCTCAGTTGGTTAAGCGACTGCCTTCGGCTCAGGTCATGATCCTGGAGTCCC
>NC_138372.1:75704436-75715835 GCF_054177405.1 Leptonychotes weddellii | reverse complement strand
TCGATCCCAGGATCCTGGGATCATGACCTGAGCCGAAGGTAGACGCTTAACGACTGAGCCACCCAGGCGCCCTAAGTTTGTTTTTAAATAAGTGTATTGTAAGTAATCTTTATTGGACAATCTCTTCCATAATTCTAACAGAGGTTAGAAGTTGTCATTATATAAATTTAGTAATTAATTTTATGTATGTGTTAGAATAGACATTAATTTGAAGAAACTATTTGATGCTTTAAAGAAAATGCAAGTATAAAATTCAGCAGAGGGAAAAAAAATTTAGAGAGGGAAAAATATACAGTGACATGTGATTAACTAAAAATCCTTTGTCAAAGAATATAAAAATTTAAGTAGAAGAGGGATTCTGAGCCTAAAATCTTGCCTGTGGTCATTTAGTCATATGTAGACCTTGTAATTTTGGAATTGGGGTGGGATCTTCTAACACATAATCAGTATTTATTTTAAAATAGTAACTTATATTGCTTATGGGAAGTCTTAAAGTCTAGTTATGATTTCAAAAGGAGAATTTTGGCCATCTCAATTTAAGAACACAAAGTATACCCTAATCAATAATTAAAATATGGAATCATTGATTAGTTTTCATTGTCTTTATATGAGATATGAACTCTGAAAAGCATCTCCTGAACATTTTTGGACTTTAATCCAATGGCTGGAAATAAGTTACTTTTCATAGCAGTGAACCCTCTTAAAGAATTAATGTGTCACATTTTTCTATATTCCAACACTACTATAGATCAATTATTCTCCCTAATTTTAAGAATTACATAGTATAAATATTTGCTTGGAATCTGCCTGTACAGTTTAATTCATTACAAAATTAATGGCAGACCTACTATGTGCCTACCACTGTGAAAAGTGGTGGGGAAAGGGACAAACACTTTTCTTGCCCTGACAGCTTAACAGTCTTTCTCTCAGGCATTAAAGTCATTCACAATCAGGTGTTGCAGGTGTATTCCAACTATGGAATCTGGTCTCAGGATTCAAGGTTGGCCTCCCTGAGGAAACAGAATTTTAGTTAAAAATACAGATGGAGGAGGAAAAGAAGAAGAGGGATCCCACCAGAATGGAAAACATACTGGAAAGATTTGAGATGAGGGAGCATACTGAACCCAGGTACTGAAACAGCTTCAGTACTGCATGGCTTGGCTGAAGTGTAGAGTGTGAAAGTAAGTACCAAGTAATGAGACAGAAGAGGTCAGCAAAGACTAGTACATGTAACAATAACACTGATAATGATGAAGGTGATATTAATAATTGCATTTATTGAAAAGTTCTGTAGTCTGGTGATTTCATTAAGAGAAGTGCATGTCATCAGGTTAAGAAAGCACACTCTGCTATACAGTGTAATTTAGTTTTGTCACATATTAGGTTCTCTCTTTGTGTGTATATGTTTTCTTGGTGCTTCATTCTACACATAGACTAGTATTGTCAGAGATTTATTCTCCAGGCTGAAATATGTAATAAAATGTTAATTGACTAAAAAGAAGAAAAGTGTTAACTCTTGATTTCCTGAGGCTGTTACAAGAGAGCTTTGCTTTAATTATTTATTTCACACTGATCACAACTTTCTCCATATCCATGTGACACACAAATTAAACTCGTTTGTAATTGTCAGCCATCAGCCCCATTACTTTTATTTTGCTCTTCTTTAGTTTGAAATTTTATAATGGTTAAGTGGTGGTTTTTTCTTTTTCTTTTTTCTTTATTGTTGATTAGGATGACGTGTAGTTATCTAGTCAGGGTTTAAGTAGAACTGGAAAAAACTTTCCCCTAAGTATAAGATGTGTTTCTTTAGCTTTGTTAGCAAAAAGAAAGAAAACTTTCCCTTTAAGCTAGCTTCCTTATCTTTGAGGGTGTTTTTTTTTTTTTTTTTTTTTTTTTTTTTTTTTTTTTTTTTTTTTATGAAAGAAGACAGTGAAACCAAAAAGAATGACCTATCAGCAGAAAGGTTGGTTAAGAGTGAGCTACAGAGACAAACTAATTGGTTTCAATTATTGGTCCTGCCATTTACTAGCTGTTATGATCCTGAGTAAATTCCTTGATCTCTTCCTGCTTCCATTTCCTCTTCTGCAAAATGAGGATACTAATAGAATCTACCTGATACACTTGCTATTGGGATCAATTTGCATAGTATACTTACAACAGTGCCTGGCATATATATAGTCCTCAACAAGTGTTATTGAATCCCATTATTAGCATTGAAGCATTGATGGAGGTCTGTTTCTGTTACTACGCACGTAGGTATGTCCAGTGGACACAGAACAGCATAACTAAATATGGAAAGAACATGGAGAGGTAATGAGCAGGAAGATATTAAGAACAGTAATGAAAAACAGAGCATTTCCTATATTGCCCAGAAATATCCTGGCAGCAGATTGTGTGTGTGTTGGGAGGAGTGTGTGTGAGAGACAGAAAGAGATAAGAAGAAACAGAAAAAGACACCAGCTTTTTTGAACCCTGACTAATATATGCATAAAGTAGGAATGAATTATCTTTCTGTGATTTTTTTTTTTTTTTTTTTTTTTGCCACATATTCCTTTCTCCAAAAATCCTTCAACATGATGCCTTGGACCTGCCCAGTTTCATCAGTCTATAGGTCTGCGTTGGCATGGGGACTCTAATGCTGGCTGATTCTTCCTATGTGAATCCCTGCAGGGTACGGAGTACTAACCTAAAATGTGCCCCTGTCTGAGGATGGCTTGAGAATGAGATATTTTCTCTCCATATTTGACAAGGAAGTTTCTCTTTGGAGATGTCATTCATATGGATTGCATATTAGTCTACGGATATTGAGAAGGGATTCAAAAGATCTGGAACCAAACTGATTTGTTTATACAGAAATTCTTTGGATAATCATAATATTAAACTGGAATTGTATGATGTATTGTAGGTCAATAAGTACTTATATAATAAAGCAGATGTGTGTTAAGACTATGTCTATAAAAACAGAATATGTATATTTTAAAAGATATTAATGAAGCATATTACTGTATTTGCAAATAAGAAATATCTTTGCATATGGGAAAATAGAATGCTCTGAACAAAAGAAATCAGCTAAATTGTCTTTAGAGCCTAATAGTATATTTTACCTATGCAAAACATTTATTTGGTGCTCATAGCAAATAAATATGTGAGTTTTGCTGTTTTCCGAATGGGCATACAATGGCAGCTGTCTTTCTAATCGTTCCCCTATTCAAACACTAATCGGTGGAACCTACGTAGAATGCTAGACGACTGAATAGGTAGACAATGGCAGCAGCGGTTTTAATCACAGTTCTATTCAAGCACTAATCGGAGTGATGATTAAGGGACATTAGAGGGAGCACTTTGACATCTGATCCTTTGAACTGATGTCTGTGCAGGCTGCACTCCACAGAGCTCACTTGGCCAGACTGATTTCCTTAAATAAAGTGCTGTGATTTGCAATGTAGGAAATATTACATTAGAGCCTATTGAAATGATTAGGAATTGAGGAGCTTTTCTTTCAGTGGGGATTTGGTGTATGCTGTATCCTCACAAAACTCAGAACATTAATGTTTCATACATTACTCTGAGTCTCAGGGACCATTGAAAAATTGCATGAAAAAGACTCTTGTAGTCACACACTCAAAATTGAGTATGAATGGAAATATAGAACTCTGCTGTCATAGTCCTCAATTATGGAAATTTATGAATTTAAAAATATTTGGATTTTCATATAACCCAATCAAGATCAGCACATCCTAACTGCATTGCATTTCTTATTTTCTTTAAACCAGCATATTTTTAGTGTTCTGTCTCTTGAGTTACATTAACAACAACGCCCCCCAAAAATGTGTTATACCCTTTCTGCGTTGGTCATGCTTTGGATTCAATCATTTTTAATAGATTGAATAGAATAGAATTTTTCTCTTTTTTTCTTTCAGAATTTTTAATATCAATTTAGATTTTACTGACCTGTTGTCTAGAACATTTCATGTGATTGATCCTGAAAACATTAATATCTATTTAACATTTGCAGATTGGCTCCATGCTTAAAATTTCAACATCAACATTTGAATACATCATTCCAATTATCTTTATATATCTATCTTTAAAATGTATTTATATAATGTATAATACATAGGAGAAAAAAGCCCTTTTCTTCTACCCTCTTATTTCAGTTAATGAGGTCTGTGAATTAAACTGGCAAAAGACATTAATAGAAGAAAAGGTATATATGTTTTGGTTGACGTTGATATTTTATTTTTATGTGCATGGAGACCTTCACAGAAAAGAAGTGAAGACCCAACGATGCTTCTAGACCCAGCAGCTTATATACCATTTTAACAAAGGATGATAAATTGTGGAGAAGTAGCAAGACAAGGAAAAAGGGTTTGGGCATCTAGGGGTGGTTAATTGTGGGAAGGTAAATATATGGGGACAACTAATGGAAAATTAAAGTTATTTTAGTAAGGTTTGTTTGTGCATCTCAATGCTGACTTTCTGTCTCCAGTGATAATGGTTCTTCTGGTACAGGAGAGGGGAGGAGGAATACTTTCACAAAGGGAAATTTATGTCCTGCTTTTATGCAGGTAGGGGGAGAGAGGATAGTGTTTGCTTTTTCTTAATTGCCTTCAGCTCAAAATAATTTTTATGCTGAAGTGGCAAATTGTGGGATAGCATATTCTGATCTCCTTCATGTACAGCCTCTTAGGATTGAGTCCTCTGTATTTTTTATGTTCCTTAGTTATAGGATTCTTTTCTATGAGAAATGAAAGATTTTATCATAAATTCTGGGATAAATATGATTGCAGTGTATACTTGTGAAGGTGTCTGTGCCCCTCAGATTCACAGATGTGTAGGTATGGGCTCTTGAAGCTATATTTGTACCACCTGGCTCAGACTGCAAATCTGGTGGCCTGAATCTGATTGAGAAAACTGACCAAAGCCAGGAGAAGCAGATTCTCTCCCAGAAATCGGGGGTAAGAGATTTTATTTCATTCTGAGCTGTTTGAGCAAGAAACAAAGAATTGAAACTTTGGTGTTGCAGGGTGGACATTTTCCACCTGCCATGTGTATTTAAAAAAGTCAGTCTGAAGAAAGAGGCAGATGTCGAAAAAAAAAACTGCCTGGGTTACACATGGCTTTTTATGGGGAGGGTTTTGCAACTTTGTGCTTTGTGAAATATTCTTATATCCAGATATAGTCTCCTTTTTTGGCTTAAACTATCTAAAGCTGGTTTTAGATATAGACAACCAAAAAAATCCTAAGAAGCACAGTGGCATATTTCAAATTCTAATGACTTAGAAAAAAAAGTGTTTATTTTTAGGGAATATGGTAAAAATTATAATTTTTAGGGAATATGGTAAAATTATAATTAAGTAGGAAAAGAAAAATAGAGTAAGAAATAAGAATAGTTAAATTTTATATTGTGTGAGACAGTAGAATGTAATGTAATCAGCTCCTGCTTAGAGACAGACTGCCTGGGTGCAAATCATGTCTCTGCATTTACTAACTTGACCTTGGATACAGTTCTTCACCCCTATCAGCTAGCTTCAGTTTCCTTTAGTGAAAAATGGAAATAATAATAATTATAGCAATCTAATTAAATTATTTTGAGGATTAAATGAAGTAATGAATTTAGAGAGGGCATGATACAAAGCTTGGCAAATAGTAAATGCTCACTAAATGGTATTTTATTTTTCCTTGAATATGGGAAATGACTCATGTTTCAGATGATAAAGCATTTGTCTAAGATTTCTTTGAAGACTTTTACGTCATTTAGTAATGATTTGCAAATATTAAAAGTTAAGTAAAGTGATACTACATTTATTTATTCTAAGTGTGATTTTTTTTTCAAATGTCATATTTTTGTTTGGGAAACAAATCCAGGTTATTATATCTACATGAATTTCTTGATTAAATAGACTATCATAGGGCTGCTTAGTCTCTTTTATTCTCTAAGAAACAAAACTTACACAGATACAGTATTTTTAGTTTGTTTCCATGTTACATGAAATAATTGTAGTTGGTTACTCTGGATTCCTTCCTTTTTTTTTTTTTTTCCCTGAGCTCCAATAAGAATACAGGTAGTATTTGTGGTAAGATTTTGCCCTTATTATCTATTGGTTTACCTGTTTTTATCAGTTTGTTTTTAGGTTTATTATGTTTTCTTTTAAATAATCTCTCATGTTTTTGAGAATTGAAATGTATATACTGCTATCTTTACCTATCTATCTCCATGTCTTTATCTCTAGCTCATACACCTGCATGACTTCTTTTTTCAGTGATACTTTCTGGCTTTAAAGCTAGCAGTTTTGTAAACTACCAATCAACAAGTAATCTACCCAAATCATGTCCTCTACAGCACTACCTAAGAAAGTTTGGCAGTGTTGTTGTTTTTCTTTTATATATTTAGAATAAATTTTCTAGACTCCGGCTGTATTTTGGTTTAATAGGGGAGGATTTATAAAAAGGGGTTAAAAGGAAGAGGGCCTACGGGTCCAGCAAGGAGAACAGAGGTTTGAATGTAGACTATGCACGGTATTTGGAGGAGGCAAAAAACAAATAGATAATTCAGGTTTAAGGAGGGATTCATGTCTGAGAGCAATAGAAAAAGAGTTTTGGAAGGAATGGTATAGATGAAAATGTCTAGAAAGAAGATAGGATTCAGATTGTGTAAAAACTTAAATACACTTTAGGGATTTGGAATCTTTTTCTTAGGGCAATAAATTCATGATTTTGACTAGGATTTTATTATCATAAAAGTAATATTTTAAATTAAATGAGTAATCTTCAGAATATTAATTTGGAACCTGCTTGTTTGTTAGGGGCATCAGTAAAGGTGGAAGATCTGGGAAAAGAGAAAATGGAATTAAGGTTTCTTCAGACCTTGTGAAAAGTCTAGAAAATACCAGCTATGGTGCCACTTGGCCCATTGTTCTCCCAGCTGGGATAGTTTCTGGCACATAGTAAGCACTCAAAGATAAAGCTATTATTTTTGTTCTTGATAGATTTTGTTATTACTGTTGCTATTTTTGTTATTATTGTTCTTATTTAGACATCTAGTGATAGAGCATTTTTTGGTCCAATTATTGACAGTCTTATACCTTCTATGGTTTTGGCCACATCATAATTACCTCTAGGCTAATATTAAAAAGGAAGCAAGTAGAAGAGAAGGTAACTTCAGCTCAACCCAGAAACAGGCTGAAAAAATTTACCAGGCCTCAAACTTTTGGATATATATTGGACAAGTTATCTGCTTGCTAGGTTTAGGCTTTATCAGATGTGCTAAGTTTTTTCTTTTTTACATTAAATATCTTACCCTTTCTCGCAGTTTTTTCACTACAAGTGTTCTTTTGAATACTCCTGTTTATCTTCCATAAAACAACATTATTTCTTCTTGATGCATTCATCTTATACCTTTTTTTTTTTTTAAGATTTATTTATTTGAGAGAGAGAGAGAGAGAGAGCATGAGCATGAGTGGGAGGGGCAGAGGGAGAAGGAGAGAGAATCCAAAGCAGACTCTTATAGGGCACCTGGGTGGCTCAGTTGGCTAAGCATCAGACTCTTGACTCTTGATTTCAGCTCGGGTCATAATCTCAGGGCTGTGAGATTGAGCCCTATGTTGGGCTTCACACTGGGCCTGGAGCCTGATTAAGATTCTTTCTCTCCCTCTCTCCCAATAAATAAACAAACAAATAAATAAATGAATAAATAAACAAACAAATAAATGTGAATCTTATAAGTAGGCCTTTGGGAAAGAAAAATAGACATCACTGTCTAGTTTAAATTATCAAATCTGCACTACTGTCAAAACAGTTTTAATACTCGTCATAATATATGCTTAATGAATATATACATGAAATCTTTAATCCCAAATGCAGAATATATTTGACAAATATTATGTAGCAATCATTCTTAATTTTGATTCAACATAATGTGCCATATTATAGTTCTATGAATTTGCAATGGTCTACATCTAATGTTTGATTTTATTTGTTTTTCTAATTTTTACTTGATTTTTTCGAATACATTCATTTTTTACTAGTAATTTTTAATCATTCCCCCTTTTTAAATCATGTATTTGTTTTTGAAAATATCAAGCAAAACTTTTATCTCTGTTTTATTCTTCAGCTTTATATCTGTTTACTATTATCCACATGACTGTAAGCAGTACTTTCTAAACCAAAAAATAAATAAGTTAAAAGAAAATACTCTTCATGACAGCATTGTACTGTCTACTCTTTTTAACATAGGACACTAATAAGAATTCCTTCCCTTTCTGTCTCTTTTATACACCTTCGTTTCATTGTGTTTCCATTCACTGGTAAACACTAGCAAAGATATAAATAACAAAAATATGTTCCACTGTTAATACCAGTATTTGTTACAATTTAACCTTGCCCCCCGCCCCCCAGTTTTTCTCTGGTAGATTAAATGATATACCTCCTAGATTTTCATCATTATGGGAGATAGTAGACATTCTAAATATTTTATGAGATCACATTTTAAAACATCTTATTTACTCCTAGAAAACAATTATAAGGAGATGTACAATCATTAACATGCTTAAGTCAAAAGTGTGAAAGAAATAAGCAAACATAAACAAAAAAATAAACCTAATGCAGGACATAAGACATTAGGAACTTTTCTCAAACAATAAAATAAAACAGATATCTATAATATAAACCAATCCACAAAGGAATTATACACAAAATAAATAAAAATGTTTAAATATGTAAATTCCAGTAAATATGGGACATATTATTTATAACCACTCCCCTCCTCAATGCACAACAGTTAATACAAATGGCAAACTAGGAACTGAATTTCACAACTGAAACAACAGACAAAATTGGATATGAATAACCATTTTTTGTAGAAGTGTATCTAATCTAAGACACTGAACCAAGAAACAGATAATAAAATTATAGCTCCTCCCCTCAAAAAATCATACTATGTGGATCATTGGAAAGAAAGCACTACTCTAAAAATATTTAATGATAGAAAAGAAAATGGTCTTTTCAAACAAGAAAACCTACAATGTAAAAAAGGACTTCAAAAGGAGATAAGAATAATATATATATTTTTAAAAGCTGACGTGTTTTTTGAGATAAAATGGAGCTAAATAAGATGAGGATGGGGTGAGGGAAAGAATAATGGGGAAGATACTTATAGAAAAGTAAAATGCGGTAATAGAAATAAAAATCTCCTTTGAATGCATTAGACAACAGGACTGACACTACAGATGGGAAAACGAATTTACTAATATCAAAGATCAATTTGACATTATTTCTCAAAATACACTGCAAAGAAATAAATGTAAAATAAACTAACAGAAAATAATATACATTATGTTCTAGTAAGGGAAATCCAATCTATGCAGATGGAGCTCTGGAAAGAGTGAAACAGAACAAATAATGCAGAAACAGTAAGGGAGTATAGTAAAAGAAGATGCTCCTCAGCTGGGGGGAAAAAGAAAAAGCATTTCCTGTAAGTGAAAAGACATACGATGTTTTCTGCAAAATTAGTGGGAAAATTTCATAGCTGTAATTTCATAGAATTTTAAAAAAATCAATTCAGTAACTGTAAAATAAAAGTGTGATAAATTCAACCTAATTAAAATTAAGAACATCTGTTCAACAAAACATAAAAAGAATGAAAAGATAAGCCACAGATTGAAACATACATAACCAACAAATTATTTCATTGGTGATATAGAAAAGACTCTTTAATATTATAAGAAAAAGACAATCCAACACAACAATTGGCAAAAGACATGAAGAGGCATGGACAGATGAGGAAACATGCATGGCCTTATGCATAAAATGATAGTCAAACTCATTAGATTCTTCCCTCAAAAATAACCAGAGAAAAGGCAAATTAAGAATGTATCAAGATAAAATTTTACACATTGTATGGACCAAAATTAAAAGGCTGACAATATAATTGTTAGAGACAATGTGGATTTACAGGACTTCTAAAATATTGCTTTGCAATTATAAATAGCATATACAATTTGACATTATTTTGTAATGGTGTACTTTTGCAGCCCCTCTCACCCAGTTTATACTCTGGAGAATCTTATGCACATGTGTATCAGGAGAAATGTATAAAAATAAATGAAAGTGATGTCACAATAGTAAATAATTCAAAACAATGTAAGTATTCATGGATAGAACAACATATAGGTACTAATATTCTTTTTTTAATTTAAATTCGTTAACATATAGTGTATCATTAGTTTCAGAGGTAGAGTTCAGTGATTCATCAGTCATATAATAACCAGTGTAGGTACTATATTCTTATTACTATTAAATTATTGACTTTTAAAATATGAACAATGTCAGTTTAAGTATAGCTATTAAATATTAAAGATACTTTTTTTTACAATAAAGGAATTTTTCATACCAAATCATTGCAGAAAACAGAAGAAAATATAGCATAGTATATGCAATACATGGTAGAAAATAGTGAAAAGATTTTAAAGCCAACACTAAGGAACTTAACACTTGATGGAAAACAAGTTTATCATTTATGATCACAAATTTAAGTGGTTTGCACTCAACAATAATTTTTCACCTTTAATTATAATTAAACCCAAACACATAACTCTTTAGGATAAACAAACCAGAAACAAACTGAGAACTGGATTAAAGATGAACACATGGACAAAAATATATTAAATAAGCCAATAAAGATAACGTAGCCACAATCATATGCTAATAGATAAGGTAAAATACAAAGTGAAAAATTAAATTGAAAGAGTTTCAGCACATGATAATAGATACAGTAACTTAATTTAAACGCTACCTTTTCAGAGACCATCTCACGTAAATTCCCTGTCCACTAACCTCCTCTCACTTCCTTCTATTTTATATTTACAGTACTGAAAATTGTAACTATTTTTTTATTGTTCATCTTCCCTAATTAGGTTACATCTACCATGTGATCCATCCTATTTAAAAAGAGACTTGATAGTAATATTTAAATAATATAAGTAACAAGTTTAAATTTAATATATGCCAACATGATATCCCATGATTAGGGGACATACTTTACTTTTTGTTGTTCTTAGGACTTTTTTTTTAAAATTTTTTATTGTTATGTTAATCACAATACATTACATCATTAGTTTTTGATGTAGTGTTCCATGATTCATTGTTTTTGCATAACACCCAGTGCTCCATGCAGAACATGCCCTCTTTAATACCCATCACCAGGCTAACCCATCCTCCCACTCCCCTCTTCTCTAGAACCCTCAGTTTGTTTTTCAGAGTCCATCGTCTCTCATGGTTCATCTCCCCCTCCGGTTTCCCCCTTTTCATTCTTCCCCTCCTGCTATCTTCTTCTTCTTCTTCTTTTTTTTTTTCTTAACATATATTGTATTATTTGTTTCAGAGGTACAGATCTGTGATTC
>NC_138372.1:75697134-75704336 GCF_054177405.1 Leptonychotes weddellii | reverse complement strand
CAGCCACCCCATCCCTCCCACCACTCCCCACTCCAGCAGCCCTCAGTTTGTTTCCTGAGATTAAGAATTCCTCATATCAATGAGGTCATATGATACATGTCTTTCTCTGATTGACTTATTTCGCTCAGCATAACACCCTCCAGTTCCATCCACATCATTGCAAATGGCAAGATCTCATTCCTTTTGATGGCTGCATAATATTCCATTGTGTATATATACCACATCTTCTTTATCCATTCATCTGTCGATGGACATCTTGGCTCTTTCCACAGTTTGGCTATTGTGGACATTGCTGCTATAAACATTGGGGTGCACGTACCCCTTCAGGAATGTGAGACAGGAGTCCATCAAAATCCTAAAGGAGAACACAGGCAGCTCTTAGGACTTTAAAAAGTAACAACTCAATATATTGACACCAATTAAAAAATAATATTTTGCTGTCAATTCAAAAAAGCAATTATTCTATAGGATTTTTCAGTACAATGCAGCCTATGAGAAAATGGTAACAAATATAAGAACAGGAAAAATATCATTTGGATGAAAGTACCAGTTGTTTTCTTAAGCATTTATTAGGCAAAGTATAATTTAAAAAAACTATTAAAAATAAGTAAAATGAGAAAACTTCATACTTAAAGACCCATCCAAGTTATAATTATTTTTTTTTTCATCTTGATGTATAACTCAAGAGGTTATGATTTTAAAAAGCAAGAATGAAGGTTGCCTGGATTGCTCAGTGAGTTAAGCATTTGCCTTTGGCTCAGGTCATGATCCCAGGGTCCTGGGATCAAGTCCCACATGGGGCTCCCTGCTCAGCAGGGAGCCTGCTTCTCCCTCTGCCTGCCGCTCCCCCTCCTTGTGCTCTCTCCCTCTCTTTCTCTCTCTGACAAATAAATAAAATTTTTAAAAATAAAAAGAATGATGGTAAAAAAGTGAAATACATAATGGTGTTAGTAATTAGGATAAAATGTGATGTGGTATACTATGAGGACATCTAGTACAGAGATATGAGCTAGGCTACAGATTCAGGGACAATTTCCCTTTCATAAGGAATTGTTATATGATCATCAGAATAGGAGAAAATTAAATATGCACATTTGCATCTACAGAGGATCTGTAAAGAAGGAAGGGAAACAGCAGTTACGCTGTTTTTGGAGAGTATGAATTGGCAAACCCTCCCCGGAGGATAACTTGTCAGCATTCATTGTTTGCACCAGCAATTCCACTTCTAGGAAGCTAACCTACAGAAACATTCAGATATGCACATAAGATGGCAGATACAAGGAGCTTCACTACAGCATTGTTTGTAATGATAGTGAGCTGGGAAGTACTAAAAGCCCTTAAAAATGATTAAGTGTATAATTACATATGTATAAATAGATATCATACAGCCATTAAAGTTAATGAAATAGATCGGTATGTGCTGCCCAGGAACCAGTTAAATTCTGTTTTATATGTAGCAGCTAACAGTAGATAGTTCTAAAAGTTTATAACCTGATGAGCAATCCAATATAACATTAAGTTACAGTGTTACATATAATTATTTATAATACTAAGTTTCTGGAGAGCAGTCAATAAACAAAGTAAACTCCCAAATTGGAATAAAAGGAAAATAATTAGTGCATGGAACACAGTAATCTAGATCTGTTCAGAACGAACTGCTCTTTAGGGTCCTAGTAAAACATTAAGGCGGCATTAATCTAAAGTTAATTTGTATAAAACTCTGGAATATGGGAATAGGCTAATCTGCAGTTAGTGGGAAAGGCAGATTCTAGATTTATTAAATGTTTTTAAGCACCTAACAAAATGCTAGGAATGTAGTGAGGGGACTTACGGTATTGTTTGGGAAGAGAGCCAAGTAAACAAGCAATGTTAATACAGTGTAACTATTTTAGTGTAATATAATTTACTTATTTGTAAGTTTTTGTCTCTCCCTTGACTAAAATGGAAGTTCCATGGAGAAAAGATTTTTGTCCATTTAGTAGTATTCCAAATGCTTATAGCAGTGACAGGGAATTAATAAGTCCTCAATACAGATTAGTTGATTAGATGAAGAAAGGGAGAAAGAAGAAGGGAAGGTAGAAAGGGGGGAAGATGGGCTACATCAGAGTGAGGTTCAGGGTGTTGGGGCTGTGGGAGTAATCAGATGTTTTCCAGAAGATAGGAAACCTTGGATGAGACCTGAAGGACAAGATTGGATTTAGTGAATGTATTTGGATTGTGTGAGGTTAGTTTTGTTCCTAGGTCAAATGGAAGATGGCTTAGAGGGAAGTAGACATGATTACTGTGAAAATATTGTTTTATTTTGCAATCAATTTTCCTGTAGGCTATCCAAGGTGAAGATGTCCAGTAGATAGATAGATAGGCAGGCAGACAGGCAGGCAGACAGGCAGAACTATATATATGATTTCTAGTAAAAAAAAAAAATGACCAGAATTATGTTCACTGGATTTAGCAATGCAGAGGCCATTTGTGACCCTGACCAAAATAATTTCATTGAAGCAGAGGGGATGGAAGCTAGTTTGTGGTGGGTTTAGGAGTAAAAGAGAAATGAGCACTTGGCATTTCCAGAGTATGGGCAGTATTTCTGAGATCTGATTCTGGGCGAGTGCAGGAGATGTAGCTGGTTACATCTATGAATGTCTCTAGTTGTCATATATACTTCTACTGATTTTTTTTTTGAAGAAACAAACCTAGGCTCTGTGTTTGCATGTGGAAGAGGAAATATTGCTGCAGAAGTGGAGGGAAAAATGTATACTGCATCGTACATAAACTTCTTCCACAAGCTTTTGGATATTTTCACTAGGAGCTTTGAGAATCCAACTGTAAAAGATTACTTACTGACACTGGCAAGGAGGAAGATTTGCCTGCCTATTATTTGGATTTGAAAGGAAAAGGAAAATAAAGAGCTTTAACAAGCAGAGTTGTCTTGTTCACCGAACCACATAAAGTGCATTTAATTTTTCTCAGCACAGGTGTACAAGCTTGTAGATACTTTGTACTTTTGGTTGTTTTAGGACACTATTTGTGAAAATAGGAAAGTATTTCTGGGGATATATGAAAATCATTTATTTCAAAGAATATGAAATATGAAACCTAAAATTCATAATTTATTGATTACTGGGTACTCATTCATTTATATAATGGAAAAATAGCATAGAATTTCCATCACTCCCATTTTCTTGTTCTTTTTCTGTTTCATTCTGACCAATCCTCCTTCGTGATTGTCTATATTCTTCCATTCTCTCCACAATATATTATCAGTAAATATTGTTGAGAGTTAATAATAAATTTTTTATATGTTTTGCATTAAGAGATAGATTTCAAATGAGCATACGAGTTAATAACATTTATTTTGTTATATTTAAATTTATTGTGAAAGTAACTCAGAAGTATTCACCTATATGACATAAATGTAAGTACATTGCTTTTACTTTTAAAATTAGCTTCAAAATTATAAACTATCTGACAATATTATAATGTGGTAATTGGCACACTTCTTTTTAATCTTATTTTACAGTTAAGTGTCAATATTTGGGAATATATAATTGGGAGAACTGTATATGGGGAAGCCAACAAGCCACCTTTGGAGCTATTCTGGTCAAACCATGGCCAAAATGTGTCTGCCTAATACTCCAGGTTTTAAAAAGAAGTCTAATACAAACATGTATCTAAAATAATTTAAGGGGCGCCTGGGTGGCTCAGTTGGTTAAGCGACTGCCTTCGGCTCAGGTCATGATCCCAGGGTCCTGGGATCGAGCCCCACATCGGGCTCCCTGCTCAGCGGGAAGCCTGCTTCTCCCTCTCCCACTCCCCCTGCTTGTGTTCCCTCTCTCGCTGTCTCTCTCTCTGTGTCAATTAAATAAATAAATAAAATCTTTAAAAAAAAATAAAAAATAAAATAAAATAATTTAAAATGTCAACACTGACACACTTTTTAAATTGGCATACATAGGACCACTTTGATTATTTTTATTATTCATTAAATTATTGAGCTATGCATGGTTATATAGATGTAGGTGAAACAAAGATGACTAAGACGTAATCCCTGTCATCAAATAGCTCTAATCACTTCTGATGTTATAATACAAGAGATGGGAATTCATGCATTTCCATGGCCACAAATAGAAAACTTCCTTCCTTCCTAATTTAAACTAGGATGAATCCTTAAGTATTTCCAAAAGAACATATAAAATAAGTCTTTGTCTTCCATTCACTCTCCTACCTTGCCACAGTTTTTGAAAAAAGACTTGGTTCAATTGAGAGATGCGACAGGAGGGCAAATGCAGAGTAATCACACATGTTGTGGCCTCTCAGTATGATTTCCACAATGGAGTTCTGAATTGGGTTTCTGCGAGTGGCTTAGAGGTGTGACAGCACATGTTGATGGATATAAAGTGATAACATGTTTTATAGTGATAAAATTTGAGTCATTTCTGCAATTCAAAATTTATGGCACTTGAAAATATATTTGGATACTATTTGTAAAGGTCCTTCTGCTAACTTACTATTCTTTTTTTTTTTAAGATTTTATTTATTTATTTGTTTGAAGGAGAGAGAATGAGAGAGAGGGAGAGAGAGAGCACATGAGAGGGGGGAGGGTCAGAGGGAGAAGCAGACTCCCCGCCGAGCAGGGAGCCCGATGCGGGACTCGATCCTGGGACTCCAGGATCATGACCCGAGCCGAAGGCAGTCATCCAACCAACTGAGCCACCCAGGTGCCCCCCTATTCTTAATAATTTGAAAAATATCCCATTTTTAAGTTTTTATTTATAAATTATAAATACTTAGTATCTTCCTTCTCTATTTCATATTTATTGTTATAGTATTTACATATTTGTCTTTATGTGTTTATATATAATGACATATTTGTTATATATTTACTTATATATAAATATTTTTATTTATATAAATTTACTTACATGATATAAGGAAATCTAACTAATTCATTCACCAAGCCCCATATAGATACCTCCAAATCCTCCTTGGTACTTCAATGTGGCATGCAAATATTATCAATATCTGTGCCATGGTATTCCAAAACGAAAGAAAAGAAAAAGGGTGGGAAGTACTGTCCTAAATAATTTCTCAATTTGTAATGATGGGAAAACCAGCTTATCTTTTCAGTTAAATCAGTGGTACTCTCATCAGCTAGGTGTTTCCATTTATGAAATTATACCTAAAAATAATATTATGAGGAATGCCCCCAAGAATCTCACAATTTTATAAAATGTCCAGGTTTTAAGTATATCTGGGTAAGAAACATTATTACTGATTTCATTTGGGCACCATAGAAAAGATGATTTTCCTCACTAAAAGATACTGTTAGATGGTATCCTGAAAGAGAAAATCAGGCATTCTACTACAGTCTTTTCTGTTGAGTCCCCTGGGGGGCTAAACATTTCTAATTTCAATCCACCTCAATATTGATACAACATGAAATAAATGGTGTTCTAAGAAGTAAATGAATTAAAAAAAAATCCAAACATTAAATGTGAGCTTCAATTTTGATACATGTATGACTGTATTTACTCTTTTTTTTAAGTAGATGTGAGATAGTAGCATGGTCTGGCCTCTAGAATCTTTGTTTCTTAATTTGCTTATCTGTTATTGCCAAGTATTTGTCTCAGCCCTGAAAATATAGTGAAGAAGACCAACTGAGCTACTGCCCTCAAGACACTTGCGTTCTGGAAAGGGACAAAGGCAATAAAAAATAAACCAGCAAATATATAGGTGGTAAATGCTGTAAAGGAGAAAAAATAAGTGTAGTTAGGGATAATGAGGAATGCTGGGATGGGAGATGTTGTTATATGACTTTGGGTGTCAAGAAAGAGCTTGCCAGTTAGATAGCATATGAGCAGAGTAAGAGAATGTGCTTTGCAGATATCTGGGAGAATATTCCAGACAGAAAGAAAGGAGAGTGCAAATGCCGTGATACAGGAAGCTGTGGAATTTGTTTATGAAAAATCAAGAAGACTGGACTTCCGGTTTGTGGTTCCACATGTAAAGAACTTGGAAGTCACCACCCCAAATGAACAGGCTGAAAAATCAACAACATTTCTTGGATGAGTAAGAGAGAAAGGGACCCAGAGCAAACTTCTTTCCTCAGGATTGGAGAGAAAGGCACAGGGAATCAGAGCTTACTGGAGTAAAGACTCATAAGATGAAACTGCCACAGGAACTAGTGCCAAAGAAGGAAAACTGATCTGTAACTGACAAATTGCTGGAGGCTTAGTGTGGACAAATCTGAGAGTAAAAATCTCGAGGAAGACCCAGCCTAGGGAGGCTTCTGCACGGCAAAGGAAATCATCAACAAAATGAAAAGGTTCAACCTATGGAATGGTAGAAAATATTTGCAAACCACTTACCCAATAAGGGGTTAATATGTAAAATATACAAAAAACTCAGAGCAAAAACCCCCAAAAGAACCCAATTTAAAATGGGCGAAGAATTTTGAAATTTTTCCAAAGGTATAAAAATGGCCAACATGTACATGAAAAGTGATTAATACCACTAATCATCAGAGAAATGCAAATGAAAACCACAATGAGATATCAGCTCACACTTGTAAGGATGTTTATTATCAAAAAGATAAGAGATAACAAATTCTGGAAAGGATGTGGAGAAAAGGCCGAAGAGGCCTAGCTTTCAGCCTATCTTGGCTTTTGACATACTTTCCTCACTAAGCTTAGTCATTTCTAGCTTTTCATTTAAAGGAGAGACATGTAACTCTTCCTTCCACTTGAACACTTAGAGGCCATTGGCTTCTTGGTCTATTGACCGAATTTCACTGTTGTTGTTTTTTTTTTTTTAATTTTTTATTGTTATGTTAATCACCATACATTACATCATTGGTTTTTGATGTAGTGTTCCATGATTCATTGTTTGCATATAACACCCAGTGCTCCATTCAATACGTGCCCTCTTTAATACCCATCACCAGGCTAACCCATCCCCCCACCCCCCTCCCCTCTAGAACCCTCAGTTTGTTGTTCAGAGTCCATCGTCTCTCATGGTTCGTCTCCCCCTCTGACTTCCCCCCCTTCATCCTTCCCCTCCTGCTATCTTTTTTCAAAGAAATGGAACAAATAATCCTAAAATTTGTATGGAACCAGAAAAGACCCCGAATAGCCAGAGGAATGTTGAAAAAGAAAAGCAAAGCTGGCGGCATCACAATTCCGGACTTCCAGCTCTATTACAAAGCT
>NC_138372.1:75598208-75697034 GCF_054177405.1 Leptonychotes weddellii | reverse complement strand
AACAGACACATAGATCAATGGAACAAAATAGAGAGCCCAGAAATGGACCCTCAACTCTATGGTCAACTAATCTTTGACAAAGCAGGAAAGAATGTCTAATGGAAAAAAGACAGTCTCTTCAACTGGTGTTGGGAAAATTGGACAGCCACATGCAGAAGAATGAAACTGGACCATTTCCTTACACCACACACAAAAATGGATTCACTGTTGTTTTGTCTGAGAGACTAGAGAGGCCTGAGGAGAAGGAGAGAAACAGGAAGAATGGTTGGTCAGGTGGGGCAGTCAGTACAGATACAACATTTATGGATTAAGCTCTCTCTCTTATATGGGTGTAGTTCATCATCCCCCAAAACAATTGTCAGTAGTAACATCAAAGATCACTGATCACAGATCACCATAACAAATATAGTAACAATGAAAAAGTTTGAAATGTTGCAAGAATTTTCAAAATGTGACACAGAGAGACAAAGTGAGCAAATGCATTTGGAAAGATGGCACCAATAGACTTGCTCAACGCAGGGTTGCCACAGACCTTCAATTTGTAATAACTTCTAATGCAATAACTGTGAAGTACAGTATAGCAAAGAACAATAAAATGAGGTATGCCTGTACCTTCTTTTGAATAAGAATATTAAAGGGCAACAGAAATGACATATATATATGGCATTAGACAATTTGTGTTCCAAAAGTATAATTTGTTAGAAATTTATTATAATTTTTAAATCTAAATTAAAATCTTCTATAACTGTATTTTTATATTACTATAGATATAGCTACTTCCATTGTCAAATATTTTCTTTTTTAGCATCATTGCTTTGTTAACTGATAAAACAGTGATATAAACTTAGGAAAGATGTTAGATAAAGTTCTGTTCCACTCTGTGATTTCCATAAAATGTATTGTTTTGTTTTATCCCATGAACAATTGAAAAACAAAAAAAAAAGACAGTAGATTTTCTCTTTCATTAGCAAATTGGTATAGAATCATGGGAGATATATTGTACAAAAGAACATGTATTGAAAAAATCATCATTGATTTGATTTTTAATATATCATAGAAGAACAGATAGTAGAGTTAGAGTTATAAGCAATGAAATATAAAAATCGCCTAGCCTGATGGTTTTAGTAGGCAATTTGCATGATCAAATAAAGTTAGAAAAAAATAGGAGACTTAATTCTATAGATGACATTATTGGTAGTTTTATTTTCCCTCTGATCTTATGTATTTCTTATCTCTCATGATTGCACGGCACCCCTCACATTATTCCTCTTTTCATTTTTCCTCCTGTTCAGTTACTCTAGTATTCTGAGGCTAATTTTTTAGAGATTCAAAACCAGATTCTGGTGTGAAAATCCATTTATGTTAAAGAATTCACATGAAATAAAAGGACTATTGAATCAAAGCACAAAATAGTTCATTAAGATGTATTGTAGAAGTGAATAATGTCCTAATAAATAGTTTTAGACTTCATTTTCATAACTAAGAATTTAGTTAAGCATATCTTAATTTATTTCCTTAATTAGTACCTACTTTGGAAGTTAAGTAAGAGAAAGGTGGAAATTTAACCTGCATTTTACTATTTGTAAAAGAGGTACAAAAATATTCTATACCAGTTGTAATTGTGCATGACTTTAATCAGATATTTGGAGACCTATTTCAATTGCCTGCAGTGTTAGCTATTCAAACTGAAAATATTCTGTAAGATTCCCTTATAACTTGAGAACCAGATGACTCATTTCCCTTAGACAGCTCAGCTTGTGCAATTTTAGCTATGGAGAAGGAGCTGTCCATTACTCTTTATCACCATCCTCTGCTGAATGCGTTTGCTCTCTCTTCCTTTCCATTGCTTGTGTTTGTTTATCTAATTTGGATTATTAGCATGCCATAATGGTCTATAATTTTTCCCCCTCAGTCATTTACTTCTCAGGCAGGAAATTTCTCAGTGCTCCTGAGGACAACAATAACACGTGATAGTTTGTTTTTGTTAAAGGAAGTCACAAAATTAAAAAGTTTGGAAGAGACTCATGTCTTTAGGAAAAGCTTTATTCAAATATTGCTACAGAATGTTTGCCCATGTTTTTTCCTGTAAATATGTGTAAAAGGAAATACAGTGATCTTGGTGATAAATTCCAGGCATAGCAATCCTTAAATTCATCAATTTGTTTCTTACAACTTTAATATAATTATTATAGTGCTTTAGAAATTATGAAAGATAATTCAGTTCTTATTTGTGGAACACTTAGTGTGGTGCAGGTCCTTGTACCAAACTCATAAGGTTCAAATCTAGACTCTCAGTTTCTACTGAGGAAACTGCAGCCAAATTATTTAACCTCTGTGCTTCTGTTCCGTCATCTGAAAAAAAAAAAATGAATATAGTAATAGTTCTCTTATAGGGTTGTTGTAGGGTTTAAAAGAACTTAGAACAATTCCTGGTATAGAGCAAGAATTCTGTTAGTGTTAGCTATTAAAGGATTTTTGATAGTGTAGAGTATTTTAGGTAGTATAGATAGATAGAACAGAGAAAAATGGAATCATTTGAAATCCTACCGCTGAGAAATAAGTCACTGACATTTTTTTTTAAGATTTATTTATTTATTTATTTATTTGAGAGAGAGAATGAGATAGAGAGAGCATGAGAGGGGGGAGGGTCAGAGGGAGAAGCAGACTCCCTGCTGAGCAGAGAGCCCGATGCGGGACTCGATCCCGGGACTCCAGGATCATGACCTGAGCCGAAGGCAGTTGCTTAACCAACTGAGCCACCCAGGCGCCCAGTCACTGACATTTTGAAGTGTGTTGTTTCAGTTTTAGTCTGTGCCTCTATATTTTTATGAGAAATGAGGTTATAGCATACATCTTAGTTTGTAACCTCATGTAGTTCACTTAAAATAATGTGTAAATTTCCCACATAATCATATATCATACTACATATTATTTAAATGCCTTTACTGTCACAGTAATGTGATAATTACATATCCAGTGACCTAGAGCTGAACATGAAATTTTCATACAGGATTGACTGATCGATTGATTGATTGATTTAGCTACTGTCAGCAATGTCTCAGTTGTTGATATTGTTATATTGGCCACCATTTTACATATTTACATATTTAAGATTATTTTCTTAAGATACGTAAGACATTTCTTTTTCATTTAAACTTCAGTTCTTAGTTATACCTCAAAGCAAACTAAAACTGATCCCATCTTAAATGTTTGGAAACACGTGACTCATAATTTCATAATACACAGAAAAAAGTTCTTCATCTTTCCTTATTGTTTCCTCTGAAAACTTTTTGATGTTTATTGGAGTGTCTCCAGAACAAACTTAGCACTCAAGATGCTGACCAATGGTGAGATACTACTTGCTGTTAATTATACAACACATTTTTCTTTTATAAAATAACACTGAATGATATCTAATTAAGCAGAATTATATAGTCAGTTTATATATTATAGATTTACATTAGTATTCTTAAAATAGGTAATTTAAATTTATATTATATGCATATATATTTTGAATGCTCATACAGTAATGGAATCTGATATTTACATGGTATATATGCATGTAAAAGAAAACTTTTAGTGTATCTGCTGCCCTAATAACATAAAATATAATTGCATATTACAGCCCAACCTCCCATATCCTCTAGAGTGACACTTTTTACATCATCTTTTTTTTTTTTTTCTTTGACAGAGATAGAAAGAGGGAACACAAGCAGGGGGGAGTGGGAGAGGGAGAAGCAGGCTTCCCACTGAGCAAGGAGCCCGATGAGGGGCTCGATCCCAGGACCCTGGGATCATGACCTGAGCCGAAGGCAGACACTTAACCACTGAGCCACCCAGGTGCCCCTTTTTACATCATGTTAAAGGATGAACTGTTTGGGATTTATTTTACTTACTGAATATGACATTTCAGGAAAATAGTCACTTATAATCTCTAGAAGTTCTTAAACAGAAAAGGTATTTTCTCATTGTTAAAGAAATAGATGTATTAAAGTTTTCCATTGATATGACTATTTCAAAAATATTTTAAATGCTGTTTTCATCTCAGTTTCTGATTATTGCATCTTCTGTGTAGATTTTACCATTTATTAATATAAATAATCTTGTGCTTTGCATTTGCCTGGCCCATCATTTATTTTTTAAAATCATTTGATATAGAGATATATCTTATTATTATTATTATTTGATTCTGAGAATCTTTGTCTCTAAATATAGAAGTCTAATCACTTTATATTTGTGTTTAATTGGTCATTTTGGATTTGCATTTGAATGTTGTATTTTAGACCCTACTGTACCCTCATCATGTCTATGATGTTTTTCTTTCTTCTTTTTGCTGAAATTTTCATTTTTTTCTCTGGATTAATAAGTCATACACTGCATTTTGATTTTATAACTGTGCAATATTAAATTTTTAACACATTTGAATTAATTGACTTCTCTACCATAGTCAATAAATACCAGAGTCAATAAATGGAGTCAGGCTCTTTTGAGTCCCTTCATTTAAATTGATAAATTTAGCATGCTTTTATTTCCTGCCTAACAATCCTTTCTGTTATTTTATTAGGGTAAGCTTGTGTTTAAAATCTATTTTATTTCTTAGATGCTATGAAACTTCTCTTTTAAGAATAATTTTAAATATTTTCACTAAGCTTCATATGTATGTTAAAGATAATTATATTCAAATTCTGTTTTTTAATAATTTTATTCATTTACCTTTTTTTATACTACATCTTCTCTCCACTTAAGAAGTAAAACAAATGGAAAGGTTTCTATTTGAATAGTTATTTGAAATTTTTTTGTAAAAATTGAATTCTTAGTTTTCAGCAGTCACTGTATTTCACAAGTATTTTGTTTTTCCTGGAAGTAATATGATTTATTTTGAAGGAAAAATATACAGTTCAGTGTCAAACACATTGTGTGACATAGCGTAGTTTCAAATTCCTAGCAGTCAGTTGGAAATAGAAGACTGATTTTAAGTGAGAGATCAGCAGGGCAAGTTAGATTTTAGGGTGAAAAACTAAAAATGATAGCTGAAGCAGTTATTGTCCCGAAATCCCCTTTATTCTTATTTAGTTCCACAAACCAAAAAGTAGTTTATCTCATGTATTGTTTTGTTTTGTTTTTTAGAAGTCACTTCTTGATGAATACGTCTATTATAGAAATACATGATGAAGCAATATTTTAAGAAGTTAAAAAATTAGTAAACAAGCAGTGAATAAGAAAGAGAATAGAAGGTATAATGTGATGTTTTTCTATGCTTTTAAGACAATGATGCTACATAACTTTTGCCCAGTAAAGGTTTCATGTTGTAATTTGAATAAATTACAAACTTTTTTTATCATGATTTAATAAGATTCTATATGACCTGGACCCTGTCCACCTCTCCTATTTTATTTTCTGCCTTTATATACTTTATTTATCATGCTTTAGGCACACTGACCTTCTTACTTTCCTTAGAATTAGCCAAGTTCATAGCCATCTCAGGGTCTTTGAAATTTCTTTTCTCTCTACTCTGACCTTAGAATGGCCTTCCCTGCTTATTCTGCTTTTGTAATAGGCCCCCATCTCCCTCACTATCACATTATCCTCCTTTCTTTTCCCAAAGCATTTAACTGTCTGAAGCTATCAGTGGTAAATATTGACATTTGAAGTGTGTATGTTTACCATATTTCAAATAGATACTTAAAGTATGTATTTGTATTATCTCTTTCCCCTCCATAAGAAGGCATCCTTTTCTCACAAGAAGACAGAGCACTATAATACTTAGAATAAACTCTATGGAAAGAAATGTGGTTATTTTTTAATCTAGTTATTACTAGATTATTACTAAACAAGATCAACCTGATTATATGCTATAATAAGTGTTTAAAAAAATCAAGTTTACATTTTCAACTTCGCTGGGGGAAATAAAAGTTCTCATGCAGCCAATATCATATCGTTCATTGGGGATTGTGAGAAAGCTCCATAGACAATGGATATGGGCCAGACAATGAAGTTATTAGAAGCCATAATATAATGGTATATGAGTATTTTTTTACTCTGTGTTATTTTGTCTTGAAATTATATTCAGTTTACATGTAATCAAATTATACTAAGGAAAATTATGATAAAATTCTGATGAATATACTGAAGAGAAACATATAATTTGCTATGAGGAAAATAGCTTCTGCCACTAAATGTATATGTTCTAGTGATTCAAAGTATCATTTTAATTCCTAAGAACATCTAGTTTGGGGGTTGAGGAGGAAGTTATTGCTATAGTGAGAAGCCGTAAAGCAGTATTTTGTTGATTATGTTCAAAATTGGTTAAATGCATAGGACAAGTTGTCCAGTTTTGAGCTCCATTAATAAAAAAGGAAGTTGAGAACCTGAAGTGGATTCCTGAGATAAGCACATGTATAAATTGAGAGTTAAAAACAAATCAGAATGATGAAGCAAGGCTAAAGGATTGGATTGTTCAGGCTCGAGACTAGAAGAGTGGGGAGTTAATAACAGTCTTTAAGGATGAAGGGTTCTTACAAAAGAAAGATGACTAGCTTAGCTGTTTTTCATCTCCAGTGAGTACAGAACAAGAGGATGGGATTTAACAAATATTTATTGAACATCTCCATTGAGTGCAGAACAAGAGGATGGGAAGAATAAGGGCTTTAGATTAGAACTGAAGAATATCCTAAGAGTGAAGATTTTAATTCCTTGAGAGGTTGTGAATTTTGTTTTTTGGAAGTCTCTTAAACAATATAGATTTTCACTTCATAACTCTACCAATAAGCAGTAGTGTCAATTCAACATTTATTGCATTCTTAAAGCCCCCTCCAGTTCAGTGATCTTAGTAATCTGTCAATGAATGGAATGCTGAGCAGATCTTTGTCGAACTAGCCAACATTTAAGCTATTTAAGATAATAATAATAATAGTTATGTTAATTATGATTATAGTAATTTAATAATTAGAAGATTAGAAGTAAAAGGTATTAACAGTAGCACTTAGTAGAGAATCATTACACAAAGTAAGTACCTTTATGAATTATAGGGTATGTATATATGTATGTAACATATGTGTATGTTATATGTATGTAATGCTTAATTGGTGCAGTAAGATATTTGGATTATTCAATACATTATGTAGATGTCTTCTGATAGAAATAAATACTAAGGAGAGAAGAAGTCATTTGAATTGCAGTGTAATATGATTTTCCTTAAAAATGTCCATTTGAAAATTAAGCTCTCTGTTTTTCTTTGTAATTTTAATGTATTCATTGACAATTTAATTTCTTACACTTACTATTCTATTAATGACTACAGCCAATGTTTAATTATTCTAACAAGGATAGCAAGAAAACTACCCAGTTTATCAAGTTGAAACATTTAATATGTTTAATAGAAATATTTCTTTATGTATTACTAATGGTCATTAAAAAATAAAATTAAGATATACTTATCATCTTCCCCTGTGAAGCAGGTCAGTTAAGCACAATCAATAAAGCAGTGCTTATCAAAGGAGCTACTGCCTACCAGAGAAGGTCTGAGACTTTAGCCCATAAGGGAAAACGTCTGTGAAGTTTTTCCTTTGTTTAATTTTAATATTAATGAAAATTTTGTATTCTACATATCATATGGTTATGATTGAACACCTAGTATGGGTCAGGCACTGTTTAATACCCTGGGGTCACAGCCATGAACAAAATGGAGGAAAATTGCTTCTTTTATGGAGATTACATTCTAGCTTGATAAAATTAATGACAAAGAAGATAAAGAAGTAAACTATATAGTGTACCAAATTAGTTTAAGATCTGTTCATTTGATTAAAATATCTGAATTGCTTATGCTGAGGAACAAACAATAATTCCCCCCACCCTCAGCTACTCCTTTTGAGTAGCCAGTAGGATACTGTTTCAGTGATCCTATCAGTGTCTAGAAACTGGTTTAAATTAAGAAGTGCTTATGTCAAATATTCATTTCAGCAATGCAGTGATTATTGTTCTTTCTTTAGCCTTTAGCATTGGAGATTGCACACAGTCATGTGGGGAGAGATGCCATGTGCACTTTTATACTGCTTACTAAGTACATCCAGATCATCACTAATAAGAGCTATGCAGAATCCAGTCACAGAGGCAGTGCAGTGCACTATTTCCACGATGTGTTGAAGGAAATCTAGATAAGTATATTTTTTGATGACATGTTAAGCCACTTGTGGTTTATGATGGGATGAAAGGGTCACTAATCTTTTGGTCAATCTTCTCTTGTCTCTGTGATAATCTCATAAAAGGACCAGTTCAGAGAATAACGATGACTGATAATGCCATTAATCTAAAAACTGATACTGTAATTTCCATCACATGTAAATTATCTCAGCCTTGCAATCTACATAATCAACTCTCTCCGTTCAGTTTTCAAATTGCATTTCTGTTGCAGCATATGGGTCATATAAATATACTGTTTTCCTTATAATTTTGTTTGAGTCATGTCCAAACTTGCAAGAATATTTAAATAGGTCAGATTTGCAAATCTCTACAGGGGGAGCAATAAATTTAAGTTGACTTACCTTATTTCAGTTTTTAACCTCTGACAGAGCATCATTTTTCCTTCATGATGAAAACTCTTGGACAAACACTTTCCTCCAGCATAGTGCAGCAGAGAAATCTGTACACATTCTTGTCTGTTTCATTGAGCATTTACTAAAAATACAGTTATTGATACTTCAAACTTAAAAAAATAAAATTTGACTGTTTTGCCACTAAAACCTACCAAGAAAAAAAGGTCAGATTCTTGGAGACAAGTTATAATTTGAGATTGGGGCTATAGCTCCTAGAGCATTCAGAAGGTGGCATGGCCCAGACGCAGGTGAATCCTTTTATACTTCTGCCTTTCATGAATTTGACATCATATGAGTTCATTAATTTTTTTCTAATTAATACAATTTTGTTTAACAATAAAAAAGGAAACAAAAGGAAAAAACTCAAAAAGCTTACCGAAATCTTCTTCATTGATTTTTTTTTTTAAAGTATGCTCCACACCCAACATGGATCCCAATGTGAGGCTTGAATTCATGACCCAGAGACTGAGATCAAGAGTCAGATGCTTAACTGACTGAGCCACACAGGTGTCCCCCTTCAGTGATTATTTTAACTTTAAATATTTAGGAAATGAACACATAAACAAATAGTAGAGTAAAATGGTAAACATGGCAAAAAATAGGGAAAATTAGAGATGTTCATGCTTCCATACAATAAAATACAGTATCTGGTTACCCTCTCATATCAACCAGTTAGTCAGATGTCATTTGAATGTATTAAATTTTATGGTTTAGACATAAATAAATAACAACCCATTTTCTGCTTGGATGCTTCTTTTTGGTCCAAAGCAGATTCATCCAAAATACTACAACACTGGGCTTCAAAAATTTAGTCTTATTTCATTAGACAGGGAGAAGGATTCTCTTCCTATTTTCTTTGTTCTAAATTGTCTTAAACACTTATTTTTTAATTTTCAATACTTTATTGTTTCTTTCATAAGTTATTTATTTTAATTTTAATGCTATAATTTTTTGTCTAAAAATCCATTTTAGCTCCATCTTATAAATTTTTATGTCATTTTTTGGTTATTGTTCTTGGTATACTTTAAAAACTCACAAGGAATGATTTTGTGGCAAAATGTGCCCTAAACAAGTCAAATAGAAAAAATTGTCTGGAAAAGATATTTGCAAATGACATATCTGATAAAGGGTTAGTATCCAAAATCTATAAAGAACTTATTAAACTCAACACCCAAAAAACAAATAATCCAGTAAGAAATGGGCAGAAGACATGAAGAGACATTTTTCCAAAGAAGACATACAGATGGCTAACAGAAAAGATGCTCAACATCACTGATTCATCATGGAAATACAAATAAAAACTACAATGAGCTATCTCCTCACACCAGTCAGGATGGCTGAAATTAACAACAGATGTGGGTGAGGATGCAGAGAAAGAGAAAACCTCTAACACTGTTGGTAGGAATGCAAACTGGTACAGCCATTCTGGAAAAACAGTATGGAGGTTCCTCAAAAAGTTAAAAATAGAACTACCCCATGGTTCAGCAATTGCACTACTAGGTATTTACCCAAAGGACGCAAAAATACAAATTTGAAGGGTTACATGCACCCTGATGTTATAGCAGCATTATCAACAATAGACAAACTGTAGAAAGAGCCTAAGAGTCCACTGACTGATGAATGGATAAAGAAGATGTGGTCTATATATATAATGGAATATTACTCAGCCATCAAAAGAATGAAGTCTTGCCCTTTGCAACAACATGAATGGAGCTAGTGTGTGTTATGCAAAGCAAAATAAGTCAGAGAGAGACAAATACCATATTATTTCAATCATATATGGAATGTAAGAAACAAAACAGATGAACATAGGGGAAGGGGGAAAAAAGAAAAAAGGGAAGCAAAACCTAAGTGACTCAACTATAGAGAACAAACTGAGGGTTGTTGGAGGGGAGGTGCAGGGAATGGGTAAATGGGTGATAGGTATTAAGGAGGCACTTGTTGTGATGAGCAGTGGGTGTTTTATGTGGTTGATGAATCACTAACTTTACTCCTGAAACTGATATTACACTGTATGTTAACTAGAATTTAAATAAAAACGTGAAACAAAAACAACGAGAAAGAAACAATTGTCTGGGAATGTATTTATAATGAAAATGATTAAAAAAAAGTCAAAGGATATGAATAGGAAATATCTAAAAGAGAAAATATAAACAGCCAAGAAACACAAATATAATCAACCTCATTAGTAGCCAGAGAATTATAAAATGTTTTTTAGTTTCAAATTGGCAAATGTGTAGGAAATTAATAATATCCAGCACTAACAAAGTTTCAGGTCAGTATGCACTTTCATACTTTGCTAGTGTGTTTTGAATTGGTACAAACTTTTGGTGAAATAGCTAGTAATAGGGGCGCCTGGGTGGCTCAGTTGGTTAAGCGACTGCCTTCGGCTCAGGTCATGATCCTGGAGTCCCGGGATCGAGTCCCGCATCAGGCTCCCTGCTCAGCAGGGAGTCTGCTTCTCCCTCTGACCCCCCCCTTCTCATGTATTCGCTCTCTCTCATTCTCTCTCTCTCAAATAAAAATAAATAAATAAATCTTTAAAAAAAAAAAAGAAAGAAATAGCTAGTAATATATGCTACAATGGAAAAAAGATCTTAATATTTCCACTATGAATAATTTTTCCCACAATAAGAAAAATTACCACCATCCATGAAGAATGGTATATATTATAGTATTATTCATAACAAAATGCTATGATAAAAGTACATTTTTGGGGCTGCCTGGGTGGCTCAGTTGGTTAAGCATCTGCCTTCGGCTCAGGTCATGATCCCAGGGTCCTGGGATTGAGCCCCATGTTGGGCTCCCTGCTCAGCGGCGAGTCTGCTTCTTCCTCTCCCTCTCTGATCTCTCTCACTCTCACTTTCTCTCAAATAAATAAATAAAAATCTTTAAAAAATAAATAAAAATGAAAAAGTACATTTTTATCATTAATAAAATTGTTAAAATATGGAATTTAAGCTGTTTTTGGAATTTTAGACACATATTTATTGATTGGTGAGATATCCATGTATTTATGTTATCAGGAAAAAATGTGCTTTTTTTTTTAAAGGTGGATCCCTCTGAAAAAGTTACACACACACACACGCACACCCCTCAACATAAAGCATGTGTTTATGTGAGCATGGAAATCTCTATAGAAAGATAGTAATTGTGCTTAAAATGGCTAGCACAGAGAAGTGGAATTAGAAATTGGGGTATGAGATGATAAATTTTTATATAATTATATTTTTTCTAATTTTATAAGGACATGTATTTTGTAATTGACCATCTAACTATTAAACAAAATTTGAAATTAAAGAAAAACTAAACTTAAAAATGCTAATTCAGGGGCACCTGGTTGGCTCAGTTGGTAGAGCATAGGACTCTTGATCTCTTGGGGTCATGAACTTACTTAAAAATAAATAAATATTTTAAAAATGCGAGTTTGTTTATAATATGCAGTATTTTCAGCATGTAATTTTTATTAGTGTACTGTAAGAGAAGTAAAACTTGATGAGTTAATTACTAAACCATTTTTAAGGAAGTTGTGGAAAATGTTAATGTATTTTTAGGAGAGAGTTTTGTATGTTGGTTGGTTTAATCGGAAAGGAAAAAAGTCTGGTTTCTAAGGCTACAAACTTTTTTTTCAGAAAATTGGTTTACAAGGATCTGCTGAAGTCGCTGATTCTAGCTCCTATACCCTTTTTTGGGCTAGCAATGGTTTTGTTAACTTGTGTGACTTTAGGGTTTATAATGTTAAATTTAATAATAATACTCAGTTTCCATTATTTATCAATTGCTTAATGCACATATATATACACATACGTATATATATATTTTTTTCCAATCTGAAATTTCATGGAGAGGACACAATATTGGGTAACATGAAAATGTGGCTCTATTAATTGTAGTTGATAGGCAATATTTCAAAACTTTTTTTTTCCCCAAAATCTTTTCTATGAAACTAGTGTTCCAGGAAAAGACAACCGTTTTCCATTTGTTTCTTCATTTCTTTTCACTGTTTTTGAATGTGCTTATATATTTTTTGAAAACTATTATACCCAACCATTCTGATAAGTTACAGTGTGAAAGTATTCAGAGAACTGGAATTATCTTTGCTAATTCTAAAATGCTTGATACAGTGAGAAACATTCCAAACAAAATGCTTTCTGATACAGCTAATTAAATATAAAGACCACTGTCTAAGGCTTTGGTTTTTATTCTGATTACTGAACTTATATCAGAATTTCATCTTTTGGTCTCATCTGTTCAGTCAGAGAAAATAAAAAACACTTATAATTTATGATTATCAAGAAAAGGAGATAATTATTTTTTAAATTTCATACCTTTTGAAATGAAAGTCATATTTGTATTAGAAAAAATCATATCTTGACAGATGTTAAATAACTTGATATGTATTTCAGAAACAGATATTGTTTCATGTGTCTCTGACATTGAAATACATAGTAAATATATCTTACAATTTCTACTCAAATCTATACCCCTGTATGCCTACTAATCTGCTGTGTTAGATTTTTACCTAATCAATATTTTAAAAAAACAAAACAAAACATTGTCACATCACATTCAAGTGTTTAGTTTCTTAGGATGGAGGGTTCATGAACACCGAATTTATACTTTCCATATTGATCTACTTATTGCTGATACTTAACATTTTAGAACTGAAATTACTTATTCTGGAGAATATGAATTATTTAATCAGTTCCAAACTTTTGAAATAACTGGTGTTTTGGAAATGAGAAACAAAAATTATAATAGGAGTTTAGACTATAATATATTGCTGTAAGGATAATCATTAAGGGAAAACACAGCTGACATTTTCTGATTTATGCACACAATCAAAGATGGAGTCCAAGGACTGTGACATAATTATCTTCATGCTAACAATTTTTGTAAATCTCTTGACAGAATTTTTGCTAATTTTAAAATGCCTTCTGAAGATTAGCACTTAAAATTGTTGGGGAAAATAGCACAATTTATTAGCAAGGGTATAATTGTAAACCTTCTAAATACTCATTGTGAATATCATTTAGACAGTAACTCCTGCTTTAGCAGCTGGTATATAAGACACCAGTTTATGGAATCTTGAAACAACAGAGAGTGGAATCTAATTAAAGAGGATTACATGCCAAAGAAAAATTATTAAAAACAGACTAATAGACAATTGTTATGAATTTAGGAGTCTCTGCCAACTTCTCTTTTTCATACAAATTTATGTAAGTAACTGTCAAGTAAAAGCCTTTATTTTTTTTTCAAAACCAAAAGGATGTTACAAGACTTTATGTTTTGCAACTTAAAAATGATTGCTTTCCTGAATTTTAAGTTTACACAAGAACTTAAATGGTTCTATTACTCTTTCTTTTCTCACAATGTAAGACACACCTGTGATTTGAAAGATAAATGATTAGAAGTACTATTTTAGGTTTTGTTGCTTGTTTGATATCTGTCTAATACCAAGCATTCCATAACTGTATACAGGAAATTATGTATTAGGCATATTTTTCCTTTTTAAGCAAAAATCAGTTTATCAATTAGGTGCTGTTAATGGAGATTTAAGTTGAATTGGCTTGCATATTTTTCTTTGTAATATATATTTAAAATTTGTGATGCACTAAAGATTGTTAAATGTCAGTATCCCAATCTACTAAATTCCCCTTCCTGTTTGAATTGACTCACTTTACTGTGATCTCAAGGGGTTTTGTTTCAAATAAGAGAACTGAGATAGTGTAAAATGATATGTAGGAAGCTTTTAATTATTTTTATTTTTAAATAGAATATTAAAATAAGTGGTCCTTCTCAGTCCTAGAGAAAAGACTATGTTCATGTCTGTCATCTTACACACCCTGCATGGTGTTGTTACAATACATCATGCATTACATTTACAAAGCTATATGGTTTAAGTGGACTTTTGTAGATTTTGACTAAATTAAACATACTAAAAATTCATTGTTAAACACAGAGAATAATGTGTTTTCTACATAATAAATGCATGAACACATTGGATTCAGTAAATGAGATATTTGTGTAACATTCTTGTGTAATATTCCTAACAATAATCCTTTATATGAAAAGTTCTATCTAAAATTGTCTTTGAGATTAGAGAAATACCACTGTTGCCCAGAGTAGTAATATTGGAATTATTTTTACTGTGTACTCCCTCACCCCTAACCCCAAAGTTTTCCTCACCTGCTTAGATGATACCTATTCTAGGATCGCCTGCTACCCCAGAGAGAGACTCTCCAAGGACAAGGGATTGTTTTAAATTTAAAGCCTTCAGATTACATCAAATTTTAAATCTGGAATAGGTTTAGGATCCTACAGAAATAGAAAAACCTACGATTTTCTAGTGGTAGTAATTAATTCAGTGATGTAATTAATACTGATGTTAGTAAGAAGTATTAGTAAATATATATATATTTTCTTAAGTCTCCATATATCAAATAGCTGTTGGATCATGGTAGTTGATGGCCATTTTAATATAGATTGTTCAGTGATGGCATCAGTCCTTCTGTACAATAACAAATCAGCCACCACATGAAGTGTTTGGTACTGTGAATTTATTAGTATTAAAAAATGAATTTAATTTTCTGTTTTGGTAGAAAGACTTTTTATAGAAACCAATTCATAAACATATCATCCGTGAAGACTTATCTTTTGGGACAGTTTTGATCTTGGAATTAGTATTCTCGTAGTAGCCTCACTTAATATAGCAGGGCACAAAATATCCACGAGAAGAGCATTTGAAGGTACATGAAGTCCTCTCATTCATGAGAAGATCCTAACAAGGAACTGCCAGCAGGGAGCTAAGCTGTGCTGCTAACTCTGGTTTGTACCCACCCCCCCACCCCAGTGCTAGAGACGTATTTAAATGTGAGTGCACACAGACAGGCTTGGTAGACGTAAGATGATCAAAACTTCCATTCCTTCTGTAGCTTTCTGTCCATCTTCCACTGTATCACTGAACATAGCAAGGTGAGTTTGGCCAGTAGGTTTTTGCCATTCATCAAAAATATATATACAAACATACTATTTTGGAAGGCATCATAAAGTTGAACTGGAATGAGAGGGCTGGAAATGACTAGAAATTGAAGCTAGATCTGGAGAAAAGGATACAAATGTAGATTATGATTTACAATATAACCCTCCCCCCCTTTTCTTATTTTTACCACATTTTATAAAGACCAGCAGTTTCTGGCATTTTTAGGTTTTTTGTTTGCTTGCTTTTTTCTCTCTATATTAACAATTTGTAAAATACTTACTTGGAAGTCCTTGTTTTCTTGGTATATTTGATTTGCAAATAATTTTCTTTTTGATTTTTTTTCACTAGAAAGAACATTTGAGTGTGACTTATGAGTATATATATAGGAAAAATTATCTTAAAGAGTTTGGGAGATTCAATGGCAGATCAAGATTTGTTTGGGGTTAACTCTACCATAATTTTCATTAGGAGGGCTTAACTCTAGAATAATAGGAAAAGATGAGTTATAAATCTTAACAAGGGCAATAAATAAATAAATAAATAAATCTTAACAAGGGCAGTGTCTATTTAAGCCCCAAGTATTATCACTGGTATGGATCCCTCTGTGGAATGCAAGAATATTCTATGTGGTCTTTTTTGAAATAAAACTTTTAAAAGTTTCTGATTACTTTTGATTAGAATTTATGCTCACTAAGCAACATTTGATTTTTACTTGTCATTCCATACTGGATTTCCTAAAAGTTAAATTTCACTGATCATGTTAGCACAATAGACTGGTCCCAGTTTCATGTAATAAATGAATGCATTTGCACTAGTTTTGTACATCTGTTTCTGCTAACTTGGTTAGTGTGGGACAGAATAGGAAAGGCAGACTCGTTGTCAGGGACTGACAAAATTAACTGTTAGTTTGTAAAACTGAAGAACCAAAATTGGGCCATGATGTAGTCATCTAGATAAGGCTACAGTGGAATGTCTCTTGGAGAAAGATAGCTGCCTTCACTGACTTCACTTTGCACTTTTAATTGAAGTAAGCATCTGATTCATGTCTGACTAAATGTATGTATAAGTTCCTAGAACATCCATTCAACAAACCTTTAATGGTTAACTACTGTGTGGAAGTACAGTAGTAAATTAAAAAAACAAATACCTCTTGCTTTCATGAAACTTAGTATTTCAAAAATAGTGTAATATAATATGTTAAGTATAATAAATGTTACAAAGAATAATAAAAAGTAAGACAAAGGAGCAGAGGAGTGTGGGTTCATATTTAGACAGTGGTTAGGGAGGATGTTTCTTCCTTCCTTCCTTTCTTTCTTTCTTTCTTTCTTTCTTTCTTTCTTTCTTTCTTTCTTTCTTCTTCTTCTTCTTCTTTTTTTTTTTTTGTGTGTGTGTGTGTGTAGAAGAAGCAGCACTGTGACAAAGGCAAATTGAGCATAGGAAGCCTGGTAGCAAATGAGATTGGTCGGATCATAAAGAACTTGAAGGTGAAATAGTAGATTTTCATTATTTAAATTGCTGTTTGAAATCCTTCCCCTTGTCAAGATTAAGGGTATAAGTAAATAATATCTTCCAAAAAGCAAATACTAACGTGATATGTGTGATTTGAGATTGGCAGTATTTGGCACACAATTACTCCATAATATTTGTTGAAAGAATGATGCTGTGTTTCATTTGATTGTCCTATAAACCATGTGAGACTCGATCAAAAGATAACCATGCATTATGTAAAGAACTGTGTGGTAATTAAAAAAAAATCCTTAATCAAATTTTGTTAACCTTCCTTAGATACAAAGAATTAATGATCAACAGATAAAATTCTGCAGCACGACTGTTTCTATTTTTGCTTACCTTGGGAAAGTACTAAAAGATAACTTAATTCTTACCATGAATGAAAGTTGAAATATTAATATATTTCAAAGTAAATGTAACTAAAATACATTTTGATTTTTTTTAAAGATTTTATTTATTTATTTGACAGAGAGAGACAGCGAGAGAGAGAGAGAACACAAGCAGGGGGAGTGGGAGAGGGAGAAGCAGGCTTCTCGCTGAGCAGAGAGCCCAGTGTGGAGCTCTATCTCAGGACCCTGGGATCATGACCTGAGCCGAAGGTAGACGCTTAACCGACTGAGCTACCCAGGCGCCCCTACATTTTGATTTAGACTGTGAACCTGGAAATGATATTTATTCTATCCATTTAAAATGTATTTCTTGTTTAGAATATATTTTCACATACATGATCTCTTTTAATTTATCCTCACAACAGTACTTTAAGTGGGTATCATTACTTTTATCACTTTCATTGATAACTTTATTCCATGAGGGAGTATTTGCAGATTGAGATGTTAAGCATTTTCCTAAGAATACATAAGCAATTTAATTGCAAAGCTAGAACTTAAAAACAGATTTCCTGTCTCCACAACCCCTACCTCTCCTACTATATTATATTCCATTTCACTGTGACTCAAGAAGATTCTCCTAGACAGGGCCTGATTGTAGGCTGGCCACCATTAGTGAAATGACATTAGCTAAATATGATTATGACTTAATGTTCCCTGAAAGGATTAGACTAGTTAAGACATACCGAAGGGAAAAGTAATTATCTATTGAAATATGAATCTCTTGATTAGAACTGGAAATTATATATTGGTATTAGAATGTTCATCTAGGATTTTTAAAGATCTGAATATTATCATAATTTCTTACTTGACTTATAAACAGCTTCAGTGGGGCTAGTTTTGTTGAGTGCCAAAATTAAAATACAACATTTTACTGGAAGAATTAGTTCACCTAATTTACTCATTCTTTATATGAACTTAGACCTTAGGAATTTCTAACTACATAAGAAACATATGCACTGGTTTACCTTACTGTCTAAAGAAAATCATTAAATTAATCAACGTCAAATCACCTTAGAGTTGTAGTAGTAGCTTGGAGTATGCTATTTAAATTCTTCAGATTTGAAAATATGTTTATAATTGCTTTCAAAAGACTTGTGCCCACCTGGTGAAAATTCCCTGTGGGTCCTTCAAAATATAGTGTGCTGCAGGCTTCCAACCATCTGAGATTTGTATTGATCATTAATGCATGATTAATATGTAGCAATGATTCTCCCACTTGACATGGAACATATATGCCTGATAAAAATTACCTTATTGAATTGAAATTGCATTTTTTTAAAATGAGGAGTGTTTCTTTGTTTGTTTTTAACCTTGGTATCCCCAGTGACTAGCATAGTATCTGGCACCTATTAGATTCTAAGTAAATAATTGAATGAATGAATAAGTGATAACTGGCTTTCTTCTCTACCTTGGTAAGAGAATTGACTTTTGCATCATATTCTTTATTAGTCGTTTGAAAGCTTACACTTGTGTCATTATCAAACTCTAATAGAAATTTGCCAGTTATTGTACCAATTGCTTCTCAAGATACTTGGGCAACTAATTACATACGTAACTTTCATTTTTATGTCATCTAGGTGCATTGCAATGACATTGGTGAGCATAGACATAGAGCCATAGATGGGTTTTGGGGGATCCAGTGACTCACTAAAATTGCATATAGCATATGGGGTGTGTGTTTGTGTGTGTGTGTGAATATTTAATTTTTTAAGGGGAAAGAATCATGATTTTTATTATATTCTTGTAGGTATCTTTAGACCAAAAAGTTGAAAATCTTTTCATAGGACTGTATTTAGTTTACTTTATTATTCAGGAGAATTGCAAGGAAAACATGAAAAATGCACATTTTTCTACCTCACTTTATAAAATCTGATCCCTTAGGATTATGGTGGGTAATAGATATTCCTTCTCTTTATTCTTTTCTTCTTCTTTCATCATTTATTTAAAAGTGTCTATTCAATGTATTAAGTAATTTACATATATTGTCTCATTTTTTTTAAGCCCCGTTCAAAAAAGTTCTTTCATTAAAGCATCGGAATAGGACCCATGGGCAGAAAGAGCTGCACTGGGATTGTGAGGAGTGACTGATTATATACTTTTTAGTTAGTGGGGGTTGGGGACAATATAAGTCTCAAGGAATTTGGAAGCAATGCTTCTAGGACCTTGAGGGACTAGCTACTGTTACGAAAAGGTCATTTACTATTGTCTAGTAAAACATTAGTCATGAAACCCTTCAGATGTGTATCAGTGGGCCATGTGTTTGAAGGATGATTGCTAACATATATCTTTGGGGTGGTGGTGGGGGGAAGAGATGTTTGCGGTTATCAGAGCAAAGTAACACTAACTAGAGCAAAGCTGTAGTGGTAAAACATTAAAGGAAGTCCTTCAGGTTGCTGTATGCAGTGTTACAATCTATATGCCTCAGGAATCTTGCCTGGAGACTAGGAGTTGCAGCAAAGTTTGGCCTTTGTTCTTTTTCTCCCATCATTTCCGCCCCCTGAACAACTTTGATCCTTAAATCTTTAAGGTTGCTGAGAGTGGAAGGTCTCATCTTCTGTAACTTCTTCCAGCTGAATAGGGGCATGGAGATGTCCCTCCAGCCCTAGAAGTAAGTAAGTATATTTCACTTCGAATAAACTGAGTTAAGTATCCTGCCTGAGGAAAGTAACTAGTAGGCAGGCAATGACACTGAAGTATGAGCCAGTTCTACTACCTTAGCCTTTGTTTTTTCTTAATCTAGAAAAATTTGACTCATTTCAAAGATATGTTCAGAAGTAATAAACTTAAAGACATCTCTGTTCCAAGGAGAATTAATTCCTCAGTCTTCTCAGTATTCTCACTAGATTGTGATCAAGTTGGGGGATTTATTTACCATTATATCCCTGGTGCTTAGCATGATGCGTAATGTACAGTAGAATTTTCAAGAATTTATTCTAAATTGAAATTTAATTGATTAACTTGAGCTTTTATGATTTAGTAGTTCCAAGACTTATATTTCAGTAGCTATGCCATCAACTCTCTGTGACCTTAATAATATAGAAGTTTCTTCATTTATTAAACTTAGTGTTCTAATTTTTAAAATTTAGGTTAGTATGTAAATTTTAGATCCAACTATTTAGTTTTAGTTACTGTGATTATATCATAAAGGAAATGCAGTCCTATGGAAATTAAGTCATATGATAATATGATTTTTTAAATTTAATAATATAATTTGCTAACTTTTTTGCTTATTTCCAGCTCCATCTAGCATATGAATCAGTAGATATTTGGTTGAATTTGTTTATTGTTTGGTATAGTTTAAGCAAAGATAATTCAGTAATCTTATTTAAATTTTTTAGCATTCAGAGATCTCCTTGTGTATTATTTTACTCCCATGTTGCTATTGATATTCTCTTTGTTTGTTTTATTATACTTTTATATAATCCTTAACACAGATGAGATATAAAACACTATAAAATCTATCACAGTTGAAACTCTAGACCTTCCTTCAACCCGTGGGAATTCATTTGGCAGAAGGCCACCAAAACCAGTTCTTTTTGATGCTTAGTTTCTAGTTTCTACTTTAATTGCTGCCAAAATCTGAGCACTTGGGGATTTAATTGCTCATTAGATTTGTCACAGTGGTGTCACAGACCCAAATAAAGACTGTTGCATGAAAAATATTTATGGGTATTAATTTGGCCTAAACATGTGTATATTGGATTCCTTATTTTTCTACATTGTAAAGTATAGCATGTCTAGACAGAAATAAGAATTCTTTAAGAACTTAGGCCCCACTTTACTAGTAAACTATTATTATCCATCCAGTCCAGTATCTAAATTTAACAACCAACACCTAGGGGAGGATCTATTCAAAACTTTATTATATTCATTTTATTCAGTTTACTTTTTTGAAGCAGTCTCTAAGGGATTTAAGTCTGGCTCTGAGCACAGACTACTTGGGTTCAAATCTCTGTATCCCTTACCAGCTATATGATCTTGGGCAAGTTATCTTGATCTCCCTGTGCCTGTTTCCTCATTTATAAAATATGGATAACTATGTTGTTGTGAAGATTATATGGGCAAAGCGCCTAGAAAAGTGTCTAACACGGAGAAAGCCCTCAGTGTTTGCTAGTTTACCATAATTCAACTTTATATGCCAAAAAACTATAAAGTTTACCATGGTTGCTGATATGAATTTCCAGTTTCCTACTAGTTAAGTAGGGATAACCTTTGCCTGCTGTAGCAAATAGCATGTCTGGTCAGCACTAAATCCAGTACCTTTCATGTCTTTCCATTTTTATTGTGAGTTCCCACTTGCTTGTTCCATAGTTGTAGGCTAGTAGTCTGCTTCTTGTTCCAGTCTTTTATTACTAACCACTTATTTTTCTTGTTCTTGTGCTTGCTAATCTGAGGAGTAGTTTGTTTATTCATTCTCTCTGTGTGTTCCCTTTTCCCTTTTATTTACCCTCTGCCTTTCCCTTCTTTCTTTCCTATAAAATACATGTACCACCTTGCAATCTGCTATGGTGGTTGCAATTACCTTGATCAAAGGAAATTATTAAGCACTTAAGAAGTAGGAAATGCAAGTCATCACCATGGACAAGGTAATTTTTTAGAATTGTTTGGAAGTTTTTTTATATCCTGGAAATTAAGTTCCCTATATCTTTCTTACGCCTGAAATTGTCTTCTGGGATAGTCCTACACTACAATATAGAATCCCCTAGAATGAACAAATATTAAGTATCTGTTGCATGAAAATAAGTTTATAATTTTTCTCAGATTCATACTTATGTGAACTAGGCTGAGAATAGACTTTGATTGGACGTTGGCTCCACTTAACTTATAGTTGTCCTTAATGTTAGGGAAACGTTATTGATAGTAAATAGAACAGTAAGTCTGTTTGCCTCTCACCCAATGGATCTGACGTTTAATTTTATTTATGGATAGGATGAGGAGATAAAGGTGTTAGCTACTTGAGATGTTTCTCTCATTATGGTAAAAGAATAACATTTGTTTGCAGTCAATTAGACTTAAACTCATATCTCTTCTTTGAAATATTGTTCTTGAAAAAAAAATACTGGATTTGATTTCCATTTCAGGACACAGAAGTATTTTTGGGGAAGGTAACAGACCATTAAATGCTTACAGGGCCTTCCTTCCTTCCTTCTTTCCTTCCTTCCTTCCTCCTTTCTCATTCTGTTTGGCACAATAAGCTTTGTGCAGGCTCAGGGAGTGTGAAACATGGAGACTTCTTTCCTTTTCTTTTAGGCAACATGATACTCATTTTGGGTTCCCATTCCACCTATGGCAAAATATGTAATTTTAAATACTTCCAGATAAAATCACTACTGAAGTTAAGCCTTTTTATCATTAAAATGAAGAAATACCTATAGATGCTCTGAAGTACTTTCTCTTTGTACTCTGAGAACTTGTCCTAAATTCCTGGAGCCACAGTGAGCTTCACGGGGCCACTTCAGGCCCCCTGTCCAACTTTCCTCTTTCTTCTGCCTCAAGAGAATGTTTTCATTTCCTATCCCTTTGGCCAGAAAAACTAGATAGTCAAATAGTCTTTCAACTCTATGGTTTATGCTAGGGATGAGCCTTTAAGAACTCAAAATCCAATAATTTTGTTTCTTTTAAAGTATCTTTCATGAGCTTGTTTTTCTCCAATGGAGGAGGCCAAGATAAAGTTTAAAACTACTTTATGAAGAGGAGAGAGGTCACAAAGGATTTCAGGGTCAAAAGACAAACACAAAATTTTTTTCTTTATGTTCTCAATTCACGGCATAGAAAAGGAGGCAAATGCATTTGTTGTAATAACATCTTAGAGCTGTGTGAGACTCCAAAAACATGTATTTTTAAAAATATAAATCTGAAAAAGTAAAAATTTCCTTAAGAATTCTGTTTTTTAAAGGTTATCTACACATAGATTTTACTGTAAAATGACCTTTTCCAAAAATCGATCAGATTAACATTCATTTTTTTTGGAAGGATTTATAAATTGTAAGAAATAATAAAAGCTTATTTTTTATTTTTATTTATTGCATTTTATTACACAGCTTTTCCCGGGGAACTTCAGACATGGATACTGGGATGACAAGAGGCTTTTGTGGACTTCATCTGTGTTTGCTTTTGATTCTAAGCTACTGTCACACTGTTGGAGTGGGCTGCCTTAAATATTTGTTATCTGTGACTTTCTTTTGCCATGAGCATTATTGCTCTAGTCTAGGGAGTAACATTAAATGGCTAAACTGAGATCTTAAAGTTCTTTTAATTACATTAGTGCAATTACCAGGCCCTTCCATCAGTTTTAACAATTAAATCTCACATTTCCTATAGCATTGTGGGTCTTAAAGACAGTAACATAATTCAAAACATTTGTTTTTAAATAAAGAGATTAGATACAGTGTTTGATTTTGTTAATCCCTATTGGTAAATGCAAGGTTTAGAAGATTTTCAACCATATAAAACAAAAATATCCTGTCAGGGGACAGATTTATTTCTATGAAATGACTCCTTTTGGCAAAAACATGTATGTGTATATATACGTGTGTGTGTGTGTGTGTGTGTGTGTGTCTATATATTTAAAATTAGAGATTTGTTACAAATATGCCCACAGCAATTAAATAGAAATAGCTATTTTCACATCTGATTTATAAACCATCTGTGGAGAAGCATCGTATAAAGATAAGTGCTGTTTTCCATATCTAAAATCAAGTAAATTTGAAAAAAAAAAAAAGGGTTATGAAACCTCCCGCTTTAAGAGTTAAACATTTCTCTTTAGCAGTAATTCATCTAAATTGATGGAGTTGGGTTGATTTTTGGCAAACCTAGCTACAGAGGAAAGTAAGTAAAATTAGATGACCAAAGAGAAAATATATGTTGTTTTCTATAAATGGTTAAATTGGGGGGTGATTGAAATTAGAATCAGAAACCTTGAATTTGAGTATTGACTCTACCACAGAATACCATAGTCACATACTTGGGGTGCATTTTAGGTGAAAACTATTTGAGTTACCTGGGAATAATCTCAGTCAATGGACATTTATTTTTCTTTTTAAAATATTTTTAAGCTTTTAATTAATTTTCAAACATCTATTCCTGTCCTATGTTTATAGTATTATTAGCAAATCAAATCAAAAAGAAATCGGCTAAATAAATAACAGCACATGGAGGTACTGGAATATCATGCAACTTTAAAAATTGCATTGTGAGATGTGTTTAGAATTATGGATAGATATTAGTCATATATCATTAAGTTTAATTATATGAAGCTTTAAAAATAGTACATTCCAAATATCATATACCTAGTAGTTGTGTTTGGGTCTTTTTAGGTATTCAGTTACTCCAAAAGGCATTATTTGAGTAGCGGTTGTTAACAGTAAGCTATGTTGTAGGTTGTATGTAGCAAATGGATGTAACTGCATTTATCACACGGCTTTATTTTTTTATTTCTTTGTGTTCATTCTTATATTTCTCCTTGGGTATGCAGAAGTAAAGAAAACTAACTGATGATTAGAAACTTCCAGGAATCAAAATGAGGGTTTTAGAGGGGGGTGGGGGATGGGTGAGCATGGTGATGGGTATTAAGGAGGGCATATATTGCATAGAACACTGGGTGTTATATGCAAACAATGAGTCATGGAACACTGCATGAAAAGCTAATGATGTACTGTATGGTGACTAACATGACATAATAAAAAAATTATAATTAAAAAATAAATAAAAATTAAAGAAACTTCCTAGATAATTTGAAATATGGAAACTCTCATGAACTCAGTGGCAAACAATTAGAGGAAGAAATTCATTTAATATAGTGCATATTTAATAGAAAAATTAAGAAATACTGAAACAGTCCTGTTTTTATTTAAGTTTCTTTTATTGCTAGCATTTATTTTATTGTATTATATTAAAGCAGCATAGTCAACATAAAATGTACAGATATTTCCAAAAACTTTAAGTTTCATTTATTTATGAAATATTTTGAAATCAAAAGAAATATAAACCCACAACTGAAACTTTGGAAAATATTGAAAACTGTTAAGTTTAAAGAAGTGCCCTTGTTTATTCAACATTCTCTGGTAATCTGAATTACTATTTCATTTCAGTAAGGATAGGTTAGACTTTGTTATAGGAATTGGTTCTTTCATACAGAATTTTAATAAACAATAAAGTGTTATTCGATGATTATTAGTAGATAGCTAATATTTACTGTCAGATACTTTGAACTTCTTTATATGCATTTTTACATTCTAATTATAATGATATATGATTGCATTATGTACCAGAATTCAAACTCTCTTCTAAAAAGTTTTTATTGCATTATAATTACATATGGAAAAATAGAGCATTAGTGCTCAGTTCCATGAATTGTCACAAAATGAATTAAACAGTGCTGTAGAAGACCCTCTTGTGTCACCTGTAGTCACTATCTCGATTAGTTTTGCCTATTTTTAAAATAGCTTCACTGAGATATATTTACATACCATAAAGTTCACTCTTTTAAAGTGTATAATTCAGTAGTTTTTAGTATAGTCACAGAGTTGTACATCTATCACCACTAATTCCAGAACACTTTAACTCCCCCAAAAGAAACCTCATTACCATTAGCACTCATTCCTCCACTTTCTTCAGTCTTTGGCAACCACTAACCTCCTTACTGTCTCTGTGGATGTCCCTATACTGAACGTTTTATAGAAATGGCCTTTTGTATCTGGCTTTTTCACTTAGCATAATATTTTTAAGGCTCATTTATGTTGTAGCATGTGTCAGAACTTACTTTTTTATGGCCAAATAATATTGTTACATCATTACACTACATTTATCATTTTATTGACTTTTTGAGTTTTGAATTTTTTACTATTTTTTGTCTGTTATAAATAATGCTGCTATGAACCTTTGTATACAAATATTTATGTGGGTGTATGTTGCCCTACATTTCCATTCTTACACCAGTACCACAATGTCTTGATTACTTTAGTTTTAGTGTCAGTTTTAATATCAGGAATTCCTGTATGAGTCCTTCTACTTTGCACTTCTGTTTTTAAGAATGTTTTGACTATTCTGGTCCCTTGTGTTTTTGTATGAATCTTAAGATCGGCTTGTCAAAATCTGCAACAAAATGTCAGCTGGGATTTGACAGGAATTCATTGAATCTTTAGATCAATTTAGGGAATAGCACCATCTTAACAATATTAAATCTTCTAATCCATGAACATGGGATGTCCTTCCATTTTTTTTTGTCTTTTAATTTTTTTCTTGATGTGTTGTGCTTTTCAGTGCACAGGTCATATGCTTCTTTTGTTTAACTTACTCAGAAATATTTATTATTTTTTATTCTCATATAAATGTTTTTTTTCATTTTTGGATTACATTGTATCTTTGTCTATTTTTGAACTTTGTATAAGTGGAATAATTTTGTTGTGTGTTCTTTTTCTTTTGTGTGTCACATCTTTTGCTCAATATTATGTATTTGAAATCTATCTGTGCCACTCCATGTAGCTACAGTGTGTTCATTCTTATTGCTACATAGCTTACCATCATATTACTACATTTGATTTGTTTCTAGTTTTGGGCTATCTTGAATAATGTTACTTTTAACATTTTTTGTACATGAATTTAGGTGAACATTTTATAAATTTGTTCTGGATATATTCCTAAGCATAAGTTCAGCTTTTGAAAGAACTTCAAAAAGCTTTACGAAGTGGTTGTAACAGTTTACAGTTCTATTGGCTAGTACTTCACTTGCTTTCTGTACTAAAATAGCAGTTTGTATGATCTACATTTTAGTCATTTTCACAGTGTGTAATGATAATCCCTTTGTTTAAATTTGCATCTTTCTCATGACTAGTGATGTTGAGTGTGTTTGTTTTTAATTAGTAATTTTGGATATTCTCTTTTATATAGTGTTTATATGTCTTTTGCCCTATTTTTTTTCAGCTATTTGTCTTTTTTATATTTATTTGTAAGAGTTCTTTATTTATTATAGGTATAAGTAATCAAAATAGTGTGAAACCAGCCTAAGTATAGGAAATTGCGTAGTGGTTCATAATGGACCCCAGAAACAGACCACATGTATACTGTGACTTACTTTATGGAAAAGATTACTTACAGTGGGGAAATGGTCCTTTCAATAATTAGTATTAATTTAATTGATTACCTGTCTCACATCGTATACAAATATCAATCCCAGAGGATTGAACATCTAAATGTGAAATGTAAAATAATAAAGTTTTATGAAAAAAATATAGGAAAATATATTCATAACCTTGAAGTCAAAGATTTCTTAAAGAGGACACAAAAGGCAATAACTATTAACCATAAATTTAGTGATAACAAATTGGACCCCATTAAAAATTAATTTTCTTTATGAAAAGACACTACTAAAAAAGTGAAAAGATAAGACATAAAGCAGGAAAGGATATTTGCAATTTATATATCCAAAATAGGACTGTTATTCAGAATTCAAATTGTTTTAGATATGATATTTGGTAATTTTCAAGATTTTCAGTGTAAAAACATATTAACTGTGTGTTAAAAAGGATCTTTGCCCTAATTTGGCTGATTTTAAAAAAAATCAAGATAAAAATAGTGGTCTATATATCTCAATAGGTTTTAAATAAATTATTTTTTTATGTTAGAAATTATTAATCTAACTTCTGTAATTTTCTAAAATCACCATACTTAGTTATAATTTACAATGGAAGGAACACATTCATATTTAAAGTTTTTGTTTGTTAAATTAGCTAAAAGCTAAATCTAATTATTTTATTACCTAAACACTCCTAAATTCTATATAAAATCTAATATGCCAAAAGATTCATGGGTACATTTTTAGTTTAAAATTTAATTCTATACTACATTATATTCTTAAAACTTATTAGGATCATGTAAGATTAAGTTAATTTTACATGTAAAAATATAGTTAAGAGTGTAATTTAAAAAAAAAGATAAAAACTGTTAGAAAATTCAGTCCAGTAATGCTAAGAACCTGATATAATGCCACTGAATTTTAAGAATTGAACTTACTTATTTTTAAACATATCTATATATAAAATATATATTTATTTTTAAACATATCTGTATACATATATTTATAAATATCATATATACAATTGTTATTTAAAGATCTTATTCTCAAATTTTGGTTGCAAATGTTGGAACTTTTATAATTATACCTGGGCTGTATCTTTCCATGTCAGTAACTGTTAATTTTTTTAGAACTAGTTATTTATCCCATATAGTTTATTATGATTTGAAACTTACTTTTATTGACTTTCTCTTTTGATTTCAATTTGGTTTTCATATACTTGAGATTATTTTAGAGAACTAATTTTTAAACCTTTTCAAAGCTTTAGAAGTTGTACTAATTTTGTATAAAATTAATTTATTGTATTTACCCCATTTTAAAAATTAATAAAAAGACTTCTGTGATAGCTGTATCATAAGACATTTTTATTTTGTTACTGTTGAATTCATACTGTCAATTTTAATGAATCCTACCCAATTAAAGTGGTGTGCATATTTTTCATGAGTCCATAATCAATATAATCAATTATATTTTTACATAATTGCATAGATATAATTTTATCTCAGGATGTTGGAGGATTAATGCGTTTTTTTTAATATGTTGCAGAAATGCGAGAAGCTGGAGAATAATTTTGATGACATCAAGCACACGACTCTTGGTGAGCGAGGAGCTCTCCGAGAAGCAATGAGGTAAGTCTGGGTCACCATAGCAACAGTCACAGATGTGGTAAAGAAAAAGTCATTCTTCATTATTGGGGGAACAAATGAGTTCATTGCCACCATTCAGCTCTGTTCTCTAAGGTATTAATTTGTCAGTGGAGAGACTTCCCTTGAGGCTGTACTTTGGTTTTGAAGCTGCATAAATGTTAAGCCTCAGTGCACAGTAAAAAATGTAAATGTTTAATTTGTTACTTAAAATGCTTAAGGGGTGTCTTGTTTTATATTTATACTAAACTGTGTGATTGAATGGAAATATTGTTCATCTAAATTCTGCCTGAATATAAAAAAAAAATAAACAGTACAATCGTGGTTAAACTGAGTAGTATTTTCTCCTAATTAATATTTAATTTAAAAAGAGGTACTTAAAATTTCATATTCTGTTAGATTTTATAGGACTATATCAGTGTTTTTAAACTGATTTACATTTTCACACTTTTATAGAGCGTATGGATTAACTTTTTTTAAATATAATGAGATTGATGTTTTTTTTTCTTTTTTCACTTCTTAACATTACTATTTCTAAATATTTCTCTGAAATCTCCCCAAACTTGATACCTTTTTAATAACTTTTAGGAAGCCGTCTTTAAACCCATCTTTTACTAGACATTAAAAATGTGTGAGAAATAAAACTCATCATCCTTAGAGCTAGAAAACAACAAATGAGATTGATTTTAAAAGTTTTGAGCTGAACATTTCAGTGAGATAATTTCTAATATATTTGTACAGAAATAGTATATTTACCTCTATTTAGCCTATGAAACTACAATTGATTTTTAAAATATATATTCTTCTATCAATGTTATTTTTTTTAAGCATCTTAAGGTTAAAAATAATTTAAAAATAAGAGAAAGTATAAACCTATGAGGCTTCCTAGAAGGGTAACTTGGGTACAATTTTGTTATTGCTAGCACACAGTTACCATATACTTTAGTTTAGAAGCTGCTCTCATTTAGTAACCTTCCTTTTACCGTGCAAGCAGCAGGGGAAAGTAATTAAATTTAATAGAAGCTGCCCTCATTTTGAAGCCACTTCTATTTAAAACCACAGGGGGAGGTAATTAAATTTAATGGAAACAGTAGCTTCTACACAAAGATACATGGTACTTCTGATAGACGATTATGATGTCACAAAAAGAGGAATAATATATTACTAGTACTGAGAAATTACCAGCTGGAGCAAGTGAGCCTATTTTATTGTTAACATCTTCACTAATAAAAAAAGAGGGAAAAATAGAACTGAGTATACAATAGAGACTTTGCACCTATAAAATGCAATCAGACATTCACAGAAAGTTAGTTTTTAAAAAATAGTAATACATTAAAAATAAGGTATAAAATATATTGTGGAGAAAGCCAATGCAGATTTATGAATGAACTCCTCTTTTTCAATATAGTCTTTATCCTGTATCTAAAACTACCACAGTTGTAAGTTGAAGACATCATTTTTGTACATGCTTATTACAATAATTTTGAATATATTAAGTGTGCACACTAATATTTATCTAGAAAACTACAGTTATTCTCTGTAGTTTTTGTATCTATTCAGTTTGAAGTAAACACATAGACACACAGGAAGACAAAGAGAATGCCAGCTCTGAAGCTTTGAATAAAAGAAGTGAAGGCCTAAAACATAGAAGGAATTACAAAGGGGCAATGTGAATGAAAATGGATGTGACTGAGGGAAATATAATGGACAAGGAAAGGACATGTAATTAGTATAGAAAATTTGTTATCAAGGAAAACTAAACTGAGTTTTGGGAGAACTGTGTATTAAGAGATTATTCTGCCAAATTTGTAATACTTTCCATCTTAGAAAACACCAGGATATTCTGCTTTTTAACACGTAGAGGTGAACTAATAAGAAAAATAAGTATTACCTGGTTGGAGTAACCTGTCAGTCACTCATGCTATCAGATAAAGCAGTATTCTAGATCATTTAAATCAGCTTTTAATTATATGGCTGTATAATGTACTTTGTGTACATAAGCTGCATTTTTTACACATACACACATATTCACAGTGTTTAGATTCACTAAACACAAATAATTTAGTAACCAAAGTATTCAACAATTTAGTGTACTATGGGCCTGCCACTTTTGTTTTTCACCTTTAGGGAATGTAGCAGGAGCTCATTCTTTTATATGTGAGATTATAGAAGCATGGGAAAAAAGTCGTGATGCTCTGTGACTAAGAGGAGAATGCATAAAAGGGCAAAAATTAATTGTTCCCTCATCAGTGATCAATTTTTGCCTTATATGAAGGGTGTCTGGATCAAAGAAAACTATGGAGAGGGTAAGAAATTTGATGTAGGCCAATAAGATGGCCAGTTTTGCAGGTAGAGGGAATAGAGTTGAGCAGTCATAGAGGCCTGCAGGTGCAAGGTGTATGTTTGGGAACAGTTAGCAGCTGATGTAAAGCACATTTTTTTCAAGCTCTTTTGAACATATGTTTCCCCATAAAACCTACATAGGCAGAATGTTTGAATCAGTAACATCTCTCCTTATATGTCAAGAATCCTTGGGTGGAAATGAAGCAGTACGAAGTTGGCAAAGATGATGGGAGCAATTCAGAAGCTCAGGGTGCTAGAAGGGGCAGTGGGAAACAGATATGAATAATTTGCTGAAAACCTCAGCATTGGGGCTGACCTTAGGAGGCTGACTGGAAATGTGTTCGTTACCATATTCTGGAGGCCAGTTACCTAGAACTAGCTTGCCATGATAAAGAATGTCAATTATTTCAGGAAGTCATGTTTTTAAGGAAGTGGAGTAACAGGATTAAATATAAAAATTGGAATTTTGTAGAATTCTAATGGGGAAGAAGTTACAGTGTAGGGATAGATACAGTCTTTCATTTATTTAATAAATATTTATTGGGCTTTTGTAATATACCAGGTGACGGGAATATAGAAATGAGTAAGAGACAGTTCCTGCCCTCAAGGAGCTAATAGTCTAGTGGAGGAGACAGGTATAAAAATCAAATGCTTGATGTAAAGACTCAAGGCCCCAGTCTTGAGTCCTTTCTTTGGTTTCCAAAATTCTATGGTAGCTTTTGTTGGTCCATGGACATGGCCTAGCTCAGCTATGGGAACATTCTTTTCTCTCAGAAGCTTAGCCTCTGTAGCAGCCCTTGGGTGGCTCTGGACACCCACAGTGGTGTTCTTGTCTTAAGCATGTCTAGCTTGGAGAAGCTAGAACAGAAGTGGACTGAATCTGAAGATGGACATTTTCTGAGTGCTGTGTTTGGGCACTGTCACCAAGTTGGATATCCCTCCCTGTTTATTAAAGTTCTACTATTTTTATGAATGTAGAATAGGAAAGAGGATTCTGTTCTTGCTCAATTCTCTTTCGTCTCATCCAATATCTCTTCATGGCCAGTCTTTGCCATGCAGTCTTGAACATATCCTTTTCTCAGTATCCCAGCTCATGAATCATTTTTAGACCCCTCCTGTGCTTCCCTCTGATCCCAGATATGAGGACTTATAGCCAGCTATCTTAAAACACAAGGGGCTACAACCTACTCTGGAATGTACTGGCTGAAAAAACATATCTGAACAGGTTTTAGCTAATCCTAGAACGGGAAAAAAATAATTAAAAAGTTTGTTTTTGCAGCAGAGGGTGCCATGGAGAGGATGAGAGACCTAGAGAAATCAGTGACCTCACTAAGATAAAGGTGGAAGGGTGTTGAGATCAACAAAGCAGGGGCATATGGTTGAGAAATATAGAAATATTTAGAAGGTAGATCTGATGAGACTTTGTGGCTTAGCTTCAGTAACTCATAACCCTGATTTAATCTGTGCTACTCTGTTTAAAACCTTTTAAAGTATCCTTACCCTTTTTGAATAAATTCTAACTTATTTGTGTGCCCAACTAGATAGTAGATTCCATGAGAGTAGGAGGATTGCTATTTTGCCCTTGTTTGTATTCTTAGCCTCACTGTAGTATTAGCATATAGTAGGTGCTCAATAATTATTTGTTGAATTCTTGATAAAGATAAAGATAAGAAGGAGAATCAGTAAGGGAAGTCAAATGTTTTTATTTTGAATATTTGGATATACATTAATATAGGGAGAGAAAAAAAGGATTAAGGAAGAGTAGGTTTTCAGATCAATTTGAGATAGCTACGGCAAACTCATATGTAAATTTGCAATAAGGAGAGGAAAAATATAATTGTACAACTCAGGAAAAATACTGGGGGTTGATCTGCACATTTGGGACTTGTTAAGTATTTTGATTTTTGTAGCCATAGGAAAGGATGTGATTTCCAAGAATAGGACATCAAATCAGAAAGGAGGAGAGTTAACCAGATGCCTAAGAAAATATTGGGCTTAGGAAAATGTGTGTCACAAAGAAACATATTTTGAGATTTAAAAATTATAAATAACTTTCTCCAACAGAGTAAGCTGGAACTGTAAAATGGTGTGCCTGAGAAGAAAAGGGTGGGTGGCATTCCTGGGCAGTGTTCTGTGGCTCCTGGAGATATCTAGAGCAGTAGTGCCCAGTAGAACTTTCTGTGAACTGGAGTAGAACTGTCTTTAGTAGAAATATTCTATGTGTTTTTTTAGCATGATTGCCACTGGCCACCCATGGCTACTAGGCACCTTAATTATGGCTACTTCACTGAAGAACTGAATATTTGATTTTATTTAACTTTTATTAATCTAAATGTAAATAGTTGTATGCAGTTAGAGGCTGTGATTTGGACAGCATCACCCTACAGGGATATGTTTGAGTTGCTAACATGACATTCATCCATCTGTCACTAATGGGATTCTCATCAGTGGAGTGAGTGGCTAGGGTAAGGCCAAACCATGTTCACACACATCACACATATACATCATACACTGGCTCTCTCAAAAAATGAAGAGTAAAAGGTAGATTTGTAACACAGTAATGGTTGTAAAACCAAAATTAACAACAATGACGTGATATGGAGGAGGTAAGTGACTATTATTCTCTAGGAGTATTAAAAACAATAACGCTCTAGGAATTAATAAAAGAATTTAGTAATGTGGTCAGATTTAAGTAAAGATGGAAACTTCTGAGGTTTTCTATGTATTACCCATAACTGGTTGGTGGTTGCGATGGACGATCCTTGAATTTATTATATTTTAAGGTACCCCAAATCATCGAGGACATGTTGAATCACTCAATAGGTGGTATAAGAGCGGTTGTTTTGTTATTTGGAAAAAAGAAATCACTTTATATTTTCATCTCACAGATGCTAAAGGATGTTTCATGTATATTAAAGAGCTAAATGAAATAAATGAAACAGCCAAAGTCCACTAGATATGGAAGTGACTTTTTTTTTTTTTTTTTTTGAGGTTTGGATGGGGAAAGAGATGATAAGCTAAAAAGTAGCTGAAGAAATCAGTAAGCTTTGCATTAAAAAAGCTTCTGTATGTGGAAAGAAATCATGAAATTAAAAGACAACAGCAGGGTACTATACTGCTGTGTGTTTAAGAGATTCAAAAAGATTAGGAGCTCAGTGGATAATTGGCAAAGTATGATTAAGAAATCTTTGAAAATACTCAACTGTAACAGCCAACAAAATATAAGTTATATAAAAAGTGTACTAATTTCTTGATTATTGACGTTACTGCAGTTCAGTGGGGAGATTTTTGAGCCCTAGCAATGGAATGGCAAGACACCCATTTCTCATTCTCAGACTTCAAGAAGAGTGGAAATGATTGCTGCATTTAAGGAAAGGATTGCACCAATAGGTACGAAGAGCCTTAAAACAAACATACCCTTTCCATATTAATTTAACTTCCTGAAATAGATTATGCAGAAGACTTAAAAATTATGGACAACCTGAATCTGTTTCTCAAATTGTTAGAATATAACAGCAAACAAATTGAATAGAACCTAGTCATCTATTAAGGAAATAAGGAGACGAGTACTATATATGCAATACATATGACTTATATTTATATATATGCATATGATTTTATATTTATATATAGATAAACTTAAATATATTTAGAAAATATATATTTAACATGTATGATATTTTACACACACACACATAATGGTAAATTGTGGCATATTTAATTCTATCTGGATATTAAAATGATCTTCACCACAGTGTTTTTTAGTAACACACGAATCCTCACATTAAAATGTTCACTGAAAAATGCCAGGAAACAAAATTGCATGTAGAACATTATCTCCACTGAATATAAAGAATGCAGAGAAAGAAGATGAGATTAAAATATAGTAAAATAGCTATGATATCTAGGTGATGGGCGAACAGATACTTTTTTCAGGCTTATAATTTTCTGTTCTAAATTTTCTATAATGGAAGCATATTATGAATGATTTGAAAAATAATGAAGTAAGAAATGGAGAAATGGAAAGAATAAAGTATGAATACTAGGATAAGTGGTAAAAATCAGATTTTAGACTCCAACTGTGATTTTAGATAAATTAATCTTTTTTTAGTCTTACTTTTTTGTAAACTAGGATTAAAAACTTAATAGGATTGATATGAAAAACAACAATAATGTAGGAGAAGATGCTTTGTAATTTATGAAACATTAGTAAGCATTTAATGGTGTTATAGTGATTATTTAAAAGAATTTACATATGTCACACATAATGGAATTGACTGGAAAACTTCAGTGTAGCCTTAGAATGTAGAATACCAGAGGGAATATTTCTTGTCTAACTTACACAGAGTTTACTGTAGTTCCATAGCTGTGTAGAAATATTGTACAGGATTTCTAAACATGATGACATAAGAAAAAAACATTTTAAAGACAGGAAAAAATGCATCTCTGGGGTAAATCTTTACTGTAAGATACTAGTGAATTTAGAGGTAAAATTCACAACTTCTTTTCATCATATTTTCTCCTTATCGCTACCCAGTTCAACCTTCTTATCATGCCAAAGTGATTTGATTTCTGTATTACCATATTTTGCACCTGTCTTAGACCCTGTAATAAATTCTAAACATCAAGGGTTAACGTGGAACCTTTTTAACATCATGTCTCTCTGTCCCCCTTTCAGTTCCAGAGGCAATAGTGGGATATGTTTAGTACATATATGAAATTGGAAGGTAATTCAATTGAATAACTTGAGAAAAGGGAGTGTCAAATTCTGAAAAAGAAATGGTACATATAGTTCATTAAGAACAAAAAGTAAATATGTGATATGAAAGTTTTAGACAATGATGTAAATTAATACATAAAAATATAGATTGGTCAGATTTATGGTTATACTTCTATGGCAAGAATGTAAATTACATTTTTGGAATATGAACATTGCTAATCAGGGATTAGTATTTTAATTGCAGAGCCAACCAAACCCATTCAGTGACACCTGTTATATTTAGATTATTATTATGGAGATGAACTTCCAGGACATACATGAAATTTATTCCTCCTTTTTCTTTGGCTTCGTCACGTGTTAGGAATTCTGTCACTAGATGGTGATGTTGAGTTGCACAGTTTATGTTTCTGGCTTTTTTTCTGGTGTGTGTAATAGTAATTGTAGGTGTGCCATAAACACAGCCATTTTATACAGAGTTAAACAAAGTATAACTATATAGGCTTGGAAAATAGTTTTAAGAGATACAACCACATTCTAAATATTATTTAAGTCAAAAGGTTAACATTGTTTTAATGTGCTTGTTTCTTTACTTTAGACTCATTAGACTTCGAGAGGTGGAAGAAATACAAATAACAATCTAAACTTTTCATTAAAGACTCAGGTCTTAAGGAGAGATTCAGAGACATTTAAAAGAGGTATTTTCCACTTATTCTCTTCTAGACGTGTTAGTCTAAAAAGTACATCTTTAATTTCACTTCTTGTTAATATCCAGTGGTAATGGGACTGTTTACCAACTGATCTAAGGGTTGTGTTACTCCTGGTACCTAGCTGCTTATTGTTATAATAATGTTTTTAGTTATATTAAGATTGCATCCCTTCCTAAGCATAATGGATAAACTACACTAGTATTTCTTTAAGTGGTAGTTCTACATGAACTGGAGTAAAAACTGTTTCTATGTAGTTTTGTCTATCTGAATAAGACTTGAAGATAACAATATAAACATTATCCTACTTAATCTTATTTTTGTAGGTAAATTTGTGTGTATGCATATGTTATATATGTGTAAATGTGTGTGGTTGTATATGTAATTGTGTACCTTCTATCTCTATCTCTCTCTCTGTCTAAATCTTCCCTTCCCAGTCAGGGAAATCTTGCAGTATGATAGTATTTTGAATTTGGAGATCCTATGCTTTTTAGACATATCTATTAGGATTACAAAGACTTATGTACAAGAGGGTTCAATGAAATTCTTTTATAATAGTAAAAAAGGGAAAAGGGGAGGAGAAGACCTAAATATTTATGAATAGTGAGTTGATAATTTAAAAAATGAATGTAAGGCATGAAAAAATTTGAAATGTCATTGAAGTAAAATATAAGATGAGGAAGTATTAACAAAATACTTCTAGTAAAATCATCAGATTGTTAAATAGTATGGAAAGTAAATACATTTTTTTTCAAAAATCTGGATGTGTTATATAATGCCGTCAATGATTACAGATGGCTTAACAGTTCATTCATATTTTTTTGCTTTCAAAGTTTTCAAAAATAGACATTATAATCATAAATACCATGTATATGTGTGTATCTGTGTTTGTTTTCTAACTATATGAAAAGTTTGACCTGTGAGATTAGATTCAGAAGCAATGTGTTAGTTTTCTATTTTAATCAGATTTCTTGATCCTTCATAATTATATTTCTCCAAGTCTTCTTTCACTAAAGGGATCAGCAAGTATCTCTCTAGAAAGTTACCCCTCCCCCCCGCCATGTCAGCAAATTACAAGAGTGTCCTCTTCTATGCAGAGGAGAATATTTTGTCTTTATTGTTTCTTTTATAAAGAGGCACATATTCCACCATACCCACAGTAGGTTCCTGCATTTAGTCATCTAACATATGCGTGTGGTGACCGAGCTGAATATCTTAAGATTTTGTGGAATCTAGACACAAAATTGTGCTATCACTTTTTCTAGATAATGATGATATGACTACTGTAATAAATAGTACTGGAATACAGCTTAGAAAATGTAGGTTAGGTATTAGGGAAATGATGAATTACCTAAAAATATATGAAATTAATTGCACTTGATTATATATTCTATGTAATTAAGTTTATGCAATTTGTGTAATATGAATATATGTATATATACATACACATATTTGATACACGTATACATATGGGTACACACAAACATATGTTTGGTATCATCTATTTACAGTATAAATTACAGATGTTACTTTCATTCACTTCAGGGGCGAATGAAAGCAAGATTTGTCATTTAATTTTGGATGGACCAAAGATATTTTAATTTTTCACTATTCATGGGAAATGGGAGAAAAGTCCTGTATTAATTCTCAGTAATGTTTATTAATAAAATTAAATATATGCTTAGCATTAATACTTCTGAATTATTTATGGATTTGGTAGTGATTGGTATATATGAATTTGGAACTATGTTGATTTACAAATCTTTTTGTCTACTTTGAATTTTAATTAGAACTTGAATATGAGAAATATTGATCATGTACTTATCAATGATAAATTTTTTGAAACAACAGCACAGATGAAATCAGGCATAGGTTAATTTAATTATATATTTATAAAATGCATTATCATATTCATTAGTCTAAACATTTGTTCATTTAACCCGGTGCCTACTATGTACTAGACACTATTTAAAAGGAGTATTTATAGAAGTATTTAAAAGGAGTATTTAAAATTGTAACTACCATTTTATGACAACTCAGTAACTTTAGAATGATAAAGCCAGAAAAGAAAATATGAATCACTGGTAAAGTGGATGTTTATATTTAAAACAACAAATTAACAGCAGTATACATAAATAGAATTTAGCCATGCTAACAAAAAGTTGCATTTTCCCCTTAGTAGCTTAAGACTGTGTATTAAAGACTAGAAAGGAAGGGATACAGCTTTTGTTTTGCTACCAAGGAAAAGTGCAGAGCTAAGTCTTACTCTAGAATGCTTATCATTTTAGATACAGACTTTGAATGAGCAGCTAATAGCTAAAATTATTTAGGAGATAAAAATTGGTACTGTGAGGATTAGCTTTAATTTTAAGTATCCATAATTGAAGTGCCACATTATGATTTTAATGTTATGATAATCTTGTTAACAAGCTGTTGTGTATATACTATCATATTTTAATGTAGTTGCAAAGCTTAAGTAAACCATAAAGTAAATTGCTTTTTGAATCAGGCTTTTACAAGTGGAAAATTAGTGGTTTACATGTTTTGAATACATATTTTGTAATTATGCTTGGCATTTTCTGCAACTTAAGAAGACTAATAGAATGGGTTTATAGATAATACATTATTGTTCATAACACATTGGCATCTTTTTTTATTGCCCATTCTAATTAGCTTGGGTTTATTCCACATGTACTATAAAATAATAACTGATTCTATTTCTTTTTCTGTAATAGTCTTCTGGAAGATATACATTGTAGTTTAGTTATGCTATTTCTCATTTCTCAATTATCAGCACATTAACTTTTAACAGAAAATTAATACCTTTTCTTATCTAGTATTTGTACAGGTTATTATGATATATACTGAATTACAGCCATTGGGAGTGTTTGGGTTTATTAATCTTTGGGGAAGGGAAAAAGTGTCTTATTCTGATAATTGGTGAAGATAGTAAGTTAGACTTTTCTGACTTTGTAACTTCAGTTGACAAATAGCAAAGCATGGCAATTTGATAGTCTAAAATAGAAATAAGCACACTTGTGGGGCACCTAGGTGACTCAGTCAGTTAAGCCTCTGACTCTTGGTTTCAGCTCAGGTCGTGATCTCAGGGTCCTGGGATGGAGCCCCATGGCAGGTTCTGCGCTCAGCGGGGGGTCTGCTTGAGATTTCTCTCTTCCTCTCCCTCTGCCCCTCCCCTCTGCTCATGCTCTCCTTCTCTCAAAGAAATAAACAAAATATTTTTTTTAAAAAAAGAAGAAGCAAACTTCTACATAAACGTCCATATAGTAAATACTTTCCACTTTCTGGTACATACAGTCTCTGTTGTTGTTATTCAGTTATGCTGATGTAGTGCAAAACCAGACACATAGACAATATGTGAACTAATATGTGTGGCTGTGTTCTAATAAAATGTTACAGAAACAAGCAGCCAGGTGGATTTGTCCCATGGGTCATAGTTTATTGACCTCTGGTTAAGAGCAGACTTGATGTAAATCAATTAAAATAAATTTCAGGTGCACCTGGGTGGCTCAGTCAGTTAAGTGTCTGCCTTTGGCTCAGGTCATGATCTCAGGGTCGTGGGATCGAGCCCCACGTTGGGCTCCCTGCCCAGCAGGGAGTCTGCTTCTCCCTCTCTCTGCTCATGCTATCTCTCTCAAAAAAAAATAAATAAAATCTTAAAATAAATAAAATAAAATAAATTTCAAAAAATAATTTGGTAAATATGTTAACGAATTTGTGATTGTCTCTGATAGATTAATACTGAGAAATAGTACGAAGCTCTTCCAATTTTATTAACAAAGATGACTATAGAACATTTACTGAGTGTCATTATTTCCCAGTTTCTGGGCTATTCCTAGAAATTGAAGAAGTTGCACTTCCTAGATTACTCATTCAAGTAAACAAGCATAATTCACAGATAAATCACCAATTGCAAATGTAAAATCACCAATATGCAACCAATATGAGGTCTTGGTGTCAGTGCCACTGAATCAATTAAAATTAATTTGTTATGTTTATGGTTTAGAGTTAAAATGTGGACTAACCACTGAAGAACCATCTACATTATGAAACAGTATAATGTTACTCTTCATTTTGGCACTAGTTTGCCACAATGTGGTACCTATAAAAATACAACACTGTGATATCTTAGTTTGTTAATTATTCTTATAAATGTGTGAAGAATCATGGCATCTACTAAAGTTACATACATGATATCTGATATTGATTGGAAAATATTGTGATATGTTCCATGAGCCATTATTTTAACTCCTTTATAAAGTTTTATACCCGTGGAACCATCAAAGGAACTGCCTTCATTTCAAAAATTTAACCAATCTATAGATCTGTGAATTATAAATAATTGATTTTATTCTAGTCCACAAAGAACTTTTTTTAGTATTAAATGAGATGCCATATGGGGTACTCTGAGGTCTTTTTAAAAAATGCCCTTGATGTTTAAATTTCAGTCATCCAAATGTTTTCCAAAGAACCTCCTAAGAAAATTAGTTTAATTTAGTACATTTCCTAACTTTTAGCCCTATAGTTCTCTCCCATTTTAAGGGCCATTATTTTGGAATGCAAATAGAAGAAATAATAGTCATTTTATTTTGAAATCTTCCATAATATCAACTTTCATCAAGTTTTAGTGCAAATGGGTGTTTGTCATTGGACTATAGAAGTAATACTTTTAATGGATATCAGTGCTGTTTACAGATCAATCATCTTGCCAATATCTTCCTCTATCTTTCAGGAGACGTTAGAAAAATCTTTTTATTTTCATTATTATTTTTTAAGATGGGAAAGAAAAATGATTTACAATAAGGTTAAATTACTTACTGGTATTATATTTGTCATTGTCATATTTTCCCCCCATATTTCATTTTTCCTTTATCCCCTTAGAAATTATTTATAATTTCATATTCTGTGAGAGAATATTGCTTGAGACATTTCTCACCCAGGGGTAAGAATTGTGTTGAAATTTAAACAGTTTGGATGAAAAAGCTGTTTTGGAGATCAGATTTTTTCTTTTTAAAAGAGCGAAACAAGTATAAGATTTTTTTCCATGCAAAGAAAAAACTTACTGGGTTTGACACATAATTATAATTAAATGACTGTGAATAAAATATATTAATAATTTATTATTTTTTCTTTTTCAGTTTTTATTTAAATTCCAGTTAGTTAACATACACTGTAATATTAGTTGCAGTTGTAGAATTTAGTGATTCATCACTTACATACAATACCCAGTGCTCCTCACAAGTGCACTCCTTAATACGCATCACCCATTTATCCTATGCAACCACCCACTCCTCCTCTGGCAACCCTCAGTTTATCCTTTATAGTTAAGAGTCTGTCTTATGGTTTGCCACATGGCTTGAAAAAGAGAGAGGCAAACCACAAATAATTTAAAAAGCATTAGATGCCAGTTTGAACCAGTCACTAAATAATTAAATTCTGAGAATTTTTTTAATTCATTTAATTAAAATCTGAGAATCATTCCTTGAGTTGGGTCATTCCATTAAAATGAAAGTCTAGGGCGCCTGGGTGGCTCAGTTGGTTAAGCGACTGCCTTCGGCTCAGGTCATGATCCTGGAGTCCCGGGATCGAGTCCCGCATCGGGCTCCCTGCTCAGCAGGGAGTCTGCTTCTCCCTCTGACCCTCCCCCCTCTCATGTGCTCTCTCTCAAATAAATAAATAAAATATTTAAAAAAAATTTTAAAAAAATAAAAAATAATAATAAAATAATAAAAAAATAAAATGAAAGTCTACTATTATTTGTTATTAATATAAGGCTTATATTGCAATTCATATTTATTCAAGATTATTCTGCCCATCTGAAATCTTTAAAGAATTGATGTTCTTTCAGTACTTCTACCAAAAATCTGCATGATTTTAAGGGTCGTAACAAACATATTTGTCACATAATTTTTCTATAGATGATGTAGTTATTTCAAAAAGATATCATGTCTATATCAATTCTAATAAATGCTATTTGTAACCTATAACTATGAGCAAACTAGGACTTTCTAGATATATCTAAATTATTGCATGCCTCATTATTATTTTATATTTAATATTTATATTATTTTATCATTTTGTCTGATTATATATAACAACAAATGCAGTTTAAATGTGATGATACATGGAACCTTGAATGCACACTGGAATCATCTTGGGGAGGATAGGACTTTTTAAAGTATTTCAAATAGGTATAGCAGTATGCCTTAAAAAAGTAGTATACCTTAAAAAGCAGTATACTTTACCCATACCATCCCCAATACCTAAGCCAAACTCCAGACTAATTAAATGAAATTGTGTGTGGCGGGGGGGGGAGACTATAGTTAGTATCAGTATTTTTAAAGCATCCCAAGTAATTCCAGAATGGAGCCAAGGTTGAGGACTACGCTTCCATTTGGTCTCCATGAAGGCTATTCTGCACAAAGCAGCCAGAAACATCTTATTAATTTATCAAATCATGTTTCTTCTTCACTCAAAACCCCTCAGTGACTTCCTACATCACTTGGAGTAAAAGGGAAAATTCCAACAATGCCCTATATAATCTGGATCCTCTCCACTGTCTCCTCGACTTTATATTTTATGACTCAGTTTCTCACTTACTTTCAGCCACAGTGGCCTAAATACTTAGAAATTAAACAATACATTTCAAAATAACCATGGAACAGAGAAGAAATCACAGGGATATTTAAAAAAAATATTTGGAGCTGAATAATAATGAAAATAAAACATCAAAATTTTATAGATGCAATTAAAGCATAATTTAGAGGAAAGTTTACAGCCACTTTGGACAGTAGTTTTACAGTTTATTGTAAAACTAACTGTCCTTGCCATTTTTACCATAATTGAAAAATGATTATGGATATATAAATCATTATTTTAAATAATAAAAAGATTAAAAAAACCCAAATTAAAAAAAAATGTTTTACCTAATAGGATCAGGAATAAGGTGAGGCGGTATACCGTTAACAGTCCATTTCAGTACCTTACTAGAATCCTAGCTAATGCAATAAGATAATCAAAAGAAATAAAAGGTATACTGATTGGGAAAGGAGAAATAGAACTGTATTTGTTTACAGATGACGTGATTGTTTATGTAGAAAATCTGACAAAATGATGAAAAAACCCCATTGGAATTAACAAGGAATTATATCAAGATTGTAAGAGAAAAGGTTAATATACAAAAGTCATTTTTCCTAATATCAGCAATGAGCAGTTGGAATTTGAAACAAAAAATAGCATTTACATTAGCATCCAAGAAAATGAAATATGTATATATAAATCAAGCAAAGTATGTACAAGATCCATAGGGAGAAAACTATGACTCTAATGAATGAAATAGAAAGAAGCACGGAAGGAAGGTAGAAAGGAAGGAAAGAGATATCCCATGTTCCTAGACAAGAAGACTCTCTTGTTCAGCTGTCAGTTCTTTCCAACTTTATCTTCATGTTCAATAAAATCTGAATCAAAATCCCAGCAAGATATTTTTGGTTATTGGCAAACTGATTCTACAATTAACATGGACAGGTAAAAGACTCAGAATAGGCAATACAGTATTGAAGGAGAATAAAATCAGAGGACTGACACTACCCTATTTTAAGACATTCTATAAAGCTACAATAATCAAGATGGTATATTGGCTAAAGAATAGACAAATCAATGGACCAGAACAGATTGTTCAGATGTAGACGCACGCAAATATAGTCCACTGATCTTTGACACAGGAGCAAAGACAATACAATAGAGAAGGGATAATCTTTCAAGAAATAGGGCTGGAGCAATGACTTCCACATGCAAAAAAAAAAAGGAAAAAGGAAAAATCTTAACAGACCTTGCGCCTTTCACAAAAATTAACTCAAAATGGATCGTAGACTTAAATGTAAATTGCAAAACTAGAAAATTCCCAGAAGACAACATAAGAGAAAACCTGCATGATCTTGAGTTAGCAATGACTTTTAGATACAATAACAAGGCATGGTTCATGAAAGAAAGATTGATAATCTGCACCTTATTAAAATTAAAAAAAACTTCTGCTCTTTGAAAGACACCGTCAACAGAATGAGAAGACAAGCCACATTTATTAGGAAAAAAAAGCACTTTCAAAAGACAGATTTGATAAGGGACTGTTACAAAATATACAATGAACTATTAAAACTCAATGATAAGAAAACAACCTGATTAGAAAAAGGGCAAAAGATCTGAATATATAACTCACCAAAGATGATACACAGATGGACAATAAGCATGTGGAAATATGCTCAATAATATACATAACTAGGGAGTGGCAAATTAATATAGTGAGGTACCATTATACCTGTTAGAATACATATGTTTCAGAAAGTGAAAACACTGACACCATCAAAGGCTGACAAAGAGGTGGAACAAGAGGATCTCTCATTCACTGCTGATGAGACTGCAAAATAGGACGGCCACTTGGGAGATAGTTTGGCAGTTTCTTACAAAACCAAACATATCCTTACCATATGATTCAGAAATTGCACTCAATATTTACCCAAATGAATTGAAAACTTCCCTGTGAAGACCTGCACATGGGTGTTTATTGTAGCTTTATTCGTACTTGCAAAAGTTGGAAGGAACCAAGATGTTCTTCAGTAGATGAATGGATAGACTGTTGTATATACAGAAAATGGCATATTATTCAGCACTAAGAAGAAATTAGTTATTATACCAGGCAAAAACAGAGGTAACTTAAATGTGTGTTATTAAATGAAAGAAGCCCATCTGAAGGCCACATAGTATATAATTCCAACTACTTGACACTCTTGAAAAGGCAAAACTATAGGGACAGTAAGAAGATCAGGAGTTGCCAGGGGTTTGGGAGGAAGGGTGAATTTGTGGAGCACAGGGATTTTAGGGCAGAGAAATTGTTCTCTGATACTATAATGGTGGATACACGTCTTTATACATTTATACATTTGTCAGAATTCATAAAATGTAAAACACATTACCCTTATGTAAACTATGGACTTGGAGTGATAAAAATGTGTCAATCTTTTGAAGGTTGACTTTTATCCAGCATATGGTTTATTTTTGGTGAATGTTTCATGTGAACTTGGCAGGAATATTTATTCTGCAGTTGTTGGGTGTAATGTCCTATAAATATCAACTAAAGGCTGTTGATGATGTTATCTAGATCTTAAGTATCCATGCTGATTTTTATTTATTTTAGTATTTATTTTTTTCTGAGAGGAGGTTATTAACGCCTTCAACAATGATTTAAGATTTCTCCATTTTCTCCTTTTGGTTCTAACACTTTTCATTTCATTCTCATCTACCCCTCCCCCACTTTTCTGTCTGCTTTTAGAATCTTTCAGCCCCACTCTTTAAGCCTCCTGCACACCACTAGAATTCTGCATATGTTCAGTAAGGAAACAGACATGTGTATGTCTTCTTAAGTTTCCAATTATAATGTCTCTTTCTTCATCCCAATAATCACTAAAAGTTTTGCTGATTTCTCCTCAGCTCATCTTGAGAATGTTCTCCCATCTCAGGAATTTTAGTTTGTGTAGTTTTCTTTGCTTTCTTAGATCTCCAATGCCTCTAAAAATACGATGTTTGTGGTTTATCTGGCATTTTCTAGTTTTTGGCAATGGGAGCATTGATTGGCTTCCTGTGACCTACTACATTCTGCTTAGAAGTTGAAGTCTCCGTTTGTCTACTTTAACACATTGTTATGGTAATGAGTTATATCCTGAGTAAATATAAGCAATTATATGTCATTATAACTTTAAAGAAAAACAAATCTCTTTTTTTATAATTTATTTTTTGTTTTGTTCCTTTCAAGCAGAATATTTAATCCACTTCCCCCATCATTTTTTCTAAAATATAGGCACATAAGAAGTTTTCATCCCTGGTTCTCTTCTCATTGCTTTCATGCCTTTAGTGATATAATCTACTTCTTTTGCCTTTATCCACAGTCTGTATATTAGTGTCTCCTAAGTCTGTATTATCTGCCACATCACTCTCTTGAACCCCAGAGCCATGGTTCTAAGGCTTATTTGACCTTTTGAATGTTCATCAGGAACCTCAGACTCAACTGATCAAAACCAAAATTTATTTGCTTTACTTTTCAACTGTCTCCTACAGTCCCAGGTTCTAATTTTGGCTCTGTCACTAGGACTGTCTGTAATTTTTAGTAATCTCCTTAACCTCCATGAACGTTATTTTTCAAAACACTTTTCAATTTATATTTCATTTAAATGATTCAAAATAGAACAAGGTCGTTGCTTGTTTTAAGACAATATTTTATTAAGTGTCTAATTAGTATTTATCTTTTTTCAAAACAAAAATAGTGTATGTTCAGGTTACCTCACATGCAAGTGAAATAATTCACTACTTTGAAAAGAATTAATTGGTCAAGTTAAACAAGGAACAATTAAGGATAACTTGGTCCTGTCAACTCAATTCAATGCTCAGAAGTATAGGTTTAAAAATCCTAAGAGGGGCGCCTGGGTGGCTCAGTTGGTTAAGCGACTGCCTTCGGCTCAGGTCATGATCCTGGAGTCCCGGGATCGAGTCCCACATCGGGCTCCCTGCTCGGCAGGGAGTCTGCTTCTCCCTCTGACCCTCCTCCCTCTCATGCTGTCTCTCATTCTCTCTCTCTCAAATAAATAAATAAAATCTTTAACAACAACAAAAAAAATCCTAAGAGACAAAGCGAAATTAGTTTTAATTGAGCCTTTTATATGACCACTTAAGCACTTACTTTTCCTAAAGTATCTGTTTTTACAACTGAAATATGCGACCTGTTGTCTTCTAATTTCTTTAATTCTCTCCTCTTTTCTCAGGAGAGAGTTCTGTATCATTAAGTATGCTATACCTGGGTGAACCCAATCAAATGACTTAGACTTTGGTGTAGGAAAATAAATATATCAATGAGATTCTGTAGGGATAGATAATGTCAAAGATACATTTAGGATGTGTCTAATTAAAGTTTTATGAAATAAATGCATGTTAAAACCTTACAAATAGTGAGTTTTAGGACAGAGTTTTGGACATCATACAATAGGATATAATTTGCAAAATTATGTTTAATTTCTTTCCATTTTTTGTTATTGTAGTATTCACAATTGTGCCTATTCCTAAAGAAATTGTATGTGTTTTTATGTGAAATAAAATCTTTTGGTATCCTTATAAGCTGATCCTCAGTTAATCCTGATAATACTTAAGGAACAGGTGTTACTTATATGAAGCTCCAAATTGGATATTATGTCCCATTATATATACTCCCCCCTCAAAGATGTCTGCATTAACTGAAAATTAAGATTAAGAAAAATGACATTTAATATTAACAAATTTTCTTTTTCTAAATAAAATGTGATAAGACTTTTCATTACTCACTAGAAATGAAATTTTATTGCTACTTAGCGCAATTGTTCATAAAGCTACCCCAGCTTAAAAAGCATTTGAATGAATTTTATTACTTCAGTGACAAAATAACTTCATTGAAAGTTATTTTCTCTTTAAAGATGGTCTTAACATGTGGCATCCAGGGAGAAATGGGGTGGAGTTTTCAAGTATTTTCTAAAGATTACTTTTAATTCTTCAATGAAGATATTAGCACTTTCATAAAGGTGTTTTTTTAAAATGTTGACAAGATTAACCATGGAATACATGATAATATATAAGCAGTGTTAAAAATAACCCTAAATGACCATCTCCACATATAAATTTCAAAGCTACTTTGTATAGAAGACTTTGTTTCTGAGACATGTTTTATTTAATAATCAAAAGGAAAAAACAACAACTTGGTAATCTTTAAATAGTAAGATACTATGCTGCTGTCATTTAAAACACGCTGTGAATTGTGTAAGACCTGTATCTCTGAAACAATAATACATTATATGTTAAAATAAATAAATAAATAAATAAATAAATAAATAAATAAATAAAAAATTCAAAAAAGGCACATTTTTTCCCCAGAATGCTTTCCATCTCTCTGTTTTTGGGTAGTTTTATTTTATAGATATTTGTATATAAGTATGTGAGCCCATATTTCCATTGTCAAAAATATAAATTCAGTCATGTTATTAGGAACAGTTGCCATCATTATAAGTAATTATAAAACACCTTTTTGATTAATGCCTTTTAAGGGTGTTTTGGTCATACTATTTTTAGCCTTAATATAAAATAATAATTCAGAAATTCTTATGTTGTCTATAAAGGAAGAGCATGAAAGAAGATTATTATAGTAAGTCAGTGATATAAAGAAGAGTATTTCCTGTAGGGTAGTCCAATTACAAAATAGTAAAACAGGAACAAAACACAATAAAGTATTTTTTCTATTTGTTTCAGTAAGTTTAGCACAGCAGGAACTGTGGCATTCCTCCTGACTGGTGTGTCAAATCTGCAGTTTTAAATGTAACTGCAAATGGGAGTTATTTTAAAGACATCATATATAAACTAATACCTTAGCCATATAAATGAGATAATTATACATTTAATATATTTAATTGCTTTTATTGTAATAATTTCATACCTTTGGTTTGAGAAAATAATGGGTTTATTTGAAAAGATTACTAAACTTGTATGTTGAAGACATATAAGAACAAAACTTTGAATCATTTAAATGCTGCTTTTACCTGTATCAATTTTTTTGCAGATTTCTATTTACTTGACTGTCTTGATGAGCCAGTTCAGTTCAGTTTGAGGAAAAAATGTTACTGGTGTTATAAATTAAACAACAACAACAACAAGCATACCAAAAATTGATATAGGATTCAGTAGAATTTTTGAAAAATAACCTGAAATCATTTCAGGGTCACACCTGGGACTATAGCATAAGAGGAAAAATATGTTCATTATATGGGTTTGTAGAAATTTAAAACATACATAGTTTTAATGCTAAGAGGTCTAGGTTTCAGAAATGTCAGCCAAGGCAAGAAGGATAAGTAGGAGAGCTCAGACAACTTACACCAGACTTTTTCCAATTCCAAAAGTCAGGGTGTCAGAAAGTGAGTCTTGAAACAATATACCCGGGATTTTTGATAACAGAAATTTCTGAGGGAACATACATGGGACGTCCAAAGGACAAATGTACTTTGAGTAATAGAAATTGCTTCTGACTCAGTGGTGCCTTGTCTATTTCTTTTACAAGTCCAGAGTTCTTACTGAAGTAGTAATGGCCCTCCACCTATGTGAGAACATGTTTGACGGTTCCTGGTAGTGTGACACAGTTGTACAGTCTGTAAATGGGGAGGCTAAAATGGTTCAGACAGAAACTTCTAGTCTTGCCCTCTGACATCTTGGTGGTTCTTATTTAGGCAGAAGAAAGATTTGTCTTAATTAAGGCTTATGCTCATATGTTCATAATTAAATACTTTTAAAAGCCTGAAAGAACTCACTAAGAGCCAACTGACAGAATTGTGCTGTATCCAACTTCAAATTTATCTGGAGCGCGTTTCACTGCCAAGCTTTTGGAATGTGTAGTCTGAACAGTGTGACTCCATGCCTTTACCTCCCAGTCATACCTCAACCCACCACAATCTGGCTTCTTTGCATCTCTTTTTCTGTGAGGCATAGTGCCCTTCACAAAGTAAAAGCTCAATTGACATATTGATGTATTTTGATTTAATTTATTTTATTATCTATCATTTATATGATAGGGGATCTGCTTGCATGAGGATAAGACACTACTAGTCAAATAATAAAGTAAATCATATTTATCACTTATTGCAAAGTAAACAATTAAGAAAAGGAGTAAGAAAATTAAAAAAAAAACTGCTAGGCAGTGGATAGTTACTGCACATGACTGAAAATTCAATAAGGGAGAGTGGAGGCAAACCATAAAAAAAGTTTCACAGAACACAAGAAAAAAGGAAAATAAAAGAGACCGTGTTCTTTGCATTTGCTATTCCCTTTCCCTGTATATTGCCTGTATATTGGCATGACTTGCTTCTTCTCTTGCAAACGTTACCTTCCTAGAGAGGTCTTCCTTGGCTACTATCTAAAAGTAACCCCACTTACATCATCATCATTTCTTGTCCATCTTTCCTCTTTTTTTTCCCTGAGAACTAATAACTAATTTACTATATATGTTTCTTGTTTATAATCTTTAATGTATCTCCCTCAATAGAATAAAGCTCTGTGAGGGCAGAAAGTTGTGTGTGTGTTTGTTCACTGTGTATCCCTAGCATGGAGAACTGTTCCTGGGACATGGCAAGTGCTTAGTAAGCATTTGTTGAATGAGTGAATGAGTGAGTGGATGAATAGATTTAATAATTATATTTGACACACCGCCCAAAGATAAAGACAGAAGTGGGGTGTGGTGTGGAAATCTGAGAATGCTGGACAAATTAGAGAGGTATGGAGATGTGGTTGAAGGCATGGAAATGAGTGTGGAATGAAACAAAGAAAAGACCACAGTAAAATCTTAAAGAACTCCAAAACTTAACAATCATTTATGGCGCCTGGGTGACTCAGTTGGTTAAATGTCTGCCTTCAGCTCAGGTCATGATCCCAGAGTCCTGAGATGGAGCACCGCATTAGGCTTCTGTTCAGCAGGAAGGCTGCTTTTCCCTCTCCCTCTGCCTGCCGCTCTCCCTGCATGTGCTCTCTCTCGCTCTCTGTCAAATAAATAAAATCTTAAAAAAACGAAAAAAAACCCCAAAACCAAGAACAACAACAACAAAAATAAAACCAATCATTTAGGAAAAGAGTGGGAAAACTCAAATAAAAACAATGGTCACTGGAGAATGCCAAATAGGCAACGATAAAATAGATTTTTTTTTTAAAATTCAAGTATAATTAACATACAGAGTTATATTAGTTTTAGGTACAGATTATAATATAATGATTCAACAATTCTATACATTTCTCAGTGCTCTCGCCATAAGAGTGCTCTTAATCCCCTTTATCTATTTCATCCATCCCCTTACCTGCCATTGTATTTAAAAATAGAATGTTTTTAAAGTGAAAGAAGAAAAAATTTTAAGATGGAGAGTAGCCAACTTTATTGAATGCTTCTAAAAGATCAAATAAGAGGAGATCTGAATAAATATTCTCTGGAATGAATGGCACAGACATAATTAGTGACATGAGCCATATCCATGGAAAAATAGCTGAAGCTAGATTGGAATAGACAGATGGGATGTATGAATAAATTAATGGACAGGTAGGAAGTGGGGACAGTCAGTTCAGACAATAAACTTCTTTTGACTTTCTGGCTATGCACAGGAGGAAGAAGACGTAGGATTCAGGGAGCAATGTTATCAGATTGGAGTAACCAAAAATATTAGATGCTAATAAGGTAGCTCTAGGAAGTAAAAGAAGAGGTGAAAATGAAAGCATGTGACTTTAAAGAAGGTAAAGGTGGAATCCAGTTCCATCTGTGGGGATTCCAGTTTGATAGGAAGAGGACCAGAAACACCATTGTGTTATAAGGCAAGAGAAAAGACAATGATCCATCTTTAGAAATAGATTTAGAGAAATGGTAGCAGCTCTGTTAGGGAACACCACCTAAAGGCTTTTATTTTGTCATAAAAATAGAAAGAAGGCAATCTGCTGAAGATAAAGGAATGGAATAGGAATGGCTTCGAAATCAGAAGGAAAGATGAAAGTTTTAAATAGTTGCTCTGAAGAATGGAATAGTGGGAGATTGACTAAAGAAATGTATTTCCTTGATGTGGAGTCATGAGAGCTCAGTTAGTCAGTGACCCTGGCTATATCATGATGCTGGTTTTTTTGTATGTATGTATAGTTTTCTCTGTGAACTTGGGTGTTTTCATCCAGAGTATGAATTTTCTAAGAAAGGCATGATGGAAGAACTAAGTAATAAGGGGCTTCACATTTTTACAAAGGTTTTTTGAAATGATTTAAAATAGAGTTTGTCAAGTAAAAACAGGGACAAACAAAATGGATAAAGAAAAATTGGAGGAATCAATAGTAATAATAATAATAATAATAATAATAATTTATTGCTTACCAGATGCCAAGAACTCATCTAAATACTTAACATTTTTTTTACTCACTTAATTCTTATGACAATCCTATGATGTAGGTATTATTATTACTTAAATGTAAGATGTTATTCTTACATTAATTTTACAGTAAAGAGAACCATACCTAAGATTATACAGGTAATAAATAACAGATCAGCAATTCGAACCATTAGATAGGCTAGTTCTGGTGTCTTCAATTTAACCACTTTGGAACACAGTATATAACAGAGGTCTTGAAGAGCATGAAGACCAGTACTAATGGGGGGATTGTGCAAGCAAAATGGGAGGTTAAGAGATCCACACTGGAAGCATGGGATGTTTGAGTTAGTAAATTTAGAAGGAATACACTTCAGAGTGACAACAAGGTTCTAGTGTGTACTTTTATTTTTTTTTTTCTTGCTCTGCTCCAATGGAAAAATTCTACCCTGCAGATATTAAATACTTTATTCACACTTACTGAATATTATATTTCTTATGTATCATTTTTGAAACAAGAGTTTTGATAAGTCATTGAGACCCTAGTAATTTGTTACGGATTTTTAAGAAACTGGATTAAAGTATACTCAGTGCAAACTCCATGGGAGAGCTTCTTGAGGTAACAATCTGAAGAAATGGGTCTGACTGGGATAAAGACCAAAATCACAGAGTAGCAACACATGTTTATCTCACATTCTGATGGATCACATAGTTTGTGCTTCCCCTTTGTTATTTCAGATAACTAGCATGGACTTTCGGAAGGTGATTCTTTTTCTTTTTTTAGGATGAGATCTTATTCATGCATCTATCAATTTGCCTCTGGAAATTACTGTCATAACTAACTTCCTTGAAAATTTGCTGATTGATTAAACAGATCAGGGCCACATTATATTGCAAGGCTAGGATAATCAGTAAAGTTTCCTAAGAAGCACTCAAGTTATTCAAATGTACAAACTTCATGGAAACCTGTTCTTAATTGATGAAATGTGCTTGACTAATCATTGTATACATCCTCTGTGCTTCCATGTTGCTTTCCATGGGTGAGGGGAAGGTACCACTGTGGTAAAGGACATGGAGTTCCAGGCCTATCTTGACATGACGACAAGGTTGGCATGTTTGAGGACTCTGAAAAGGGCAATATGGATGGAGCTTCATGGAGGAAGATGAGATCCGAGGCAAGACAGGGTCTGTTGGCCATGGAAAGGAGTATGAATTTCATATTAACAAAAATAAGAAGCAAGTAGAGACTTACAATCTCTATCCTCTTTTATAGATAGAAAATTATGGTTCAAAAATTTTAATAATTTGTAAATGGGAAATCTCTTAAATGACAAAGCTGAAACTTATACTTTTCTCTGACAGCTAAGTATCCTTTTTTAAATATTTCCTCTCCCTGGTATATAGTAAATAACTTAGCAAAGGTCTTTGAACATATGTGAGCTACATGAAATGGCAGATGAAAAATTTAATCACTGAAGTATGTAAGTCTTAAGCACCTTGAATCTGTTTATTTAATAAATAATAACATGTTTATTGTGATCTCTTTTTTTTCAATACTATACAAATACTTTATTTATATAGGTTATCGTATTTCTTTTTAATAACAATCCCATGAGGTAGGTCTTATTATTATACCCATTTAATGTATGAAGAGACTGAGATTCAAATGGGTTAAGAAACTTGTCCATGGTTATATACCAAGTAAGTGATAAATTCATAATAGCAGAAATATTTAACTATGTATTTTATTGTCACAGAGAATTCTGTTAAATCAGGGTTTATTAGCCTAGTATTTGGTTAGCCTATGTGTAGTTAGTTAGTAATTAAAATAAAATAAAATAAAATACCTTGTAATTCACATTCTCAGTGATATTTTCCAAGACAATTGCAGAGAGAATATCCAGAAATCTAAATTAGGAAAATAATCCTGGAGAAGTAGAAGTCAGAGCAGGGGACTCTAAATATAGGTTAGGACTATGTCCTTATTAGGAATATGCTCAAATAAGAATTTTGAAAAATACTTATTCAATTATTCAGCAAATATTTAAAGCCTACTATGTGCCAGGTACTTGGGAGATAAAAAGGATTGGTGGATAGGAGCGAGCTAAGATCAATAGATACCTGGCTCTGTTAACTCTTCTAAACTTGTCATAACCTAATAATCCCCGAGGTTAGTTGCTTTGGTCAACAGGAATCTATGATATGCCAAATAAAACACCTTCTAGGGAAGCCTGGGTGGCTCAGTCGGTTAAGCGGCTGCCTTTGGCTCAGGTCATGATCCCAGGGTCCTGGGACTGAGTCTTACATCGGGCTCCCTGCTCAGCGGGGAGCCTGCTTCTCCCTCTGCCTGCCGCTCCCCCTGCTTGTGCTCTTTCTCTCTGACAAATAAATAAAATCTAAAAAAATAAATAAATAAACCTTCTAGTAACTATTAACCTTGTATTGCATGTATAAGGAAAATATTACTCATCAGAAGCTTATCATAAATCTTAAGAGGCAGTCATTACTCTAGGTATGGTTTGATCATTTCAAAAACAAAAATAGATGGAAAAAAAAGACTTACTGAATTCTGAAGAGTTCATGTCTGAATTTTCTATCTGAAAAATACAAAATAGTGCCAGTCTTATGATGCTTGGTTTAGCATAGACACATAAATATTAGCTAATCTAAACAGTATGTCCAGCCAATTCATTATCATCGTGGAATGATGTTCAGCCTGGCTAGTATCATGAGAGAAGAGGTGAGGAGGAGAAGCTGGCCTCTGCATCTAGGTTCTTTAACCATAGAAAGCCCGGGATCATGGCTTTTTAAATGTACTCTTATCATTCAGGATTTCTTACGATGTCAAATAGTTATGCTCTTCCATCTTAGTGTATGCTCTCTTGAATATTTCATGCTGAAAAAGAAAAAGTAGAAACCTAAGCTACTATCCTTTTGGCCAAATGTTCAACTTTTCTTTCTGTGACTTTGAAGGTAGTAGATTGCAGATGTAGCAGATTTTCCTTCTTAAATGAATTTCCTTAAACAAAATTGTTTTAAAAATATACCTGGCATCTTTGTTTATAGCTAAAGTTTGCCTAGCTGTCAACTACATGCATGGTTTTCATTGAAGCGTGTGCGTGTGTGTGTGTGTGTGTGTGTGTGTGTGTGTGACTTCTAATGGCATAGTAATAATTTCAGGGGAGGAAGAAAAAAAGAGAGCAGAAGAAATGTATTACATTTTTGTACTTTATCCTTGCATTTTTCTTTAAATATAAGAAGGCCTTGTTGCTAAATATAAGCTGGTAATTTGATCATTACTTGCTATTCATTTGAACTACTCTAGTCAACAGATAATGGACAGTGAACAGAGAGAACTCTTTTGGTAAGCCATGTAGTTTTTCCAAGGGTGATTGCTATGCTATGTGTATTTAGATGGAAGCTTTTCCCTGTATAATCAGCTTGCTGCTGCCCATTTTACTGCCAAACATTCCTTCTCTGTGATAGCATAATACTGTTACCAAGGGAACAGCTTATGGCTGACACTTACAGTGGTGCCACAAATTAATTTCACAGTTATCAGGGTATAGGACGATAACACGAACGTGGGCTACTGTGAAATTACCATTGTTCCCATGGAGTTACAGTGTAATTATTACTTTTATAGTAACTAAGCAAATAATTCATATTACTACTGCTGGATGTTTGTTTTCTGTTTCTCTGTGTCACCCTTTGTCCTTCCCCTTTCCTTCCAATATTTCCCTCTTTTGTTGATTCAGAATCTCTCTGACACCTTTTTTCACAAGTTACAATATAGAGTAATATTTTATATTGGCATTAAGAAAGGATTACAGTGGCTTGAGGTGAGGGCTTATCAGTTATGTAAGTCATGTTCATAATTAGGATGTTTACTTACATCAAAAATATATAAAGAGTAAAATATAGATTTTTGTGGTATATTGAAAGGATATATTCAATTTGTGATGAGTGTGGAATGAGAAATTACAATCTTATTTTCATAGAAAATTAGGCCCATATGTTGAATAGAGGGATCCATTCAATATGATTAAAAGCATTGAAGAAAAATGAATGCTGTCTAACTTCCTTAATTAGCTATGTGATTTGACACAAACCAGACAACTTCCTTAAGCCTCAATACTTGCATCTATAAAATGGGGATAATAATCTCTGCCTAACAGAATTGATATGTAGATTAAAAGAGATATGTGTGAGAGTGAGTTTTAATCTGTACAGTACAATAAAAGTTTTAAGATGTTACCATTATTGCCTTGTCTTTAATGGGAGCATCTGTTGATGAGATATTGTTCTTGTTAGTAGAAGTTTATAGGGAGACTTCAAAATAACAATAGTAACATAGGGAAGGATCAGTTTTTATTATGTTTTATTAGAATAAGAAATACTATTTCATTATATCTAGGGTAAAAGAAAGTGAGACATATTATTATCATAACAGTAATTTTTAATAATTCTTCAGAATTTTTATACTATATTGAGCATCATGTATACATGTTAAATAAAAGTTAAGCTTTGAAACATTAAATAATGACAAAGGAGTGTGTATAATATGCTCATTATTAAAAAAATGAATGTATATGAAATTATAATTGTTTAGTGTGTCAAAAAGTGAAGTTGCTAAGATAAAGATAGAAGTATAGAAATGAAAGTCAGATTTATGTAGGAAAATCTCTTCTGATCATTTACTGTAATTTACAATATGGCCTTTATTTTTTATTCTACTTAATTTCCTTTAAAATATATTTTATATATGGTATTAGTAGGATACACATATGACTTAGAGTTAACATTTTTCATTAAATGTTTGGTAGTTGATTGTCTATTATTCCAACACTGTAAATTACACACCTCTAGCATTTTGAAAATTGATGCATGATAGAATAAAATAATTAGATAAAATTTGTTGTAGGTAGATACATTTGTTGAATGAATGAATGAATGAATGATGATGAGTATGAAGTAAGCTGCCTCCAGGTGCTGAATATCTTTTTAGAGAAGATAAGGAAATTACAAATAGAAATATTTTTCTCCCCTATATCTTTCTGCTGACCATTTTGAAGTTACCCAACACTGATAACTTACATAAAGAAGCTGAGTTTAACTAAGCTTTCTGCTTATCTCATTAATCATTGTTTTCTTATATTGTTTTAATGACACATCGATAGTGAGACATTATGGAGGCCTAGTTTTATTATTGGTAAAGTGGAGATGCTACTGAAGTGCTCTGAGAACCAGGTTAGGAAATGCAATATGTAAAGTATTTGGCACAAAGAAGATCTAATGCAATCTGCGGAGTTCGGTAGCTGTATTTTTCTCTTTTTTCTCTCCGGGAGATGGACTAAGTCATAGGATTAAACTGGTGTCAGGAAGTACCTCTGATTAAGGTCTTCTTACAGTATAGTCCTACTGGGTGTCTAATGGGCATACAATAAACATTTGTTAATTGAAGTATCTTCACTTTATTCTGCATTATGACTCTGCATAAGAGTGGTTTTGAACACTGCTTTCTCGAGTAACTGCAAATTGAGAAGGTTTTGGGTTTTTTATCTTTACCCATTTTTGACTCCTCTGTATTCCTATTTCTTTGTCTTTCCCCACAATTTAACAAAAAAGAAAGAACTAATAAAATATCGGTATAGCTAAGTATTCAAGTGCACAAATTTCAGTGATCAGAGTAGCTTTAGACAAGTCTGTAAAAATATTTGTTTTCCTCTTGTCCACAAATGTGGTATACTGATTGTGATGAATTAGCTTAGTCTATTCACTATCATTTAAATATTCTTTTTCTCAAAAGAAAGGGGATTTTGAAGTAGTAAAAAGAACTGTACCTGGAGCCAAATGATTTGTGTGCAGACCATGATGTAGGTACTAGACTTAAGCGTGGTTTTTCTGTAAGCTTTCTGCATTATCGCAAATGCAAATTTCTCACTACTTCAAAAATGTTTAGCACAGCTATCCTATAAATACACACTAGACCATAAAACTTGTTACAGTACTGCTAAAGCTACAGTCGCAAAAGCAGATTATTATGGTTTCCAAGTTAAGTAGGGGTTTCAGTGGTTTTAGTTTTATAAAAGATGTTTTCCCTCCTGAATCATAAAGTGAATCTAGCAGTTCTTAACTGGGGGAGTGGGTGTTATTAGTCCTCAGGGGACATTTGGAAGTGTGAGGAAGCATTTTTGGTTGTCACAATAATGGGCTGATGCTTTGGCATTTAATAGGAGGGGATCAGAGATACCGGATATCCCACAAAAAGGAAGAGCTGTTCCTTATAAAATGTGAATGATGCCTCTTGAGAAATTGTGGGTATAACTGATCTATTGTATTGAATATTTACTTATATTGTATATTATACTCTTATTTAGACATACTTTGGATGAACCAACTGCCTATTTCCTGGCAGAATGTATAAACATTAATAAACAAGCTAAAATATATTTATAAAATATATTACAATAATATAATAGGTAGAAAGCTATTTTTTGATAGCAGCCTTTTACGAAAGCAAAGATGTGATAATTGTAGATGGCATTAAATTTATCTGTTGATTTTCTTTTTCTAATTGAATATTTTGAACTCAACAGACTGTCCTCTCTAGTAATTCTGCTTTTCCAATTTAAATGACCTTACATGAGCCTAGTGTTTTGAAGAATTCTAAAGAAGAGTAAAGAAAAGATGTAAAGAGACTAATAAATAATATCCAAATGATAGGAGAACACAGAAAATAATCACACTGGTTTTCACTTTTCCAATGTATGTTATCCACATTTTGCAGAAAAATAGAATGTATCCAGGCAATTTTTCTGAAACAAATGTCAAAAAAGTAAGAGAGCCATATAAATCACATTGTTGCAGAATATTCTGTGCCCTCCACGGAAACACTGTATTTTTTTTGTTTGAAATGCATAGATTCTGTGGAAAATCCATTCTCTCCAGGGTACCCTGATGCAGAATCCCTCCGGGCATTGTACCATCCCTTTCAATATGTTTAAGAAAGAACTTTCAGAGACAAAAATGTTAGTATCATTGCTTTCCTTCTTATGCAAGAAGGGTGACCCTCCTCCAAGCAGCAACTTTTCTGTGTAAAAACAGTATAATCGTGAAGTCGTCTGAGTCTAGTAGTGTCTATTTTGAGCCTCGATCAACTTTGAGACAGATTTATCACTTTTTCCATCACCAGAAAGAGTCACTGTTAGAAATTTTAGTTAGCTGTAGAGAAATTACTGAAGATTTCCTGAGAGAAGTGGATGAAAGATTTACCGCATAGGTCCCAACTTCCTGTTAATGTAAATCCTCAGTAGCCTCCTCCCTTCTCTGAAGCTGCCCCCTACTCCCACACACATCCTCATATGTTGCCAAGGTGGTTCTTCTCTGACCTTTGACTTGATTCTCTCCCTTGCAACCTGGAAGGCCTTCCTCCTTAATTTTTCAAAACCATCCCTCTCTGTGTCTATTAGAGATTTAAAGTGGTATATGCATTAATCATTTTATGTTAAAGCTTTCTTCCTTATAACTAGCTGAGATCAGCTGTACTCAAGAGACTGAGCATGTTGATTTGGGGAAATTTGGGGACATGGAGTCCTTTGGGGTGTATCTGAGAAGACATATTTGTGTTATTCCTCATTTTGTTATTCAAATATTGCTTTTCTGGGGAATTGAGAAAATTGTGAAGAAGCAAAAGGAACTCAAGCCAGTATGAGATCCCATGGGCTGAGAAAGAAGTGTGGGAGGTGAGAGAAAAGCGGAGAAAAAGAAATGGGGCTATTTAAAATTTTGCTTAACATCTATAATTTAAAAAATATGATTTATTTTCTGGGAAGAAAAGCCTAAAATTCATATTCATAAACCATTTTCCCAGAAATTAAACTACTAGAATTTACCGTGCACATTTGTATATTATAGTGATCAATAGTGAGCATGTGAATAATAGCTTATCATTAAGTTTTACAAAAGAAAGAAATACTGTTCAATGATTGATGCTCCCAGTATAGTCAGAAGCCATATCGCTAAACTATCTCAGGTAAAGCATTTCTGAGGGAGGCTCAGCTCATATTGCCCAGTTATATTGGTTTCTGAATTGTAATATACAGATAGTACTTTCAAAAATTTAATACTAAAAAATTAGCAAGTTAATTGTAATATCTCAAATTAGGGCTTTTATATGAACCTTTGCACATTCTGGATCACTGTGAATTTATTATTGAATGAGAGTATACCAATGCGTACCACCAATGTAGGTGTCATCTCTTGTATAGATTAAGGTGAGTCATACTCAGCCACAGGATTTTATGTTCAGCTGGAGAATGGAGCTTATGTTTTTGCCTTTGCACTCTGCTTCAGTCCTAGATGAGAATTCAGGCAAGTTGGCGTTGGCTTTTTGTCCTTCGTTAGCTGATTATTCTTGGGAAAATCAGGTTGCATTCTATAGGCCTTTTTCTTACTTTATATCAGTTATCCAGTGCTGCATAAAAAACTACTCCAAAACTTAGCAGCCTAAAACAACAACAATTTACTATTTCTTGTATTTAATTTGACTAGACTCAGTGGATAGTTTTGCTGGTATTGCTTGGGCTCACTCATATGGTGGCAGTCATGTGAGAGCTCAGCTAGTGCTAGAATGACCAACATGGTCTTCCTCATATGGCTGGCAGTTGCTGCTAGCTATTGGCTGAGGTGCCTTTGTTCTCCTCCAAAACATCTCTCATCTTCCAGTAGACTAAACTAGTATCTCATAGCTTAACACTTGGATTCTGAAAAAGCAAAAGTGAAAGCCGTTAGGCCTTTTAAACTTGGGCTCAGCATCACTTCTTCCACCATTTTGTTGCTCACTGGAAGTCACACAAGTAGTCCATATTTAAGTGGAAACAGATTCCATCTCTTAATAAGAGAAGCAGCATGCACATGCGGAGATGAGAGGAATTGTTGGTACCCTCTGAAGAAAACTTATCACATATTACCAAAACAGTAGTTGTTACATTGTATTGCAATTATTATTTCAACTTATTATTGTCTGTTTCCCCCCCTACAGTGTAACTTTCCTAGAGGTAGATTTATTATTAACTTTGTCTCTCAGGTGTGTCCACAGTTGACCAATAGTGGTCAATGGCAGAGTGGACTCTGTGCAGACAAATACTGTTGATAATGGTAATATCAGTATTAATATACACTTACAGTTTAACACATATAAATATCATTTTTTAATGATTTTATTTATTTGAGAGAGAGAGAGAGCATGATCAGGGTGGGGAGGGGCAGAGAGAGGGAGAGAAGCAGGCTTCCCTCTGAGCAGGGAGTCCAAGGAGGGGCTCAGTTCCAGGACCCTGGGATCATGACCTGAGCTGAAGACAGATACTTAACCAACTGAGCCACCCAAGTGCCCCAACATATAAATATCTTTTATTTTCAGAAAAGAACATTTTGAGAATTATTAACTATATTTAAAAGTACTCTTTTTACTATAGCTTTACTTAACAGAATCCTGTTGGTTCAAAATTTCCTCTAAACTTAGCTGTTTATTTTTAAAGTGGAAGGCATCATAAAAATTTCAGAAGGATCATTATTTTGAATTTTGTATCTTAGACTTGTACTCTTTGCCAAGAGTTGTTCTTTAAAGTGTTTGCTACTTCTCTGCCTAAGGGTAAGTTGAATCTTGTAAATAGACCTTTCTTCATGTATTACAGACTAGCCGGGGAACCTTGCCATGGGATACTGCCACTATTCTAAATGAAGACTAGAAAAGCAGGTTGACAGTTTAAGTTAGCAGTTATGGTATAGCATCTTGAAACTTCTTCTCAAAGTACTGGTATTACGATCTATTTGACTCTTTAGGATAAAAGTCTCACTCTAATTTACTTTAGATAAATGTATAGTTATGACTTATTAAGTTATGCTTTCAAATATTTTCACTGCCCATATGAAGTATCCTACTGGGAGATCTGTGAAAGAGAGGGCAGGCTTGATTTTCTTCCTGAATTTAGGTATTATTTGTGTGCATATATAACTTGAAATTTTTGGTAGTCTTTTCTGTAATTGAACCCAATGTTCAATTTTCTCATTACTATTGTATGGAGAATAGAAGGCAGCATGAATATTTTAAGGACTGTTCTTGGTTCACAGTGACCTGTGTATTTTTTTCCCCAAAGCCAAGGAAATAAAGTATAAAATATGAAGCTATGATTAAGTAGTCTAGAAGTTAGGAACTTCTATGCAAAAAGAGAACGATTTACGTAATTTTCCCCCCAGCAGTTATGCTAGCATTAGCTTTTTATATACACCCCAGTTCTTGCAGGTATATGCTATATTTTAGCAAACTTTACCTACGCAAATTTTTGCTATTTTTAAGTCAAGCAAAATAAGTGATAACTGCTTGTTGCCAAGATAGCGTAAATTAACTCATTGGCCTCAGAATGTATAAATTAATAGCAGCCCTCCGAAATCACACTCTTCAGCCTAAAAAGAGTGCTACTCTTAGGTGTAAACTTCAGGTGTCTAAGTTTCTAAGTTTCATTCAGAGAAGAGCTAATAAAATGACTAATGGTAATATCTTCTCAGGTAGGGCCCTGATCCTGTGTGAGCACATTTCTAGGATGAGGAGGATGAATATTTAATGGATGTTCCCTTGGTATAAAATAAGATAATCTCTGACAGATGGTAGTTTTAAATGAGCACATTACAATAATTCAGAGTGGACTGGGCACTTTTATCTTTATGCCTTATAAAAAAAATCATTTACAAGGGTGATGTCTTTTGTGTACAAATTAATGCTAATTACAATTAAAAAATGTACACATTTTCATATGTCACCCTGTGTTTTTCATCTGCATGTTAAAAGAAGGCATGTATTTCTTTAGAAATATCACTAAATTTTTTTAGGCACCAACCACCATGTTTCATAGGATTGGTAAAATAATAGTTACTAATAAACATGTTTTAAAAAGAAAAGGGAATGCTTTTTTTAACGATTGCCTTTGTTCTTTTTAGAGTAATAAAAAGTAAATGCCAGGCATTTTCTATGATTGTCTTAAATCGAGTATTTTGGAAGAAATCCTGAGTTTTTTGTTTTTTTGTTTTGTTTTAAATTTCGTTGAGGCATATTGTTGACCTAAGATTTAAAGGTCAAATTGGGCACACATCAGTGAGGCGGCAGTGACCTATAAAGAAAGGTTATCTTTCTCTTTCAATTAGCATAAAGACCTATTAATAAATACAGAGATATCCAATGTGCTTGCAACTTACTGCATATTTAGGTTCTCTTCATGTTTAGAGAACTGCTATAAAAACATGTGGCATGAAGGCTGTTGATAGATGGGTACCATTGCCTAAATGAAAGCTTTGAATCACAAGTGTGTGTGTAAGTAGTTATTTTCTTCCACTTGTAAAATACTATTCTAAATACATATTTAAATTGAATAATCTGCATAGCATAAAACAATGGTCCACACTGCTTCATGCAATACTAGTAGAGGAAATGTGTGTTTTATCTATGGTATATAGTCAAAAAGATAAATTTTGACCTTTCTCAAATTTAGTAAAATCCTTTTAAAATATGGTAAATGTTATCAAAATGACCAATGAAATATATATATTCAGTAAATTAAATGTTTAATGGACTTCATGGCGTTTGAAGCTTGCTGGAATATTTTTTTCCTTTCTACAAAGTCTGAGTTAGCTATATTCTCATTTAATGATTTTACTTAAACAAAGATATAAATCTCATTCTAATTAAACAGTGAAAATTTAATAAATCTATTTGTGTTTACTAAAATCAGAACACCATGAAATTATAAAATATCTTTTACAAATAGCTTCTTGCCTTTCTTTCTTTTAAGCGTGGTTGTACACTATTTCCTGACATAAAAGTTACCAAGACAGGGATTATTTTCCCAGCTTCTGTTTGTTATTAAAATTCCTTTGAGCACATGTTTTTTTTTTTTTTTTTTTTGTATTGGCTACCTTTGTTGGTGTGTATTTAACACTACAAAAAATGGGGACATTAAGGTGATAAAACCATTAACATCAGAGTCTCATAACACCGCCACTGTGGATAGCGTGTGTCAATCTAGTCAGTTGGTAATATGAATCCCTCATGTTTTTCACGAGAAATAGAAAGGACATTCTAAAAGGGAAGCAGAGGGAGGGGCAGTATTTGAACATAGACCATCTATGAGAGAGAGCACTTCCCTAGTGCCCTTACCAGTAATAGGAAATATAATGTGCTTTGTTCTTCCTTAGCAAATGAATAGCCTTATTGTATTACATGAGAACCACCCAGAATACATTTTGTACTCCATTTCTTTCTTTTCTTTTCTACTCCATTTCTTGAAGACAGTGGTTTAAGCTTGCAAAATTGTCTATATTTACATTTTTTTAAAAAAATACTTAGAGACAAGTATATTCTCTTGTTCTGTATGTCCCTCTCCTGTAAAGAGGTACTTCATATATTCTCTGGAGCTCGTTGCCAGGGAGTCTTCATTACTAAATAGGTATCTTTCAACAGTTGGCATGAAAAGCTGAAAAACTGGTTTTATTTACATTGTAAGATTAATTTTTTAAAAAAGGAAAAGCATAACTCATACCTAAGGAAACATTACTGCTTGGAGAAATAATGATCACTGGGAATTGAGATGTCTGTAGTTTTGCTTTTATTTACTATCCCTCCCATATTAAACATTTTAAATCTCTTGGGAATAGAAATTCAAATGAGAGTCAGTTATTGCATATCAGATTGGTTATACCATAATGTGACTCTTGTCTCTTGCATATTCTTATTACTGTTAGTAACAACAACAAAAATGTAAAAGGCTAATAATGTCATTGTAGTATCATTTCTGCTGCTTAAGCCACAATATGTGTATTGTTTACTCTGAACTTGCTTCTCTTAAGATACCATCTGTTGCCATGGGAAACATAATTTTATTAGAAGTATGAGGGATTGTGTGGCGAAGCTGATGCTTCATATTTCTGTAATATGGGGTCAGGCTTGGGATTTAGGAGATCTTAAGAGAACCTTCCACTGTACAAATTGTCATTTGAATCTGTTCTTTTCTCTTTCCCCAGCTTTGTGACTCCCAATAAATGATGCCTTCTTATTCTTGCCTGGAAGTAAAATAGTGTAGATTCTTCCCTCATTTATAAAGATCATCTCTAGAGTAACAGTCCCTTCCCCCCACCGCCAACCCAATAAAGAAGGAACATCTGATTCACTATGCTCTGAGTCGGCTGGTATGAAAATACTATTTTTAAATAGGATGATTGCTACATAGCCATACAAAATTGGGCCACGACGCTCCTTATATTGTAGAAGAGGCCAGTCGTTTATGGTTATGACTATTCGAAAATTATTTTGTCAAAATCAAGGTTTTCTATTGTATTTTACGTTCAACGGCCTTGATTCCGTAAGAACTAAGAAGGGAACATTTGAGAGATGGGTGACAGAAGAACTGTAAAAATTAACATTTTGTGCTTCTCCTCTCACCTAACCCTCCCCCACATTCTTAGAATTCTCCAGTGCCTGCCACATTATTGCACATTTCTCTAGGACTGTGCCTTCATTATGTTGTCTCACATTTTATACTTTTAAGTTACAAAGAACCATAGCAACACCCTGATGGTACTGCAGTTCAGGGAATATTTTCTCAGCCTTGATTCATACGGGCAAATGCAGAAAAGGAGTTTGGGGCATTTATTTATTCTGTTTTACAAATGTAGCAAAGAAAAAACTGTTGACTCTTTATAAATGACTGAAGGCAGTTGATTAATCCTGTTAATGACAGAGTGGATATATGTACAGTAGTAGCTCTGATTCTGTGACCTATTTCTGAGTGGCCCCTTTTCCCCTACTGGTCTTGCCTTTGCAGCAGTTTCACTCTCCGTGCTTTTGTTGGCAGTTTAAAATGTAAATCCGAAACTGAATAAAATTAGAGTGCAGCTCAGTAGGGTGGAAAGAAAAGTGAGTGTGTCTGGCAATGTCCTCAGCAAATGGGTAGTTCCCAATGCAGATATTCCACCTACAGATAATCAAGAGCTCTGTGTGGTAGGCTTCTGTTCTCCAGGAATGAGGTCACTGCTGGAGGTGAAGACCTCCCCTGGGCATGTGCCAAAGAAAGGTGCAGTGGCCGCCGTCTGTTGCATTGTTAACTACAGCAGCTAGCTGGTGCCACAGAAGGAAATGGGATGGTGGTTTGAAAAGCAAGGTGAGGTCAAACCACCTGTAAAAAAGCGGGGATTACAAAAGTAGCAGAGTTGCAAGTATATCTCCCACAGTGAGTTACATAAACAGGCAGTATGAACAGTTAGTGCCTTCTCCATGGACCTTCTTGGTTTGCAGTGGCTTAATGGTGCATGTGTTAGTACGAGAGGATCAGGAAGAGAGAAAGCAGAAAATAGTGGCTGAGTCTCCAACCTTGACAACTGGAATTCAACCTTTCTGTCCTTTCATGATTCCCTTACACCACATACAAAAGAACATCTTTCAGTATTTAAATTTTCTGCCTAAAAGCTTTATTAGGGAATAAGAGACTAGAATGAGACATGGGTTAGACCGAAACGTGAATTAGAACCACGTTCCTCTCAGTCTCCGTATGATCTTAGGCAGCTCTCTCAACCTCTGAGGCTCAGCTTTCTTATCTGTAGTGTGGGTATAGAAGATACCTGTTTTTCATGGATGATGTGGTTGTTGAATTAAACTAATGTTATAAAATTATAAGCATTTGAAAACTGGGCAATATTATTAATCAAATATTTAGCATTTGTTAACCACAATAGATGTGGTATTATGGTATAAAAATGAGAGTTGACTTGTTAAAATAATGTATATAACTCTTAGGCTTTCTTTAGAAGCAAACAGTTTTGCCATTATGAACCTGTTAGTGGTCTAGACCAGAGTTGTGGTAGAAATGTTACAAACGCTCACAGGGACTCCGTGATCTCTACCACACCGTCATACCCAAAGGAGACTGTTTATGACATGGTTCAGGTTCTTGATATAAGTCATTCTCTTTTAGAATTCATAGGGTATTTTTCCTGCCCTGTTTTAAACAAGATTCCAACTGTAAAAGAAATACATGTTACATAGTAAGTACTCAACAAATGTTTTTATATAGATATACAAGAATGAATGAACAAATTAACACATTCCCAGTGGCACCTCAGGAATAGTAAAGCTTGAACTCTATAAAATAATTATATATGTCCAATTTTATGAAAAGCCCCTTGTGGTCTCAAAGTCGTAAGTAATTTTTGGTAGCAAAAATACAAAACAAAATCACTAGTTTCTGATCCTTGTGTATATTCACAATTAAAGCTGGCCACACTCTATTTAAAATTATTATGGTAATTTCATATAATGAATAGAAACAGAAGTCTATAATAGAGGTTAACAGAGGTTTAGCCATACCAGCACAGCCAGGACTGTTATGTTATAAATGATACAGCTTGTTTTCTGGTTTTCTGTGGCTGTGTACTCCAAGCAGAGTACCATTAACTGTTGTGAGAGATGGCTAGTCATGCTGCAGTCATAGTCATTCTGGACATTATTAAGCTTCTAGAATGATTCCTTTTGTTTCTTAACTGCGATATTATGTTAAAAATGTAATCATACTCCCATTGTCTTTACCTTAATTGTATTCTCTTAAAGGTGTGCTATTGTCTTTACCTGAAATAGCATCAGGCATCTTTAGTTTTCGTAAAATTCCAGTGAAATTTTTCTGAAAATTGAGCATCCAAGTATTTAAAGCTGAACATAACAGAGATCTATGCAATACGATTTATAGTAATTCTTCATTTGCAATTTGACAAGTTGCATGTTTCCATCTGGCTTCTTTTCAGTTAAGAGAAGGGACAGAATGAGATTTTGTGGAGTACTACTTGCTTGGTAGAACTTAGAATATACCTCCTTCTGAGTTGACAGCTGTTGCAGTATGTTCAAGAAGTATCCATGATTTCTTCCCTGTGGCGTCACCAGGTGCTGCAATGCCTAGAGGAGTTAAACGTGGCACTAACTTTTACAGATGTCTTCATTGTTACCCACATGTAAGAACTCTCTTGATTAAAACTTTGGGCAAACAGCAAATCAGTAATTAAACTAAGCAATATGTTATTGTACATGAACTCCTTTTATATTTTATTCTTTTGCTTATAAAGTTTAAACAAAAATGGAAAACTTAGTGAATTGTCAACTTTTTTTTAAACTACAATGTCAAAGTCTTTATTATGTCCTATGTTTATTTCCTTAGTTTTTAATTTTCATGATTTAACTTCAACTGAGCTTTTCATTGAAATATTTTTGTTAATAATTCTGCTTAGTGCAAAAAGAGCGTGAGGGTGATTATAAAAGTACAGGCAATAAGTTAATACTCTTTGTCTTTGATTCTAAGACATCTTTGATTTAAAAACTGCTTTTTCGGGAGAACACTACTGCACTAAATGCAATTATAAAATAGAACTTGATTTCAGAAACTTTATTGGAGTAAAAATGTAGAAATACAAGTGGCTTTTATATATGAGATAATAAATATGAGATATCTCATCATTATCTCTAATCATTAGACTAATTGGGCAAGGAAGGTATCTTTAGCCCGAATTTATAAATGGTAAATCTCCAGTTTATCCTGGAGGTGAAGCAATTAGTCAGGGCTCTACAGCTAGTAAAAGTTAGAGCTGGTTTTGGTTGTTCAGCTTCCAAAATCCATATGCTATCCACAATACTAAGTATATACATAAATATGAAAGTAAATGGTAGTATCAGGTCAAAGTGGAAGTAGTGCAGAAAAATAAGACATAGCCAAGAGGGATAGCAGAATACAAAATACATACAATGACTTCCTATATACTTGATAAATATGAACTATAAATTTGTCTATAAGTACCTTAGCAGCTAATACAAAAAGGGAAACAGAACCCATTACAAGCATGAACCACTGGATCCACAGAGAAAAATAAACCAGCTACTGGGTAAAAGCTTCACGTTTTCTGGTACAATAAAAATTTCTACTGTGGACACTCAAAAAGAGGGTTCTGTGTAAATAGGTACTTTATTTTGTAGTACTAGTAAGTAGTAGCATTTTTTAGTAGTACTTACTTGGGTTTATTGTAAATGCCACATAATAATGAATATATTCAGGTATATAATCTTAATTTTAGTGCCTCTCTTTGCTTATACTTCCTTGCAATCTGAACCAATGCATTTTTTATATCTTTTGAGTATGTGTATGCAATATTATAGATCCAATAAGGGACAAATACTTTTGATATAATTTCTAAAACTATAACTGGAAAATACTCAAAATTTTAGTTCCATAATCAGCATGTAATCAGTTATATCCTGGCCTCTTGGATTTTAAAAATGCTTATATCATGTCATAAAAATCATTGTGTTATTCAAAATCTAAAAAATATTCTCTTAAATGCATTATATTTCTTTCAGGCTGCTTTTCAGTAGAGCTAGCCGTTTTATTTTTAAGTCAGATAATTTCTGTACTACATGGTCATATTCCTGGTGGGACTTTATTTTTAAAACAGGGTTTTTTGAACATTAAGATATAAAAAGAATTGTCATAAGGTGGCAGTATGTTTCAATGATAACCATCAGTATAGAAAGAATGCTTGTTGCACGATGTGGTTCCTTAGCCAATGTTGAGCTGTGCATAAAAATTCACTGTACCTAGGTGGGGTTTTTTTTCCTAAGGAAAATTGAGCAGCTATTTCTTAGAGAAAATGTGGAAAATTATCAAAGATACCGCTCTTGAATTTTACTATTACTACTCCAAAGATTGTTAGGGAATAGTTTTAGTAATTACTCAGTGCTATATAAAGGGAAACCTTTTCCTTCATCCCATTTATGTCTATATGCAGTACATTGCAGTGAAAATGAATGCTTTCTGTTATAATCATGACATGTTTTAGTGACAAGTGATAACTAATGTTTTAAAAAATACATTTTAGGCTATAGTCATTTTTTATGTTAAGTGTAATAATTATAATTTTCATTTTGGTGATATTGAGTACAGGATTTTTAGGACATATTTTAATAAATGGCATTTGTCTGTGGAGAAGTGATAGAAAGAATTTAAGCTTTTTAATGAAATGGACTAAGTTTAATTTCCTGCCTTCCCACTCATTAGCTTTGAGACATTGAGCCTGTTACTTTGCCTCTGAGATTTTTCTTCTTATTAGTAATTTGGAGATAGTAATAATGCTTCCTAAATAACGCCATTGAAAGTTTAAATTAGATGATGTTATTGATGTGCTTACTAAACTTTGAGATATTTTGTTAATTATTATTAGAACCACAGAAACTAATCCTGTTTATTTCTAAGTATTTTCTGATGTGACCTTACTTTGTGATAAAAAGTTGAGGTTTGTCACATTTATTTGTCACATTATTATGGTATGGTACATAATTACTACTTAACCATGCAGCCAAGCTAGAACAACAACAGAAAAACAAAAGCATGTTTTGCTCATCATCTATTATATATCAGTGCTTAAGCATTTGCCTCTCCCTACCAATATTATGAGTGTAAAGGCAGTTACTAGGACATACAGGACATGATCTCTGTCCTTAAATACCATCCGGTTTGGCTAGTAAAATAAAACTTGAAAAGAAATTGGAAGACCTGTGTTTTAGCCTCAGTTCTGCCATTAACTAGCATTGCAGTCTTGAATAAGTCTCTACAGTTCTGTTTTCTTACTGGTAAATTGAACTTGATAATTTGTAAGGTCCCTTCTGGCACTTTTATCCTAAGAACATTTCATATTATGAATTTGCAAATAATTAAGCAATAAATTGCATGTTAGTGAGCAAACATGCAATAGATGTTCAGAGAGAGGACAAACTAGTGTGGGCTTGGTTATTTGGAATATCTTTGACACTGTTTTCAAAGGACATACTTACAGTTGCTCATAAGCAAAAGGAAAGCCATTTTCATGACCAAAACAGTTTTTCTATTTCATAAGTAAAAAAGCAGAAATACACTGCATTAAAAAAGCCTGGTATATTTTAATTTTAAAATATTAATGTTTTAAAAATGTGAGTAAATGAATCATTTTGGATTTTCATGACCAGCTGGTAGGTGGCAAATAATGAGTACCCAGGGAAGAGAGACATACAAATAAATAATTATTAATTGCAGTTGTTAGTGGTTTAATCATGGTAAATAATATCCACACTTTATATGGGGTTTTAGGTAATTTCCTTAAAAGTATACAATATCTGTCAAAAAACTTGAATATTGCTTTATTTAAAATTTATACATGCAGCTTTTTTTAGCCTTTGTGAATTCTTAAGGAGATATACCAAAAAATGTCAAATCTTCCAAAAACAGTGACAACTAAGTCTGATGGATGATCTAGTATTCTTGAAGAACTATGTACTAAGTGTACATCAAAAGGAATTCTCCTGGGGCGCCTGGGTGGCTCAGTCATTAAGCATCTGCCTTCAGCTCAGGTCATGATCCCAGGGTCCTGGGATCGAGCTCCGCATTGGGCTCCCTGCTCTGCGGGAAGCCTGCTTCTCCCTCTCCCACTCCCCCTGCTTGTGTTCCCTCTCTCACTCTCTCTCTGTCAAATAAATAAAATCTAAAAAAAAAAAAGGATTCTCCTAAGAAAACTTTCATCAGGTTTCATCTTTTTGCTGTGCCTCAGATTTATATCATACAGACTTTCCGGTACTGAGGGAAGAAGATGCTTTGCTGCTCATACACATTTGTTACTGACCTTACACCTGTGTTAATGAGGAAGCTGAGTATCAGTTCCTTTGTATCTTTCTATAACTGCTATGAAACACAGTACACTCTCGTTCCTATCTCCTCCACTCCTCTTTCCTCTGTCTACATACAGGCAGGTCTTGAAAATCCTAAAGAAATCAGACTGGAAGTCTGGGAAAATTAATCAAGTCTTAGGACCTTCCTTGAAAGATAGGCCCAAGAGTAAAAGTTTGGTCATGTGAAGCAGATAAACCTTGGTAGCAATGCTTATAACAGTTACCCATTATCTTCTGACATCCCCTAGCATATTAGAAAAAATAATGTTTACAGTAAGAACATAGACATTCATTTACCTTAGCAGAAATTTAGGACCTCAACACAGTCATGAAGGCATTACTTCTTTGAAAAAAAAAGCAGAATACAGGTAGAAATAAGACAAGGGAAAGAGGTAAGACAGAATTGCTAAGAATCTAAAAACAAATAAACCCTACTTTGAAGGCAATAATGAGTAGAATTAGGGCTAAAGAAAATAAGTGATAATAAGAAATTCAATCAGCTTTTAACACTGCAGATGAAAATGATAAAGTGTAAAATAATGTGAGATAAAATCAATATTAAGAACAAAATGACCCATTATATGATCAGTTATTTACTCAGAACATATTTATATTCTGTCTATACTAGACTTAATTCAGTTCTCTAGGGACATAGCAATGAACAAAGCAAAAATTGTACCTGCTTTCACAGAGCTGACAGCCTGTGGATGGAGACAGATTATAAAGATGGGAATATAGGAATATATAATATGTAACACGATGATAAACTCTTTGAGTAAAAACGAAGAGTAAGGGAGTAGAGAGTAGGGAAACAAATAGATTTGCCCCCAAAAGAAAACAAAATAAGTGGAGTGAAGCAATAATGAAAGACATAATAGAAGAATATTTTCTTTACCTAAATATGTAGCTTGAAGCAATTTCTTTGTTTTACTACTGTCAAATTATTGTACTACAGTAATTAAGAAAAATTCTGCCAATATCTATGCTAAAGAAATAAATTGATTCAATTTTTATTTATTTAAAAAAATTTTTTAAATTTATTTGACAGAGAGAGAGCACAAGCAGGGGGAGCAGCAGAGGGAGAGGGAGAAGCAGGCTCCCCTCTGAGCAGGGAGCCCGATGCGGGGCTCGATCCCAGGACCCTGGGATCATGACATGAGCCGAAGGCAGACGCCCAATGACTGAGCCACCCAGGTGCCCTAAAAATAAATTGATTTTAAATCAATTAGCTTCATCTTTTCAGTTCCATATGTCAGAGGACAATGGAGAAATTCTATCTGCAGAATTTTAAGGGGAAAATATATTGTGGTCTAGTAGTTTTATATATAGCCAAGATGTTTATGTATGGGGAAGATAGAAAGATTTTCATAGACACTCAGGTGTTCAGAAAATATACCATTTGTCTAACCTATTAGGAAAAAAATATTGGAAAATATTTTTCAACTAAACAAAAAAAATTGAGATATCAAGAATGGGATTTAAAATATCTTTTGTATGAGATAATGTAAAGACATATTCTTTTTTTTCAAATATTCTTGAAAGAATAGACTATAAACATGTCAGTATAATGATAATCTACATATAAAACCCCAGATTATAATAGTGAAGAATGAATAATTATGGAGTAGGGAAATGAAGGCAAGTAAATATGTACTAAATTTCTTGCATCAAAGTCAAATATTTTAACTGACCATGAGAAAAATATGTTGACTCATGCTTATAAAGAAAACAACTAGAAAAATTAAAAGCAGAATATGTGCCCTGTAAAACATTGGGGAGACAAAAAAAAATTAAAGGAACATGTTATGTATCAATTAATATTGCAGTGATATTTATAATGAGAAAACTATTAGAATTGGAATGCTTGATAGAAATCCAGTAGTAGGGGGCAGTCTGATAGCAAAAGGCAAGTCAGTAAAAATTAGTTATCAAAAAAAATTTTTAAATGATAATTCCATCTAAGAGCTGATTCTTTGAAAAGAGAAGTCAATTATTTACATAGAGCAAACCAAATGGATAAAAATAAATGATATAAAATATAAGTTCAGAATAGTAAGAATGAGGATACTATGGAATGTATCTATAGATTCAAAAAAATTTTTATAGCTTTATAGAACTCTAGAATAGTTTTGATTAGTTTTAAAATCTGAGTCTTTTAGGAAAATATAAATGAATTAGAAAATGTGCATGAATTATATGAATTCAGTGAATTAGAGTGTTACCAGATATGTAACAATGAAGAATTAGGAAGGGGAGAAAAGATACAAAAAGTTAAAAGAAAGGAAAAATGAAAAAAATCTAACCCTAGAAGAGTTGTTGCATGAATACACTATTTTGCAGGTAAGTTTTACCAATCTGAAATAATAAAAATTAATGATAATAATAATAATATACAAATTATAATATATAAATATTCATTATAATACCTGTTATTTAAACTATTATAGAATATAGGAAAACATGAAGAGCTTTATAGTATATTTTAAAAACTCTAGGTACCAAAACTTGACAAAGATAGCACTAAAAGAAAATTAAAACTTTAGCTTATTTATATTGATATAAAAGTTTAAGAAATTAGCATATTGTATCCAGTGGTATTGGAAAAGGATAATAGTAGTTAGAGGTGTGATATTTCATGTGATAGAGTATAAGCATGCATTAGTTCACATGTACTGGTGGTTACATTTTTTTGTTAATGTTTGTATAAATAGCATGCAACTATGTATATTATTATACATGTAAGTGTAGTTCATTATATATAATATGTAACTAATATACATACTAATTATTATATATAACATATATATATATGTGGTTTATTGTTGAATATGTGCCAGGTGCTGTTATAAGCCTTCTCCATATATTAACTCATTTAATCTTTTCAACAACCCTATGAAGTAGATGCTATTATTATCCCCATTTTACTGGCCCATGAATAAAACACATAGAGTCTAAGCAACTTGCAGAAATTCACAATTATAAAATTTAATTTTAGTCAAATACTTGAAAAATAAAGCTAACAAGAGGGGGTTATAATAGCCTTAAAAATAGTAAAACATTTTAAAAGCTATAAAATTTTAAGAGTTCTAAAAATAGAATTTAATGGGACAGAACCAAGGATGTATAATATTTCTATATTGTAAAATTTTGGAAGGTAAACTCTGAAAGATGTAATATGACATATGTAGTTATGTATAAAAGGATGTTTCTTATAATCATTCATAATAGCAAACTAAAACAGAAGAGAGAAATAATCCATATGTACAATGATACAGGATTGTTTAAATAAATGTTAGTAAAGCTATATAGGATAATAATATGCAATCATTAAAAAATTACACCATACATCTATTTTTATTGACCTGGGAAAGTATTTCAATATATTATGAAATGTAGAAAGCAGATGTCAAAATGGGTAAGAGGATGTATTTGTGTAATATGTTTGTGTGCTTATAGTCATTAAAAGATTAGAAAATGTGTGCACCAGAAATCTCTGTGTGGCAGACATTAGGGATGATTTTGATTATAATCAATGACATTTTCCCTGCACTTTTCTGTGTTTTAAAATTGCCTATAAAAACCATACTACTTTCAGGACAAAAACACTAAGTAAGGTTTAAAGTTTCAAGTTCTCTATAGTATTTATTTGTTTCTTAATGTGTCTTATGAAAATAAGCTCAGAAGAAATTATATATTTATAATTAAGATCATGAACTCTGAATTCCAATTTAGGTTCCACCACTTGCTGGCTCAGTTGCCCCGTTTGTTAAATGAGTTAATAATGGTGTCAGCCTCCCAGGCTTGGTGTAGGAACACACAAGTTGTTCTATTAAAGAACCTAGCAGAGTGTTTGGCATGTGGTAAAACCTCAAGTATATAGTCTGTAAGAACTGTTAGAGATAGAATAAAACCTTCAATTTATTGCTTTGGAATTTAAAAAGGTAATTAAAAACTGATTTAAACTTCTTAGCTAGTTAATTAGATTGCTGATTTTTTTTTTTTAAAGAGGGCAGGGAGGGGCAGAAGAGGAGGGAGAGAGAGAATCTTAAGCAGGCTCAATGCCCAGTGTGAAGCCTGACGTGGGGCTCTATCTCACCAGCCCAAGATCATGACCTGAGCCAAAATCAAGAGTTAGATGCTTAACCGACTGCGGCACCCGGGTACCCCTAGATTATTGATTTTCTGTTAGGAGAAGGAAGTTTACCCTCTAAGTGAGTCTCCTTCCCAGGTCATGAAAAATCATCTTTACAGATTTTCTTTATTCAGAGACCTTCCATGCTCTTCAGAAACCCTGTCCTCTCATCCTTTCCTATACCTGTAGTAGAAGAAATACTTCTATTCTGAGTTTACTTATTTCACCTTGCATTTATAGTTCCCTGCCCCCCATCCAGGATCTTGATCCTCATACATATGCTTTTTTGTTGTTGTTGTTGTCATCATCAATTCCCCTTTCTCCTCTGCTTGCCAGTTTTCTTCCATCCAAAAGTATGTGTGATATACTTATAAGGGAAATGCTTTAGCTTGACATTGCTGTCCTCCCTAGTTACTGTCTGATCTATCTTTCACAAGGCAGACTGTTTTGAACAAATCTGCATGTGCAAACTCTGTATTTGATTCTTTATCAAATACTTCTTAGCCCTGAAATTATACTTATGCTTTTAAAACACTATTGAAATCATTCTTTTGAAGATCACCATAGAGTTCTCCAAATTCAAGTAGCTTTTTTTTTTTTTAAAGATTTTATTTATTTATTTGGCAGAGAGAGAGAAAAAGAGCATAAGCAGGGGAGTGGCAGGCAGAGGGAGAGGGAGAAGCAGGCTCCCCGCAGAGCAGGGAGCCCGATGTGGGACTCGATCCCAGGACCCTGGGATCATGACCTGAGCCGAAGACAGATGCTTAACCGACGGAACCACTCAGGCGCCCTCCAGTAGCTTCTTTATAGTTCTCTGCAGGTAGAATGCTCTTGGTATTAACTGTGAACAAGCTGTATAACTAATTTATCTTCTAATAAGAGGCAGGGGGGTACAATTACTGGTTTCTGTAAGGTCAGATGTGGATTCATCTTGTCCACTGCTGTATCCCCAGGACTTTATACAGCATCTGGGAAGATATATAGAGGACTCCTGAGAAAGTCTTCTCTTTTTCCCCCCATTTCTTTATATCCACTGATGAGAATGAGGAAGTGTGAAAGTGGTATAGAGAGAGGTGAAACAATTTGGAAGAACATCATTGGGTAGAAAGACTAGAGAGCATTGGTAAATAAATATATATTATTTATTTTTTTGGCTTAGTAGTATGAGGAATACAAAAAAGATATATCAAAAATAATTACCTTTTACTTATTTTTCTATTTATTTGATTTTATAAGCTTTCCTCTTATGATTAAGTAGAAATAAATTGAGGGTAGGAAAGGATCATGGAGCAGTTGATACTTCATAATATCGGAAAGCATTTTGTGAGATATAACGAAAGTACGGTGTTTAAAATGGCGAGACTACGTCATCAAGCACACAAGCTATAATTTTCCTTTCCTTACTCACTACATATGAACATTATTGTTATTTAGAAAATCTTTAGAGCTAATGTACTTCTAAATTATCGTATTGGTAAGGGATATTGGAGACATTGTTAATCTCCAAATGTAGTACCTATAACTAGTTTTAATGGAGACTAATACCATTTATCTGTTTTCCAAACAGATATAAGGAAATATGATGTCACATAAATTATTTCTTTTCAAAATTATACCATAATTTTAGTTTTCTTATGTTGGAACTTGTACTTTTGAGTAAATGTAGTACTTTATACTCAAAAAATGCTTATTGGATTAATTTATTCTCCTTCACTCACTTGAAATAAATGTGTGTGCATGTTTGTCTTTGTGTACATATATGTCTCCCTCCATAGGGTATATGACTAGAGGTAACCTGGGTAAAAGAGCAGGAGTATTTTTTCTTATATATAAATATCAAATAGCCTTTTAAAGTTGATAGTCACTAATAGATGATTAAAGTGCCTACTTCTCACTTATCTTCCTGCATTGAACATTCTGTTTTTTAGTATTTGCCAATCTTATGTGGGAAAAGTTACATTTTGATTTAATTTTAATTTCTTTGATAGCTCATAAGTTTAAGCATTTTTTAAATATTAAAAATGGATGGCCATTTGTATTTTTTCATAATTGCTAATTTATAATATTTATATTGTAGTGTTATTGTCTATTTTATCTTAATACACAGATACATCCCAAATGTATAGATGTATATGGCTTTGCACATATGTATTTATTATATTTTATATCATAATAATTTAAGATATATTAAGGACCTAATAAATATAAGAAATGGAATACCTGAATGGGACTTGTATAGCAAATAAAATGATAATTTGAGATTTTGTATAACATATCCAATATATTTCATGTTTTTTCCTATATATGATCTCACATTTGTAGAGATTAATTTGCAAGGATATTATGAAGTTTCCCAGTTTAATAAAATAGAAATGATGTATTACCCCGTCAGCCTAGACGGGTCCTCTGTCAGAAAGCTCTCATGCAAACATAATGTGTGTCTCAGTTACTCGAAACAGTATTTTCTCATGTAAGGTGTTAGCCACTGCAATTACCTTCATACTCTGGTCAGTGTGTTCTTGTTCACATGTACAAAATTAATTATGCAAATGGATATAGTTTTATATTCTCACTTGGAAAATGTTCATACTTATAGAAAAAAATACGTGCACAAGTTTTATTTTTTTTAAGACTGAGTTTTGTTACTGAATTAGTTTATTAAATATATTGGGCATTTACTTGTTTATATAACTTAAATCATAACATTTTATCTTTTCCTAATAGCTAAAGTCAATATACATACTCATATATCATAGTCCTATAAAACAAATGTGTGTGTTCATTAACTAATGGACTTTTATTAATCAACTGTTGGGAATGTAGAGTCATACTGATAATAATGTTCATGTAAAAATAACTAGGGCCTATGATCTCTGAACTCAGGCAGCTTGCAGTTTAGTTATAGAAGTACAGCATGGATGTGTTAATGAGCAGTGACCCCTTGTACTTGCAGTTCATCCTGCCAAAATGCTCTGCCCCCACCAGGTCTTCTGGTGGCTGGTTTTTTAATATCATTCAGGCTTAGTTCAAATATTGCCTCCTACGGGAAGTCCCAACTACATAATCTAAATGATGCCCACTCCTATTAATCGATCACTGTGTTTTCTGTTTGTTTATTTTAAAGCACTTATCAGGAGCTGAAATCATATTGATTATTAACTTTTTTACTGATATATTCTTATGTCCTTCCCAACTTCCACTCCCACCCCAAATGGAAGCTCCAAAGTAGGAGGATGACAGGTTCTTCCTAATGTCTCCTATTTTCTGTTTTATTTCCCTAGACACTGTGTCCTTATAAGTTATGGAGAAAAGTAATGTTTGCATATCTTTAAGCATTGTCCCATTTGGAATATGCAGCTAATATGTTGCAGAAATTTGAGAATACATGTATTCATATTTTAATGGCTAAGAAACATTTCTGAACTAAGTTCACATTTGACTTTGAAATGTTTTCCACAAAATATTTTGAGAGCTAGTTTTGAGATCTTGTCCCACACTTTGAAAAATGTTTTTTCAAACATTAAAAAACCCCACATTTTTTCTAATCTAAAAAAGTGGAATGGTTTAGCATTCATAAATAGTCCCATAATTGTTTAAAACTAACACATCACTACTTAATGACAAATGTTTCACACATTGTATGTTAAATGTTCTCTTATATCTCAGATATATTATGGAGATTATTCTATGCATGAAGAATGTTCAAAAAATTGAGGGTTTTTTTAAGGTAAAGAAACCTATTACAGCTTAGTTGAAAATTGCCATTCCATCACTTTAGAAAAATGTGTATAATTGTATCGAGCTCTTGTATTCTTTGAGCATGAAAATTGTTAAATCAGAGAAAACTTCATTCCTTCCAAAAAAATTTTTCCCTTCCTGCAGAACTGTGCTAGTAAATGGGAATCAAGGCAGCACCAGCAATTTCTAGATCATTTGTAAGAATCTGGGACATTGTTTCAATAGAGAGATGAATAGCTATAGAAAGGCCTCTTCTAAGGTATACCTTAGTAAATTTTTTTTTTGTAATTTCATATGAAAACTGAACAGAGTTTTCATTTTTAAAAATTATTGCTGTCTTGGGGCACCTGGGTGGCTCAGTTGGTTAAGCGACTGCCTTCGGCTCAGGTCATGATCCTGGAGTCCCAGGATCGAGTCCCGCATGGGGCTCCCTGCTCGGCGGGGAGTCTGCTTCTCCCTCTGACCCTCCTCCCTCTCACCCTCCTCCCTCTCATGCTCTCTGTCTCTCATTCTCTCTGTCTCAAATAAATAAATAAAATCTTTAAAAAAAAAATTATTGCTGTCTTTTTATTTGGAGGGATTACGTGATATGTCAGGGTTAATATTATAAATATAATTTTATTTCCCATCTCTTTTATTGCTATAATATGACAAATACTAATTGTATCTTGAAGTTGCATTTTTTTAAAGATTTTATTTATTTGACAGAGAGAAAGATAGCGAGAGGGAACACAAGCAGAGGGAGTGGGAGAGGGAGAAGCAGACTTCCCGCTGAGCAAGGAGCCCATTGTGGGGCTCAATCCCAGGACGCTGGGATCATGACCAAAGCCAAAGGCAGATGCTTAACGACTGAGCCACCCAGATGCCCCTGAAGTTGCATTTGCAAAATTCATTTGGCTATATTTGAATGAGCTCTCATTTAACCTTCTCTTAAGTGGTAGACTGATATGGATTTTTCTTACGAGGAATAGATGCATTTTGGTTTTTTTTTAAGTATTTTTATTTTATTTTATTTTATTTTTATTTTTTAAAAGATTTATTTATTTATTTGAGAGAGAGAGAGAGCAAGCACAGGGGTGTGGGCAGAGGGAGAGGGAGAGAGAGAATCCCAAGCAGACACCATGCTGAGCGCAGAGCCTGACGCAGGGCCAGCTCTCAGGACCCTGAGATCACAACCTGAGCCAAAACCAAGAATTGGACACCTACCCAAATGCGCCATTCAGGCACCCTGAAAAGATGCATTTTGAGGGGCGCCTGGGTGGCTCAGTTGGTTAAGCGACTGCCTTCGGCTCAGGTCATGATCCTGGAGTCCCAGGATCGAGTCCCGCATCGGGCTCCCTGCTCGGCAGGGAGCCTGCTTCTCCCTCTGACCCTCCCCCCTCTCATGTGCTCTCTCTCTCATTCTCTCTGTCTCAAATAAATAAATAAAATCTTTAAAAAAAAATTTAAGATGCATTTTGAAATAAATATTTGTGATTTTGGCAGTCCTATATGCATAAAAAGTAGTTTTACTTACAGCAAAAAAATACTGGGCATTTATTCCTCTTGTAGCAGGAGTTTAGCTTTTGTAATTGAATTATTCCAATTTTTATATGACAATAACTGCTCAACTATCTAAACTACAAAGAAAATGACTCAGTTTAGAATGTGAAAGCATACTTGAAATTTTTATATTCTCATCACAGTTTTAATGTGTCTTCTAAAATGCCCCAATAAAAAGGATGAATGAATTTCTTTTACTGTCAGTCTCTATTTTTGTGAATTTCTTGCCTGTAGAAAGATGTTTGGCAATGCTTACACAAAAAGAACATTTAGAATCAGTTAACATTGAGATAAATGCTGATAAGAGCACATTCAGGACAAAAGTACATGTTTTCTGATTCCCGGGCTCATAGCTTCATTATATATTTTTTTTATTATTATTATGTTGACTACACACATAGGCACATAACAAATTTTAGAAAACTATAGATTATATGTCTCCTTGCATTAAAAATCTAGATTTTTTTTGGAACACAGGAGGCTGTTTGCTCAAGAAATTCCAGGGTTAGAGATATATGTACATATTTGAGAGAGTACTTCTCACATTCCCAAAGCTTACAAGGAACTGATCACTCTTTCTCTGGGTTATCTCCTTTTTAAATTGAACCATTAAGAACTTAGGCATGGAACATTTAAGTAAAAATCAGATAGTTTTCTGTTGTAATTAGTAGGTTTTCTCTTAACTTTGCCAAATCTTATCCTCTCCTTGGTGCATTGGCAGGAAAAACAAAGTCCTGTGTAGAAAGAACCAAAAATGTTCATCTGATTCTGGCCCGACTTAAAGAGAGGACAATTGACATTAATTCTAGAATTGTTGCAGATTTGGTTGTTATTTAGTTTGCAGTTGAGATTTTGTAGAGGTTTATTACATGTATCAGTTAGCTATTACTGTGTAACAAGCCATCCCCAGACTCAGTGGTTAAAACAATAGCATTTCTTATTTTTCATGAACATACCTATGCATCCTGTTAGGGCTAGGAAGTTCTGATGATCTTGACTAAACTCTTTCACATGCTTAAGTTGGCTGCCTGCAGGGTGGTCTGGGGCAAACCTTGACTTTTACCACTGGCACTCCTCCCTGTGGTTAGTCTTGTACTAGCTCCATTGGGCTAGTTAGGAGCTGTTCAAATAGGAATGGCAGGTTTCCAAGAGAGGGAGCATTAAGCATGCAAAGTCTCTTGAGGCCTAGGTTCACAACTGGCACATCTTTGTCCACATTCTCTTGGCCACATCAATTCACAACATCAGCTTAAATTAAACGAGTAGGGAAATAGACTCTATTGTTTTTTTTTTTTTAATTTTTAAATTTAATTTAATCTTATTTTTTGATGAGAGGACTTCAAAGTCACATTGTGAAGGGTGTGGACACAGGAAGAGGTAAAGAAATGGGCCCATTTTTGTCGTCAGTTTATGACAGCCCACTTGTGGCCTCAGTTACACATATCTCTCAAAAGCAAAATAATGGTAACTCCCAACCCAGCGCTGCCAGAATTCTCATCCAGTGCTAGCATTACATTCATTCCAGGGTTCCAGAAATGAATAAAGCTCTGATAATGATTTCTCAGATGCAGCTCCAACAGGGGGAAAATGAGAGGCTCCAAGCAGTCACTGGTCCATAGTAATTCTAAAATTATGCTGGAAAAATATTACCAAGTCCCTCAATTCCAAAAATAGGGACTGTTCCTTGATTAGCTCTTGGTTCTTCTCCCTGGAATAGCTTTCTAATTCCTTGTTTCCCATGGCCCCCTCTTGGTTCTTTGCTCTGCCTTCTTTGATATCTTTCCTAGTCTGTTGCTTTTCTTGGCTACTTCTGAAGAAGTGGTCCATTTTGGCATGTATGTAGTTTTCTTAAACTTATTCCTCCCCATAGAAAGTTGGAGGCCCACAGGATGTTTTTCAATTTGAACAATTTAAGCCACTTTTATTATTGGTTGGTGGCTCTTTTACCTATGAAACTTGCTGTAAAATGTTGTAGGCTTTCTCTGTCGGGTTTAGTCTAATCTGCTGCAAAAGCTAAATCACAATTGTTTTTGAGAAAGGCTTCTCTTTATGCATTTACCTGTTGCTATTTTTGGATTTGACATCCTTGAGACCACACCTTAAAGATTTCCAGAAGTTTCCATCCTCTTCTTTCTTCTCCCACTGGATAACACTTCATTCTTTTAGAACTCTTAACAAAGGGTCTTACAGCTACAGCCTAATTTGAGTCCTTGGGCATCATTTTACTTTGAAAATCTTTTGCCGGCTGGGAAAACTAGTGACGAGAAACAATTTTATTTTCCAATGTAGCTTTCCTTGCCTTCTCTATTTACCCTCTAAACTGGCCAAATGGACAATGCTTTTCTTGACTCTTTATCAACATACCTGATCATATGCAGTAAAACCAACTGACATTCTGAATATATCACCTGAAAAATCATCTTGCCAAGGTCCATAGATTCATTAGGTATATCATTTTGTTCTAAATTTACCATAAGAAACAGTTTTACATTTGCTGCTACATAACACAGGGTCACCATTTTTTCCAGGACTACTAATAATTTTTCCACAATAATCCCATGACTTTTCCCAGACTTTACTAATAATTTACTTGCCATTTTTCTAGCTTTTGTACCAATTACCAGCTTCTGCCCAACACCTTATTATAGAGCCAGTGACACATATCAATTAGCTGTTGTCACATAACAAATCCCTTTTAGCTCATTGGTTTAGAACAATATATTGATTAATCGCATCCAGTTTTCTCACCAGTTGTCAATACCTCACCAAGAGTAAGGTTGATCATGCCCAAGCCCACCTGAGAGGTGTAAGCTGTTGAGTAGAGATGAATTTGGAATTCCTCGGGTAAATACATGATATTGACTCTATAGCTGCTTGTCCTCCACAGCTGGTTGTGTGTCCTCTAAGCTTGCACCTGAATCACTCAGATGTTCTGCTTTAGTGTAGTGGACCATGATTATAGTGGCCCTGAAGTGGTCTAATGGCCTGTCTCTAGCCATAGCCTATAGAAATGTATTAAGCACAAATTTCTGAAAACATTTTGCTGACATATGTTAAATACTCAAGCAGTGAAATATAAACTGAAAAAGCATTTTTTTCCTGCAAATTCTATAAAGAACACCCACACCAAGTTTAATGACAGATACAGTACTTGAAACAAAAAACAGAGAATCTCATCAGAGTGAGAGTTAAGTGTTAGAGAACATTTAAATCTGTGAATGGTAGGAAACTTAAAGCATTTAAACTTTTAAACTTTAGAAAGGATGATTCTTTTTTTTTAAGATTTATTTATTTTAGAGAGAGAGAAAGTGTGCACATGGTGGGGAGGGGCAGAGGGAGTGAGAGAGTCCCAAGCAGACTCCCCACCGAGCAGGGAGCCTGACATGGGGCTCGATCTCATGACCTTGAGATAATGACCTGAGCCAAAATCAGAAGTCTGACGCTTAACCGACTGAGCCACCCAGGCACCCCAAGGATGATTCCTTTTAATGTTTTTGGACAGGGGAATATCATTATGAAATGAATAGGTAAAGAAGATTGGCTTGGTAGTGATAGGCTAAACAGAAGAAGCAGACACAAATGTGTCACACACAAATTAGTCAAAGTATGCATAAGACATAATAACATCTCATTGATTTTTCATTTATTCATCCATCCATTCATTCGTTCATTCAACCAATATTTGTTGAGTGTATAAACTGTTGGGCACTGTACAAAGAATGTGAGCTATAATGAATTAGAATTAATACTGCTTTCAAAAATGTTTCAGTCTATAAGAATAGAGGACACTGTGTAATAAACCTGTAAAATAAATCTTACACATAAAAGATAAGATATTTATATTCATAAGCCAGCATTGTAGGTCAAAATAAAGTACTATAAGTAGTTATTCTTAGGAAAAACAGTCTTTCCTTCTTTGTTTCTTTTTCTTTCTTTCTTTCTTCTTTCTTTCTTTCTTTCTTTCTTTCTTTCTTTCTTTCTTTCTTTCTTTCTTTTCTTTTCTTTCTTTTCTTTCTTTCTATTTGAGTGTTGTTGACACACAGTGTTATATCAGTTTCAGGTGTACAACTTAGTGATTTGGAAGTTTACATATTGTTCCATGTTCACCACAAGTATAGCTCCCATCTGTTCTTTTACATTGTTGTTACAGTATCATTGACTATATTCTTTATGCTTTGCTTTTTATTTCCGTGAGTTACTCATTCCGTAACTGGAGACTTGTATCTCCCTCTGCCCTTCACCCATTTTGCCCAAACCCCACCCCTCTCCCCTCTGACAACCATCAATTTGTTCTCTGTATGTATAGTTCTGATTCTGCTTTTTATTTGTTTATTCATTTTTTTAGAGTCCATTTATGAGTTGAATCATATGATATTTGTCTTTCTTAGTCTGTCTTATTTCACTTAGCATAATACCTTCTAGGGCCACCCATGTTGTCTCAAATGGCATGATCTCATCCTTTTTTATGGCTGTGAATATTCTGTGTGTGTGTGTGTGTGTGTGTGTACTTCATTTTCTGTTTGGTGTAAGGAAGTGGTCCAGTTTCCTTCTTTTGCATGTAGCTGTCCAGTTTTCCCAGCCTCATTTATTGAAAAGACTGTCTTTTTCCCATTGTGTATTCTTGCCTCCTTTTTCATAGATTAATTGACCATATATGCATGAGGGTTTTTGTTTGTTTGTTTGTTTTCTGGGCTATTTATTCTGTTCCATTGATCTATGTGTCTGTTTTTGTGCCACCTGATTACTACAGCTTTGTAATATATCTTGAAATCTAGAATTGTGATACCTCCAGGTTTATTTTTCTTTCTAAGATTGTTTTAGCTCTTGGAGGTCTTTTTGTGGTTCCATCCAAATTTTAGGATTGTTTTTTTCTAGTTCTGTGAAAAATGCTGTTGGTGTTTAGATAAGGATTGCATTGACTTTGTAGATTGCTTTGGGTAGTATGGACATTTTAACAATATTAATTCTTTAATCCATTAGCATGAAATAGCTTTCCATTTGTTTGTGTTGTCTTCAGTTTGTTTTATCAATGTTTTATAATTTTCAGAGTAGAAATCTTTCACCCTCTAGTTTGAATTTATTCCTATTTTATCCCTTTTGGTGCACTTGTAAATGGGATTGTTTTCTTAATTTCTCTTTCTGCTGTTTCATCATTAGTGTATGGAAAAACTACCAGTTTCTGTGTATTAATTTTGTATCCTGACGCTTCACTGAATTAATACTTCTAGCAGGGTTTTGTTTTTGTTTATTTGGTTTTTTGTAGCGTCTTTAAGGTTTTTTATGTACAATGTCGTGTTGTCTGCAAATAGCGACTGTTTAACTTCTTTTTTACCAATATGGATTCCTCTTATTTCTTTTCTTGTCTGGTTGTTATGGCTAGGACTTCCAGTCTTATGTTGAATAAAAGTGGTGAGAGTGGACATCCCTGTCTTGTTCCTAATCTTAGAAGATAAGCTCTGTTTTTCATCAAGTAAGATATTAGCTGTGGGTTTTTCATATAGGGCTCTTATTATGTGAGGTATATCCTTCTAAACCCAGTTTGTTGAGAGTTTTTATCATGAAAAATTTAGAATTTTGTCAGATGCTTTTTCTGCATCTATTGAGATGATCATAGGATTTTTAACCTTCATTTTATTGATGTTTCACATTGATTTGCAAATATTGCATCTCTGGAATAAATCCTACTTGATCCAGGTGAATGATCCTTTTACTGTATTGTTAAATGTGGTTTGCTAATATTTTGTTGAGGATTTTTGCCTCTGTGTTCATAGGGATATTGGCCTCTAGTTCTCTTTTTTGGGATGTCTTTGTCTTTTTTTGGTATCAGAGTAATGCTGGCCTAGTAAAATGTTTTTGGAATCTTTCCTCCCTCTTCTATTTTTTGCAATAGTATGAGGAGAATAGGCATTAACTCTTCTTTAAAACTTTGTAGAATTCACCTGTGAGTCCATCTGATCCTACACTTTTATTTTTAGGTTTTTTTTTTTTTTATTGATTCAATTTTGTTACTCATAATCAGTCTGTTCATATTTTCTATTTCTTCCTGATTCAGTTTTAGAAGATGCTGTTCTAGAAATGTGTCCATTTCTTCTAGGTTGTCCAATTTGTTGTCATATATTTTTTAATAGTATTCTCTTATAATCCTTTATATTTCTGTGGTATCCATTGTTACTTCTCTTTTGTTTCTGATTCTATTTATTTTATTCATTAAAAAAGATTTTCTTGATGAATCTGGCTAAGAGTTTATCAATTTCATTTATCTTTTCAAAGAATCAGTTCTTGGTTTCATGTCATGCTAGAATTTTATACATTTAAGTGTAAGATATATACCTTATGCTTTTAAGATTTTTTTTTCCTTCCTCTATTCTCTAATTTTCTCATCTTTGTTTTTCTCTTCCTTATTTCTGTACTCTTCTTTCTTGATTCTTTCTTGTACCACATGAGGGATGACTTGACCCATGCTTTAGATTCAAGTCTGTGTTGTCTTCCTCCCGTCTCTCTTTAGCATAGAGGTTTATATAAGTCTTTATGTAAGTTAGCACAATAGTGTTTTCCTAGTCCCTTATGTGTGCAAAGGTAGTACCATTCCTCCAGCCCATGATTTTAAGCAGGGAGTCTCACTCCAATCTCCCACTTCAGGTGGGGCACTTTTGGTTTCAATTATACCAAAATAGTTGATTCTAGGCTGTGTATGTTTGGTTCAGAACCTGGAGACCTTCAGGCCTGTTGCTTCAATTCTGCTTGCTCCTGTGTCTTTATTTCTTTTCTGGTGTGTGTGTGGCTATGTGTTTTGAAATGAAGATGAACTTCAAATCAAAATTTACAATGTCATCTTTGTTACTTTTTATTTCATATTCACCCCCTTTTTCTTATTTAGTCTATTCTTTTTTCTTTTCTCTTCTTCTCAGTTTCATGACCTCTTCCTTCCAGTTTCCTATTCTCCTTCCTCTCCCTCTTTCTCATGCTCTCCATCTTACCTGAAAAGATTGTCAGCAGTGTTGTCCTTTTATTTTTTAACATAATGGTTATATCTTATTTTATGTTCATTTTAAATTGATGAAATATGTAATAGATATTAGTACAAACAATTATAAACTGACTGGAAAAGTGTAAAATTCTTGAGGATGTTTTCACACATGATAAATGCATGCTAATTAGACTGGTATGAATCTTTACTTCTACAGAAAATAAGATTCATAATAGATATTTGGATGAATATTGAGGATCTTAACATACTATTTGGATTTGAAAGTTCTCATTCCAAGTTCCCTGGAATAAATCAAAGTAGCCAAAATAATAAATCATAGTAACTTAAAATATGCATTACCTTTTATATGATGTATTCTGCTACTATGCAAAAACCTTTTAATTAATAGGCAAGATTATTCAAGTCAGTTCAACAAATTTGAGCTCCTACTATGTGTGAGAAACTAGGCTAGGGAAAGGAATATGTTATTGGATATGATAGATCCTTTCTCTTTCCTTTTTTGATTGAGTTCAGAGAAAGGATAGGTCTGAGGAAGATAATAAGGAATACTGGTGGAAGAGGTAGATTGGATGTGTTTTTGCCAGAAAGAAGAAAGCTAAAGGGAATGATAGAAGAACAGAAGAGGAAGAGAAATATACAGATAATTTAAAAAGTCCCATATTGTGCAGTGTGAAGAAGAAATAGTTGCATTTAGGGGTAGTAAGTAGAAGATAAATTAGACTGTAGCTACATTGATTTGTTCACCTAACATTTATTAAGATTCTGCTATTAATTGGGTACTGTGCTAGATATAGAGTGATACAGAAAAGAGGAAAAGCAGGCACTGCTCTGAAAGGATTTTACAAACTAGTAAGGGAGATAGTGTGCAAATAAATTAATTTAACCAAATATAGAAACAGACAAAGGTAAGGCACAATGAAAGAATTGGTCTTTTCCTTCTTAGTTAGGAAAGTTAGAGAATGAATTTTTTGCTGAGTGTTGTTAATGGGGATAAGGAAAAAACAGTTATTGAGCACTTATTGAATTATAAGACACTCCGCTAGACTCTGTGGATATCTAATGTCCTTTAGTCCTTATATAACTATACAGTAGGGGCTTTTCATTCTACTTATACAGGTTAAGAAAGTGAGGCTCACAATAGTTGTCACTTGTCACATAGTTAATAAGTAGGAAAGATAGGATTTGGACCCAGATCCATTTGACTTTAAGATAGTGCTGTTGTTACCATACTTCAGGAGTCTGTGCTTGATTTGGGTTTTTGAAAAATATTATGACAGTCATGCTTAAAACAAATGGGGGATATACACTCATTTCAAAGAGGAGTAATACCCTGGGCAGTAAATAATAATGAGACTCTGTGTTAGGTAGATTGGAAGGAAAGAATGTAGATAGGAATAAATATAGAGAAAGAACCTGAGGCCAAGGAGAGCTTCCAGAGAGAAAACTGAAGTTTTGGGGAGGTTTTTTCCTATGATATTTTAAAATATGGAAACTAACTAAATGGAGTCAGAGAAGAGCTGGGGGAAAGTGGGTTTCTCCATTCCTTCTATTACCTATTTGTTTATGACTTCATCATCCTTTGGCAGGGATATGAGAGTAGCCTGTTGTTCATTCTTTGTACTGCCACCAGAATTGAGTTTCTGAGGAATCCCCTGAATAGTAACCTTTGATGACTCCCCATTATCCATTATACAATAATGTGTAAACTTCTTATCCCAGAATATAAATGTGTTAATCTCTGTCACTTTGTGCTGCATTTTATATGAATTTCCAGTGCCATATTATAATTCAGAATGTATGCCATCTATGATATTTTCATTTTAGTGGCAAAATTTTCTATTTCCAAAAGTTCTGTTTGGTTCTTTTTATTATCCTCTCATTTTTCTTTCATTTTGCTTGTTTTTGATACATACATTTTTATTTTGTTTTTAAGGGATGGTATCCACTCTTATTTTATTTTATTATGAGAATTATAAACATAGTAACTTTAAGGAAATTTTCAGATTATTACTTTCACTTTGAAATAAATTCAGTTCCTGATTATTGGAGCTCTCTTAATGTGAATTTTTCCTTGTCTGTTTTTAGAAATTTTGTGTATTTCTGAATCTTGAGGGATTGTTGTGCTCATTTGTTTTCCTCTTGATGATGTCTCCCTGTCCCATCTAGCAATTAATTCCGTGATTGCCTCAATATGGATCTTAGTGTGCTTGATCTAGAATCATGTCTTATATTACTAGCTCTGGGAGTAATCGCATAGTAATATTGTGTTGATGTATCTGTGGAAACCACATGAGGGATGACTTGACCCATGCTTTAGATTCAAGTCTGTGTTGTCTTCCTCCCGTCTCTCTTTAGCATAGAGGTTTATATAAGTCTTTATGTAAGTTAGCACAATAGTGTTTTCCTAGCCCCTTATGTGTGCAAAGGTAGTACCATTCCTCCAGCCCATGATTTTAAGCAGGGAGTCTCACTCCAATCTCCCACTTCAGGTGGGGCACTTTTGGTTTCAATTATACCAAAATAGTTGATTCTAGGCTGTGTATGCTTGGTTCAGAACCTGGAGACCTTCAGGCCTGTTGCTTCAATTCTGCTTGCTCCTGTGTCTTTATTTCTTTTCTGGTGTGTGTGTGTGGCTATGTGTTTTGAAATGAAGATGAACTTCAAATCAAAATTTACAATGTCATTTTATCCAAAATTCTTAGAGGACTAGTAAAACTTAGTTTTAATTCAGACTAGAATTCTGTGCCTCTCCCCTTTTTTCCCAGCTATTCTCTGTCAGGTACCTGTTATCCTAACTCTTCTGATGATGTGAGCTATTCCTTGAATACATCTGAATACATCATGTACTTTTATGTTCCCATGCCTCTGCTCATTCTGCTTCTTCCACCTGAATACACCCTTTTATTCTGTTCTGTCAAAGTCATTATTCTTTAAGACCCAAATCAGAAGGCACTTTTCATTAAACACTTACTTCCCTTGATTCTTCTCAATATGAAGTTATCATTCCTTTTTTGCTTGTGAAGCATTTTGTGCGTTCTATTAATTTATCATATCATATACACCCATGGTTGGGTATTTAAATATCTGGTGCCCAACATTATGGTTATTGTATGAAGTTATAGGTCACATTCTATTGTATTCATCATTGAAACCTTGGTGTTTAATATGGTGTTTGTCACATGACAGGTACATAGAAAATGCCTGATAAATAAATACATACTTACTGCTAAAACAAATGGATTAGTCATCTCTATTCTTAATATCATCTCAGTTAAGGATTGTGAGCTTAATACCTCTCTCTCTCTCTCTCTCTGTAGAAGGTGACAAGACAATATAAAATTTGTGTGTCTTACAAATGTTCATCTAAAACAACATTTTTATAAAATAAACTAAAAATAAAACAGAACATTTTTTAAAAGTATGTAGTGGTTTCTACATAAATAAACAAAAATATAGTTTATTACTTGTCTCTATGTATACCACTGTTAGTTTGGATAAATGCAAGGAAACTTGCTTGATAGAGGGAAAGAAAATATCAGACAGTTATGAGGTTAAGAAGAAGCCATATGGATAAATTTATTAGATTGACTAAGAGTAAATAAGCATAACATTAGAAGCCATTGAATGAGGGCATTGAAGATTTAAAATCAAGACTGTAGCAATTTTCAGAAGCATAGACTAGAAACAAGGGGAGAGACCAGGACAGCAGGAATAAAAAATCTGACCTAGTGAGTAGTCAGCATATACCCTTGAGTTTTAGGGCCTTAGGAAAGGTTAGTGAAATATTTCGGAATACCAACCCAGCAAAGTTTTGTGTCTGTGGAATTCAGTAATACTGGCTTATAGGTAGGACAGTAAGTAAGCAGAACATAAGCCAAAAATCTTAGCTCCAGAGAGGCATGCTGTAGGTAAGGTGTTGGTGGGGTACGTATGAACACTACCAAATGGAATGTACGGGTAAATAAATAAGTGCGTTTTGAATAGCTAGTTGTGTTTCAGCACTTCATGTACTTCTCATGATTCTAAAATAAGTATTATCTCATTCCCCAGATGGAAGAAGCTGGACATAGAAAGATTAGATGGCTTCTTTCAATCCCCACAACCATTAGTGGCAGTAACAAGATATAAACCTATATTTTCTGGCCCCACCCAGTCTTCTTTTGACTATTTTGAGGTACACTTTCTGGAAAGGAACTTGATGTTTCCTCTGCTAGATGCTAAAATGGCATGATGTAGATAGAAATAAATGGCAATTTCTTACTGTAGTGTAGGTAGAGGAGGTCAGTTCCTAACATTTAAAAATGGAATTAAATAGCTTTCTTAAGGACTTTAATCCAAAATTAAGTCAGACTGCCAAGAAATACAGGATGGAGAAATTGGAACATTCTATATCTCATCACTTAATGTAGCTGAACATTTTGGACCTGAACATGGTTGTCAGATATTTTACCATTTTTATTTCTGTGGGTGGATTTTTTTTCAAGTTCTTCATTTTCTTTTTAAAATAAAAATCTCCACACTGCTAATGAAATTTTAGGAGAGGTCTCACTATAAGGTTTGCACTATGTTCCATTTATTGAAAGATTTTTCTCAATCAAAGAAAATGTTCCGAGCTTAAAATTTTGGTGATTCTTCATTGACTTTCCCCAAAACTGAAAACTGAATGTTGTCCTTATTATTGTTTTTTTTTTTTTTTTGTAAGATTTTTACTCTCATAATCTCATAACATTTCAGAAACATGTGAAGAGGACATCAGATCGTGGTCTTTTTGTATTAGAAGACACTATAAAAACCACCTAATTTTACACCCATTATCAAAAGATAACACTGAGGCCTAATCAGGTTAATGATTTGATCAGGGTTATGTAATTGTCAATAACAGAATAGGAGCCAGAAAGCACTCTTTCCTCAGTGCTTTTTCAGTGTAGAGGGGTGGTTATGGATTAGATTCTTGAATGTATCTTCCTCTGAGAGTTTATTTTTAGGTATTTTTGTCACATGACTGAATCTCTGTGATATGGGAGATGTCTATAAATGAGATAATCAGGGGCAGGTGTTCCTTGTACTTGGGCAGTGTGTATTATGGGAATTTAGTAGTGCAGACAAAAAAAAAATGGTTAGAGTGAAGTTTCCTCTTTGGGTATTCATTTGGTAAGGCTATGTGGAAGATGATCATTTTTTCTTCCTAAAGAGATTATACAATTTATACAGTGAAACTTTGTAAACATTATAAATGTTTCCTTTGGAAGCAGATGTGCATAAGATGCATGTTTTTCACGCTGATCATAAATATTTTATATACTGTATTTAGTACTGAATTATAGCTCCCCAAATTATTTTTAAATATATGAAAAGGGGAAGGTCTTAACAAGTCTTAACAAGGCAAAAATATTTCTGTTTGTAGTAAAGGGAAGCAAATTACCTTGTAAAAATTTTAATTTTCCCAAGATAGGAATAATATAAATCCTCAAAATTCAAGCTAGTGCATAGTCCTCTTATTATTATTATTACTCATTTATTTATTCAACTGACATTGTTGAGCACCTGGTCTAGCTAGCTGCTGGAAGTACCAGGACTAAATCAGCAGTCTCCCTGCCCTTGTCAGCCACCCTCCCCGTCACTCTCCTGCTCCAGGCACCAGGCTCTTCCTTCAAAGCCTCCAACCTGCTGAGCCTCGTGCCATGTCATGGCATTTGCACATCTGTTTCCTCTGCCTCCTCCTTTTCTCTTCTCACTCTAGGTGATTTCTACTCATCTTTGAGATGGCAGGAAGAACTTCCCAGATCCCCTAATCCCATTGCTCTGTGCTATCATAATTCATCTTTGTTTGCAGTGAAATGTTTGTCAGTTTGTTCAACCCTCAGCTACAGAGGAAGTATCTGTGTCTGTTTTACTAGCCATTATTTCCTCTTGGCCTTGCACAACAACAGGCACTCAACCAATCTGTTGAATGAATGAATGTCCTCCTGAGACCCACCAGCTATTTGCGGATACAGTTAATTTAAAAATAATTATAGTAAAATGTGAAAAATGTGGGGATATAAAGAAGTAAATTAATAACCTTTAAGAAGTGAGAGGAAGTAATTGAGGAAGCCTTCTCAAGAGGAAATGGTACCTGTGTTACATCCTGAAGGATACCCAGGAATTGGTCAGGTGAGGAGTATGAGTGAGGAGTTATGCATTTTGTATTGAGGGAGAAGCAAGAGCAAAGGCAGGAAAATGGGAAGAATATAACATGTTTAACTGAAAATACTGCTTTTGTATGAGTATTACACAAATCAAGACTGTACTGTCGTCTTATATATAGAACTTTAACAACATCTCTTCAATAAAAAAAGGATTTATGCACCCACTATGCTGGGAGGACAGATTAATATCTTCCTAGCTTGCAAAGCAATTTCCTCTCAGTGGGGTTGTTCTGAAAAGTTCACCTTAAAAAAATATCAAGAAGGGAGCAGGTGGGACATTTCACAGCTTGAATGAAAATGTGGTATGTAAGAAAAATTTATTCTTCAAAATTATTTTTTTAAACACGTTTCTCTTCTTTCTCCTTCTGTATACTTAAAGTTGAAAACTTAAATGTCTCATCATATGAAATGCATTCATGTACTGGAAGAATATTCATTTTAGATGTGGGAAATAAAGGAGGCAAAAAATTATACCTCTATCAGAGACCTTCCCTTGACAAAGGGAGACTCATTTGCCTCCTTGCTACTCTCACCACCCTGGGTTCTAATACCTCTTTTCATTGTTGACATATAAGTTTGCCTACACTAACTATCCAAATGTGGGATTTGTTACTAAAACAGTCTCATCAAAGCTGTTAATACGAACTAAAGAGGGATCACTTAGAGAAATGAGGTAACAATTGTTAAGTCATAGTTAAGTGTAACTCATCATGCTAGTGAGGTATCTGTGGAGATCACTTTAGGCTTGGCTTTATGGTGTGACTGCTCACTTCATTATAAACCTTATGGATGCAATAGCATTTACATCTTACATATTTTATTCCTCATGAATATTCTCCTGGTTACACATTTTTTTTTTTCTCAAAATGATACCACTTCACTTCTGTATTCTACAAGCACCCTTGAATTGGCTTGGAAGGTATTTTTCAAAATACCTTTTTCATTTACTGAGCAGCTACTATGAGCATGACATTGTTGGTATTCTTCATAATTATCTCATTTAGTTTTCACAGGAGCCTACGTGGTAATTATTATTTTACAATTTCATCATAAAACTGTGCTTCCCAGTAGCGGTTGAAAAATAGTGCTCAGGGCACCTGGGTGGCTCAGTCATTAAGCGTCTGCCTTCGGCTCAGGTCATGATCCCAGGGTCCTGGGATCGAGTCCCGCATTGGGCTCCCTGCTCGGTGGGAGGCCTGCTTCTCCCTCTCCCACTCCCCCTGCTTGTGTTCCTGCTCTCGCTATCTCTCTCTCTAATAAATAAATAAAATCTTAAAAAAAAAAAAGAAAAACAGTGCTCATTTATTCCATTGTATTCACGATTGTTCCTAGATAATCATACGTACAGTTTACAGTGATTTACATTATTGAGCATTTACTATATGGCAGGCGCTAAATGTTTTACATATGTTAATTTATTTAACCCTCCATATAATGGTATGATGTCTAGCCTATAATTAACAACTTATGGGAGGAAGATGGGGACACAAAGAATTTAAATAACTTTTCTAAGATCACAAAGCTAATAAATGATAGAGCTGGGTTTAAATCCAGAATCCATCATGCTACATTATCTCTTACAGTATTATTTTGTGGTAAGTACCTAGTACATGGTGTATGAGTAGAAGAAGCGAGATCAGTTAAAAGAAGAGACTATCTGTTTTGTGATTAAGGTGAATCTAGTAGTTGGGCAGAGAGCTCTATGCCACTTTCAGTAGATAGTAATAGATACTTCCAGTTTCTCACATATCTTCCTCAAGCCATCTATTACTTGCCCTGCCCATAAGACACACATATACATACCAGCACACAGACACACACACAGCCTGAAGAAACAAATCCATTTATTATGTTTTTAGCATTATATTGGCCTTGAAGATAGAGGAATGAACAATGGGGGTGCCTCTGAACTTGGAGCAAGTATGAACATCTCTCACCTCTCCATTACCCCTTCTTCACATCATAAGAATGTGTATTCATGTGTCTGACTTCTTCACTGTGAGCCTCTTGAAGGCACAACCCGTATCTTACTTATCTTGGTATCTTTACCATCTAGTGAAATACCCAGCAAATAACAAGTGCTCTCTAGATATTTGTTGATTGAGGAAGGAGGGAAGGAAGGAAAGAACAAAAGAACAAAGGAAATAATAAAATTCCACAGACCACAAACATTTAAATTCTACTTTCACTGAAATTCTTCATTGAGCTTTCTTAAACTTAATGGTATATGTAACATACCATGACAGCATTGTCAGTGTTATAAAGAGAAGTACAGTTGATGGAATTTTCCATTTTTATAGAAATATATATTATTTGCCCCTAGCTTTTTTATTTTCCTGTTTTTACAGTTTAAATCATGTTAAGCTGTAGGCAGCTAATTTTGATGACTATGTTCAAATTATTTCTGAACATTGTGTCTTTTGGCCTCTAGGCTAATTTTTTTCAGACTAAATTTTATAAAAATGTTCTGATAATGATCAGGCCACTGTCACATTAGTTCATTTTCCAAGCAATGCCATTGCCTGAAACTTTGGTCCACCTTAAGATACGAATTAAATTGAGAAGATTAAACATTTATATTCTTATCTGTTTTTCTCCCATATTCATTAATTTCCTGAAATTTCTGCATATTCTTCATGTGCAATGGTCAGCATTGTGTCTTAGGCATAAACTCCTAAGGACTGAAATAATGTTTAAGTCACTTTATACGGAACCCTGTAAGAAGTAATAGTGGCCTGCACAATAGCTTTAGTGGGAACAATTTTAGTCTCGACGTTTTTGCCACAGTATATAATGTTCCAAATGTTGTAGAGTGACATAATTACTTTGGGCTTGGTCATGACTACAGATGTCAAATACGTTTTTATTTTATGTATTATGGCTCACATTTGTGATATTTCTCCAGAATGTTCCTAATTGCTTTTATTTTGTCTTTCTGGTATTTCTATTAGAAAGACTGATCTTCGTGACTTCTTGATAGGTGATTTACCTGTAAGAAAATGCTTTGTAAGGAGTAACATGATCTGCAAGTATTATTGCAAGGCACCTTAAAAAGTAATGAGAAATTTTGTTAGAATGTTTTTTAAGGCAGTCATTTATGGAATATATTGCATAATAAAGACTATAACATGCATGGCTTTTATGTATTACATCAGAAAATCTTTCTCAGGTTCTTTGGGGCTACTGGCTATCATTATGAGAACTGCTGCAGAAATGAAATGATGATACCCACAGACTGGGTTTTGGAGAAAGTCAGACCTGGATAAAAGTCCTAACTCTGGATTTCACAAACTGTGAGGCAAGCCCTGACATTATCATACACTATTATTAGAATGAAGTAGAAGAGAAAACTGGCAAACACCCTTAGAAGATTTTTATTAACTTCTTAATGATCACCAGGTTCACAAAAATAGGAAATAAAAGATTTCAAACCTAAAACAGAGAAGGAAATTTTGTGCCTTAGTATCTTTATCTTTAAAATGAGAATAACAGGGTGCCTGGGTGGCTCAGTTGGTTAAGCGACTGCCTTCGGTTCAGGTCATGATCCTGGAGTCCCAGGAT